>NC_143581.1:93154746-93464389 GCF_048544385.1 Mastigoproctus giganteus
TCGAAATTACCATAGTCCTCTGCAGTTCCATTGTATAAATTTATTCATTGTGTAGACATTGTTAGGAAAGATTGATTTGACTGGTTTTTATGAGTCGTGGACTTCTGTTGATCTTGCTTTTGTTTTTATATTCTGAAAATGTCTGGCATTCTGATTTCATGGTATCATTTACATGCTTTTTTTAACACTGTGTCAATGTCTGAGTGATCATCTACTTCCATACTGCCAGTGTATATAAATGAAGAACTTTCAGTATTTCAAGACTTTTTTTTCAAAAGTTTTTTTTTTTTGTTTTGTAATAATGCTGAGATAGTATCTATTGGAATATTGATTGGAATACTGCTAATTTCATTCAATCTCTAGCTTTTGGTGGTTATTAGTACAGTTCTGGCATAATTAACAAAAGAATTGTTTGTGACATCTAATTGGAATTGTAGCTGAATGATAGCTTTTAGTGACTGCTGCATATGAGCGGTTATGCACATTTAACAATACTTGTTTTAATGCCAATTTTACACTTTTGGATTTTTTTTCGCTCCTGTTGCCAAAGCTCATATGCTTTAGAAAAAGTTGGATGGCTTCTGTTGCAGTTAGGTAAAATGGGAGCAGAAGCTACATAATCTAATTGAGTACATTTTTTAGAACTGCAAAAGGGCACGCCCTCATATGTTGTTTGGCATTTAAAGCAGTAATATGATTTGGGATGCAAGATTTAATCTTGCAGCTCAAGTAGCCAGTTTTCACTAAAGTTGGAAGAATCTGAGTGCTATATCAAGATGATGGACCTAGTTGGAGTGAGATTAGATTTTTTTAAATCATAATTCTTCTTGCATTCATCACCTTTTTTTTCTAAGTTTTGGGTTATTTTTTCTTCAGTCACAGTAAGCCCCATTCAGTGAAGATACCTTTGGATGTGCTCCAGGTGTTATGTGGGGTGACTGATTCCAGAATTCCATTAAAGGTTGTTAACTTTAGTAACTGTTTGGATTGTTTTGGTTTAACAGCTTCAATCAATAAGTTTCCACACCAAAATCATTTAACCATTTTCAGTGATCAAGCAGACTCGATGCATTTTTGTCAAAGAGGCTATTTCATGAAAAGTTGGTCTTTCATTATTCTGTGTTTCTGTCTGCAGCCTCTTTGGATGACTGGAGTCATGCTACATGACAGTAGTATCAAGTCTCAAGTTTGAAGGCTCTGAGGTGGAAACTTGTCAACGTTTATAGTAGCGCCTTTAGAAATATGGTGTTTCTCTACCTCCCGGGTTTACAGCCCTGCAATTTAGAGGTGGGAGCAGTGCCACCAGTGATCAAGCAGAAAGGAATAAAAGCAGTACATCACAAGTGAGACTAGTAGTAATTGCAAGTGGGTAAGGTGCTTCTCACTTGCAACATACTCACTGCAAGTGAAATTCAAATCATTAACTTTCCTAAAAAATTTCAGGAAAGCACACAAGAAATACTTGAGGCTGGAATGTTTTGCACTGGGCCTTACTAATGGTTTCATTTTTAACATATGATGTATATGCATTTAGAGTCACAAACTTCTTTCTTGTCCATATGTGAGTCAAACATTCTGGTCAAAGTACTGGCTGCAACTTTTGCTCATTTTTGTTTCCACCTCTAACAAAACCATATGGTTCTATTGCACTTCAACCAAAGATAAGGCTGACCTGCTAGCATCCTATTTTTCTTCCAACTCGTGATGTATTGATGTTGTTGGTAAACCACCTCCCCATTCCCAGTACACTCCAATGCCTCCTGTGATCTTCCATCAAAAGATGTCAGAAATATTTTGAACAATCTTGACGCTAAGAAAGCTCCAAGTCCTGATGATATTCCTCCACGTGTTCTCAAAACCTGTTCTCCCAAACTTACTCCTGTTCTGTGTCACCTTTTTTCTCTTTCTAATTTCAGGTGTTTTCCTGGTTGGAAATTTGTTCATTTACAGCCAGTTCCTAAAAAAGGGTGACAAATCCCTCCCATCCAATTATCATCCCATGGAACTTACTTCTACTCTTTCTAAAGCAATAGAGAAATCAATTAACTGACAACTCTTATGGATTCAATCAGTGTTGCTCCACTGGTAATATTCTGGCTTATGTTACCCATCTATGGGCAATTTCAATGGAAACGTCTGGTGAAATAAGCAACTGCACTTGACATTTCAAAAGCTTTTGACTGTGATTGGCATAAAGGTATTCTAAATAAGCTTCCATCTTATGGTTTGTCAACTGTTTTTTTTTAATTGGGTATCCAGTTTTCTCTCTGCAAGTTCACTGAAGATGATGGTAGTGGCTCTCTGTCTGCTAACTTCTCCAGTAATGCTGGTCTTCCCCAAGATTCATTTTTCTCCCACTCTTTATCGCTTGTATATTAATGACCTTCTTCCACTGACCTTAAATCCTATCCATAGTTTTGCTGATGATGTTCATTATGATGACATATTGCATTCCACCTTCCAGTTTGAGAAACCTTGCCCTGCACAAACAGCTTCAATTTCTCTAATATCTGCTACCAATTCCTTAAATACTTATCTCCAGGTAATTATCCAGTGGGGATCAAATGATAAGTTAATTGCTTTCAGTCCATCTAAAACATTGTCCTGCCTCATATCTCGCAAAAAAGGTTTCTTTTGCTCTGATGCTTATCATTGATGACATTCTGATTTACAGGCAAGGTTATATATCCTATTGGGGGCGCTTCCATAGCCAGGTGGGAAGGAGCAGCAGTGCGCAACACACACGCTTCTTGATTAGACCGGAGAGGTATTAGAACCTATAGTACTTAGTACCATGCTTGGGTTGGAGGTTGAGAAGATGAAAGAAGATATTTGTTGACATTAGACTTGAACTTCTCTAGACTGTAATTTTCAGGAAATATGTATGAAGGTAGTTCCAGAAAACAGCAGTTCAATGAATAAACGAGGAAGATGAAAAGTTGATTCTCTGAGTTTAAAGTTGGACAGTAAATGGATGTTGACTGGTGGCAGCATGTGTTCGGACTGTTTTGAAAGAGAGAGTGAGAATTATAGAAGCCAATTCAGAAGAACAGTCCAATGGAAATATCTGTAGGAAAATGCATGCAGCAGAAGCAGTATGTCTATGAGACAGTGAGTGGAGAGACTCTGTTAGAGAGGAGTCATTAATTAACCTAACTGCCCTCTTCTGAACGGAATCTAGAAAACTAAGAGAATATTGTTCCCACATCTGGGGCACTGTCCCAGATGTGGGAACAATATTCCATGGTAGGGCAGATTTGCGATTTGTACAGAGTGAACAGCTGTTTGGAAGAAAAGTAATGAAAGAGAAGAAAAGTAATGAAAGAAAAAGAACGAAAGAGAAAACCAAGTTTTTTAGATGCAGAGGAAGCAATATTTGTAATGTGCTTGTGCCAAGAGAGATTAGAAGTCAGGGCAATCTCCAAAAGAGATATATCATTTTGTCGAGAAACCGGAGTGTCACCAAAGATAAGCATAGGAGCAGAAGAATCCTTTTTGCGAGATATAAGACAAAACTGAGTTTTAAAAGGATTGAAATCAACTAAGTTGTCTTTGCCCCACTGGAGAATTACCTGGAGATCGGCGTTTAAGGAATTGGTAGCGGATATTCGAGAAGTTGAAGCTGATTAGGCAGGGCAAGGTTTCTCAAAAAGGAAAGGGGAATGCAATGTACTATCATCAGCAAAACTATGGAAAGGATTTCCAGTCAATGTAAGAAGGTCATTAATATACAAAATAAAAGAGTGGGGGAAAGAACTGAACCTTGGGGGACACCAGCATTAGCGGAAAACTTAGAAGACAGAGAGCCAGCTACCATCACCCTCAGTGACCAATCAGAGAGAAAATTGGATACCCAATTACAAAAAGCAGTTCGCAAACCATAAGATGGAAGTTTGTTTAGAAGAACTTTATGCCAAACACGATCAAAAGCCTTTAAGATGTCAAGAGCAACTGCTTGTTCACTAAATTTTTCCATTGCATTTGTCCATAAATGAGTAACATAAAATAGAATATCACCAGTGGATCGACACTGATGATCGTTGATCAGACGGAAAGTTTCTAGGTAGTTTAAGAGTTGGTGGTTAATTGATTTCTCCATTACTTTAGAAAGATTAGAAGTAATAAGCAAAGGGAGGGATTTGTCACCCTTTTTTAGGAACTGGCTGGATATGAGCAAATTTCCAAGCAGAAGGAAAAACACCTTTGGAATAAGAAAGTGTAAAAAGACGGCAAAGAACAGGAGTAAGTCCAGGAGCACAGATTTTGAGAACAAGTGGAGAAATACCATCCGGACCTGGAGTTTTTTTAGCATTAGATTCGTCAAAATCCTTCTGATACCCTTTTGACGGAAGACCACAGGAGGCGCTAAATGGAGTGTGTAGGGAATGGTGGGAGGTGTTTTACCAAGATCTTTAATACATGAGTTGGAAGAAAAATGGGATGCTAGCAGGTCAGCTTTATCCTGGGCTAAAGTGACAACAGAACCATCTGGTTTTGACAAAGGTGGAAGCGGAGATGGGCAAAAGTTGTGGCCAATAGGTTTAGCAAGAGACCAGAATGTTCGGCTACCATTAGGACAAGAAGCAAGTTTTCTACTCTTAGTCTGTTCAAAATATAGTTTGGACTGATTAATAACTGCTTTACAATTGTTGCAAGCTTTGGTGTAGGCAGAAAATGAAACTGAAGAATTGGAAACAAGCCAATTACGATATGCAACCTTTTCTTGAACGGCCTTAGCACATTTATTGGAAAACCAAGGTTTAGATAAAGGAGGAGATTTTACAGTGCAGTGTGGAATAAAGGATTCCATTCCTACAAGAATAATTTCACTGACACGATCTGAGCAAACGTTGATATCAGAAGTTTTGAAACAGTAATCTGACCAAGGAAAAGAAGAAAAGAAATCATGTAGGCCATCCCATTTTGCATTCTTGTAATGCCAAACAATATGAAGTTGGGAATAGCCATGAGATAAAGGCTCCATTGGAGAAGAGACAATCGCCAAGTTGTGATCTGAGGTCTCTAAATGACCACTCACTTCGACTGTGTACTTAGAAGGGTTGTTTTGAGAAAAAGATCAAGCGTGTTGGCTGTATGGTTAGGATTGTCTGGTATCCTTGTAGGTAAATGAACAATTTGTACAAAGTCATTAGTAATTTCAAAAGCCTCGGCATCTTGACCAGCTGGGCCAGTGTGACTAGAAAACGGAAGCTAGCTGGAGTTGTGAACATTAAAATCACCAAGGAAAATTACCTCACTATTAGGAAAGTTGGACTGGAGAAAGTCAAGTTGCAAAGAGAGGAAGTCAAAGAGCTCCGAGCGATTAGTGGAGTTGGGGGAACAGTACAGACAACAGATCAATTTGACACAATGAGGTAGAAAGATTTTAAGCCAGAGAAGATCAAAAAGAGGAGATTCCAAATTATCAAGTCTCTGACAGGGAATATCGGAACGGACATATGCACAAGTACAACCTTTGAGGCAAAAGGAATCATACAGCGAATAATTTGGGCAACTGAGATGAGCAGTAGTTGAATCAACCAATAACTGATATTCTGTCAGAAAAAGTACATGGGGTTTGGCAAACTGAAAGTGGAAATAGACATCGTTGAGATTAGAATTGAGACCACATATATTTGTGAAATGAACTAGGAAGTGTCTGAAGACAATTCCATGTTTATTTTTGTAGTAATATAAATTTTTAATAAACTATTTAGGAATTAGAATCCTACACAGTAAATACTTTTTATTGACTCATCAAAGGGAAGTCTCAAAGATGTGTTGCTCCAGAGTGGATATAAATATGGGTCAATTCCAGAAGCCCACTAGGCGCCTCCGTAGCCAGGTGGGAAGGAGCAGCATTGCATAGCACACGCTTCTTGATTAGACCGGAGTTCAAGCCTGTCACCACCAAATACAGAGGATGCGGAAAGGTCAGGGAATGACCACCGCATATTCCCATAGCAATATGGCCTTAGTTGCTAATGCTCCTAAAAACCAAATAACAAACAAACATATCCCACTGGGGATTACTCTGACATAAGCACAATACAAATATTGCTTCCTCTGCATCTAAAAAACTGGGTTTTCTCTTTTGCTCATGCCATTACTTTCCTTCCAAACAACAGATGAATTTGTTGTTTGGAAGGAACAACAAATACACTTCACTCTATACAAATCACAACTCTTTCTTACATTGGAATATTGTACCCACATCTGGGGTACAATATTTCAAAATATTCCTAAATTCTCAAAATACTCTCCCTTGAACTTTACACACTTTTGCCACACATTAAATGCTTCTTGCAAGCCATTTTTCGAAAGACTGTGAAGTACTTTGTGAGACTGAGAAATTCTCAGCTCAAGACGATTGAGCAAAATTTAATTAACTATTCTATCAATAAAACCATATCTTGGGATATTTAGGCTAAATTGTCAAAAACCATATTCGATCTGAACCCATGTTAATTAAGCAAGAGAAAAGAGAAACCATGAATTTAGGGAACAAGTACAAATGCGCCAGCTTCAGGGAAAATTCCTACCTCTCAATTGCAAACATGCGCTGACATGCATCCGACTGGGGAGAAAGCGAAATCAAAAGTATTTAGGATAAAATGTGGAAGCAACAATGAGAATTCTGGTAGTTGTGGCAAGGATTGCCATAACTACCAGAATCTTGCATTCGCTCTTAACAGGGATTAATAACGTGGGCGGAAGGATCAGTAAGAACTTTGGTTCCCATGTCAACAACAGTAAGTAAAAAGATGTTTATGGTCATAGTGAAGCTCATGCACACAGAGGATGAGGGACCATTACCAAAAATGGTCACATCGGAGGAGAGATGCCTTCTTAGGGTCACTTCGTGGTCTCGACATAAGCTCAGATAATCAAAAGAACAGTTCTCTTCCATATTTACGACTTCCTTTATTACCATCAGGAAGTGAATAATCCTTTGATTTTAGCATAGACAATGAAAGGAGAATCTTTTGGGGAAAAGTAGAGCAAAGGCGCAAGGTATATAAGAGTATTGGGGGCCCAAAAAGGGGCAGAGGGGAGTTGGCTTTTCGCAGTTGAACGGCTAGTCGGATGTCAGTGGAGCAGTTAGAGACAAAGGCAAGATCAGGGAGGAGCACACAGAGAGAGAGAAGAAAAGCGACCACCAGAGATAAAGGTTCCGAAAACGACAGAGGACCCCACCCAGATTTCGCTGGAGAGAAGGAGGCCGCTTAACTGAATTCCAGGAGCAAGTGATTTAACTGGTAAGCCATTATTTTATTCATGTGAATATAAAGCTTGGAAACAAAACCAACTGATAACATTTTCAATGCTTCTTTCCTGATCCTCATGAACTGCATGTTAACACAATATAGGTTAAACAACTATAATGCTTTCAGAAGTACCCGAAATTACCCCCCAGAAAGTCGAATGCCCACAAAGTGCAGCATAATCAAGCATGATCAAGCACTGGTTTCCGAACGATGATGGAGAAAGGATTGAGAGATAACAGGGCATAAAATTTAGCCACCCCCCACGTTCTTTTTGACCTTAAAGTATGTAAAATACCAAAAGTGTTTATGAGCATTATGGATATTTGGCCTAGAACTGAAGAATTGAAGAGTTTGTTTTATAAGATGGAACCCAGAATTTCTATGAAGGGTTAAATGTACTATTTTACCACTTGACTCACACCTTCGATATTATTGTATGGAATCAACACATGTATGTCACAATTTATACAAATCACCCACACAGAATGCAAGTGTTGTGTACCTGTTTTCTTTGTTATAATAAATGTTGTTATGTGTTACACTATGTCTCATCCTCTCTGCCCAATTCTAATACACCAGTATAAACAAGTACAAAGCTGGAGGGGTCATTGCAGGAGATTGGATGACACACCGTGATCAATCGATCTTTTATCACAACGCCATTCCAACGCTGCAGTTCCAGAGGTTATAAAGCCCCTGAGAACCAAGGGCACGGATTTGTCCTAAGAGATTGTAAGTTAGAGCGTGACTAGGCGAAAAAGGGCATCGCCCGAAGGAAGGAGGTGGAAACAAGATGGCACCATGAAGAAAGCAAGCAAGCCCAGACAAGAAGGTGCCACACTAAACAGGGATCCACCCACAACTTTCATTGTGGCCTTGAGAGCATTACATTGTGTTGGATGCAAAATGTGTACCTTTCAAAAACTTTCTTTAGACGTGGAAACAGGAAGAAATCACATGGGGCTAAGTTCAGTGAATAAGGAGGATGTGACAGAACCACGGCACCTATGGCAGTGAACACTGCTTGCACAATATGCCTTATGTGGTTTGGGAATTGTCTTGATGGAGAAACCACTTCAAACTGGAAAGTTTGGTCACCCCAGAATATGGCCATCCTACCAAGACACTCATTACCATATGCTTCATTCATCCCTTTAACTGTTTTTGATGCATTTAAGTCCTGTCTGACAGAATAACAAATCACATATCTGTATGTCTGACATGATACTTGCTTCAAAACGATCGCTAGTGACACGCAGCTAAAAAAACTCCTTTAAACATAACTTTAGCTCAACAAATACTACTTTGTCCTCACTGCCAAAATGCTGTAATTTGTATAGCAATCATTCAAGTGGAACTGTATCTAAAGTTTTATTGAAATCTAAGTATATGGTATCAATATTATTTTTTTGCATCTAGTTCATTCATAGGTACCTCATTTTAGCTAGAATCAGACTAGTCAGAGATTTCCCAGCTCAAGGACTGGGAAATCTTTTTAATCACCAACTACATTATTTTATTTATTTTTTTGCTACCTTTTAATGGTACATGAAGTAGAAATGCACCTCACCAAGTTGATAGAATACAACAAAAAAAATGAAGAAACAAAATGATGGTCATAAATGTTAAAATAAAATAAAATTGAAGTTTAATATTAGTATTATAAATGGCCACATGGTGCAAGGAAGCCTATGGCTTATGCTGCACCAGCAAAAAATAAAAATAATAATAAAATAAAATAATAAGAATAAAATAATAATAACAATAAGAAGAAGAAGAAGAAGAAAATTAATAAAAAAATTATAATTAATAAGAGAAAAGGAAATAGACAACCTATGTGTTTTCCTCCTCCTGTAGTTAATTATCCAGCTGACCTTTGAATTTCTCCAAACTGTCAGCCTCTACCACCCATGTAGATAACTTATTCCAGTAATTTACAACTCACTGGCTAAAATAAAACTTCCTGCAATCCAGTCTAAACATCTCCCCCCCCCAATAACTTGAAATTATGGGCCCTTGTTCTAGAATCATTATAACCGTGAAAATTTCTCCTCATTCATTTTGCTTATGCCTCTCAGAGCCTTAAAAATCTCAATCAAGTCTCCTCTAAGGTGCCTAGTTTCCAAGCTCTGCAACCTACATATTGGAAGTCTTTCCTCATATGGACACACTTTTCCCAATCTCACCAGGTAAGTTACCAGTCTTTGGACTTTTTAACAAGCACAATGTCTTTCTTTAGGTGCGGTCTCCATACTTGAACACAGTATTCCAATTTTGGATGGAAGAAAATGTAATTTAAAGAGGGAAGACCGATACAATGGATGGTGTTACCCCCATATCTAAAACTTATATGTTTAACTATAGGGATTTAAGTGGTAATATTACTAAGACTTATGAAAAAAAAGGGGGGGACACTAACCTAATTTACAAATTACAGTAGAGCATCAAAAATCTGAACTTTGATAATTCAAAATGTCAATAATCAGAACGATCCAGATGCTGGTGCCATAAAATAATTACAGTAAGTGCCAGTTATTGTGATCATGTTTGCGAATTGAATTTTGATTCTATTAAACGGCAATTTTAATACACGAAAATTAGAGAAATATTACCCACAGGCTATTAAATTTAAGATATAAAGCACCAATTTACACTTTTATTACCTTACCAATTAATGAAATTAAATGATATGTGAAAATCAACAAAAAAACTGAACGATGAATTGACAAATAATCAACAAAAAAACTGAATGATGAATTGACAAATAATCAACAAACTGAATGCTGTCCAACTGAAAAACTCTTGCTACAAAGAGTAAGAGATCTGGGGAAAAAAAGAAACGAAGTTCGAAACTGGTGCATCAAAAAATAAGTAATTATTTTTGTTAAAGGCCTATACAGGTGACCCACCACTTAAAGCTGATAATTTGTTCAGGAAGAACAGAGCGCTAAGTGAATCCGTGATAAGCAAGCGCCGTATTCCCATAAGGTAACATATGTATTTCTGAGTTGTGGTCGGTGCCATAGGATATTTCCTAATCAATAATAAACAGTAGTGAAAAGATGCACAAATGTCGGTCAAAATATTTAATATCAAATATTTGTATATATAAAATATTCTGCATTACATATGTATAAAATTATGTGGTAACTACTTATGTATCAAAATTAAACTTAAAATTCCAATTAAAATTATGAATTTAATTGATGAATTTAATCATGAAAAATGTGTTGATTTTGGGTTTTACTTTGGCTCTCTTCCTGGTAAACTAAAAGGGATTTTATTTTTAAATCCCCCCACAGCGATACCACCTAACAATAAAGTCAACCAATCCTTCACCGCTTTGAAACCTGGCATGTTTTTTCTTCTTTCAATATGAAACTTCTTTTAGGCATTTGTTTCCAAAAAGGGTCTTGCTTCATCTATGTTAAAAACTTGTTGAAAAGTATAACACAATACCCATCTTCAATAATTTTAACAAGTTGTTTTTTTTAAATGTTTTGGCTCCTTGATCTGCATTGCAGCTTCTCCCTGGATTTTAAATCTATTCAACCAGCCCTTATACTAGTTTTAAATGGTTCCACATTTTTTTTTTTTAGGCGAGTTTTCTTCAAATCATCATATAGGCTAATCTCTCTCTCTCTCTCTCTCTCTCTCTCTCTCTCTCTCTCTCTTTTTTTTTTTATAATATTTAACTTAACTGAATTCTGCATTGGATATTATCTTCAATAAAATTAGTTAAAGTCTCTCCATTTCAATCCTACTAGCCGGCCTAGCCCTAGTTGCTTGCAGTGGAACAGCTGTCTTTCCCGCTGCTAAAATGAATTCTTTATTTTTTATAAAGGTTCTTACAGTTAAACTTGTCAGTCCTAAATTATGGCACACATCCATCTGTCATTGACCGGAATCGATTCGCTTCAAAATGTCTAATTTAATTTTCAAATTTAGTCTTTTTCTTACATTTGTAGTCTTCATACTGCGTCCAGATGTTGCTTTTTTCATTCTTTCTACCGTTATTAACTCTTCGAAAATGCAACTGCATTGGTTGCATTAATTATGATACAATGTTTGAGTAAACCGTCCGTTACGCACGATGTCCAATGTTGTACTGAGTGATGACTAGACTTCGGATAAATGCATATAACACAAATATTACAAGCAATGATAATTTTTCAAAATGTTGATCTCGGAACTATGTAATAAGTCACCGTACTGCAATTAAATTAGCGTGCAAGAAAATTTCACTGAGCGTGGGAAATTTTCTCAAGCCGGCAAGAGAAACGTTTTAATGCTGTTTTGCTATTCATTTTCAAGCTATGAACTCCATCAAATGAAACGATTTCGTTAAATATGCCAAAAATGTAATCTGTAAAAGAGTGTTATAGTGATTTGTGAAAGTGTTGTAGTCAGATACGGGTTATAATATAAGAACAGTGTTATAGTGAATCAGCGTAGAGCGAACCGTATTATAACGAGGGCCTGCTGAATATATATGTGTTATTGCGGCTCAAAGTTCCATTTGTTTAGTTATCTATGAAAGAAAATATGTAAGTACAACTTAGTGTTTGTATTTATAAACTTACTAAACCTTTTTTTTTTTTTTTTTTTTTTTTTTAGTCTCCAGAACAGTATTTTTGATAAGTTCAAAAATCCAAACAAATCTGAAGTCCGAACTACCCCTGGTCCCAATTAGTTTGGATTTTCGATACTCTACTGTACAGCCTTGAAGGACAACAATAATTTGCTGTATTTGTAGCATGTTTAGTGTCCCATCTTATTATAGGTCTTATGATTTAGATACAGATGCAACAAGTTCCATTATATTGGTTCTTCTCCTTTACCACCACTTGATTTCATTATGTTTGGTTTACATTAATTAATTAATCATTTGGTTTTTGTCTAGTTATTCATGTTAAATCAGTTTATTATGACTTAGTTCAAAGTGAATTTGCATATTTGTATTCTGTTTAGAGCTGTCAACTCAGTGCATTAACATTTAAATTTGCATTTTGGTTTGTTATATAAAGATATTTACTGGCACTCTGCTGGATGTTGGTTAATAACTGAAATGCAATCCTTTTGGAGTTCACAAGTACTGATAACTCAATGATAAAGGAGTGCTTATGAGTGTCCAGTTCTTTTCATTTATTATCTATAAAAAAAAAAAAAAAAGAAAGTAGTACTAATTCTTTGGTAGGTGTAGGCATCTCTCTCCTTGGGCAGGGAGTTGTGCATTTGCACTACCATAGGTGAGTGTTGTTTTATCTTATCTTACTCCAGTTTATTCCAATTTATATTTCAGTTGGCTTGGTATACATATGAACAGAATTGCACTTTACCAAGTTGAGCCTTAAAACACAGCAGGAATTTGCAGCATTTGTAATATAGTTTAGTGTTTCCTTTTTTCATGTCTTGTAATATCACCATGCAGTCCCCATAATGAAGTGTTTTTCCTGGTACAGAAGTCACGTTTACAGATATATAACACTGATAAACAAAAGAATACTTTTTTTCTGTCACACATATCAAAAAGTAAGTGAACTTGAAAGTATATTTTTGGCTGATTTAAAATATTAAGTCAGTTTTTGTCCATCACCGATGGTTTTAACATGAATTCAGTTTTATGCAAACATTAAAATTGGTGATGCTAGAACTTTTTTTTTTTAAAGCTGAACTTACTTGTAATCTTTAACTGAACTAGAATGTAGCTGCTGAACGATTGTTGTATTTCACCTGTGCAATTTCACATTCTGTATTTCGCCTCCGCATCATTCTACTTTAATCAGTCAGCATGCATGGGCTGCAGTTGATCTGGTACCTCTTTTTCGTTGTGGAAATAGTCTGATGGAAATGCTCCCATGAACATCACTGACAGCTCCTAGATTTTCTGGAAAAAGTCAAAATGTGAACCAAGAAATGGATCTTTAAGGACATATTACATCCCATAGCTTACATCCTGTAGACCTTGAGAAGCTGACTAACTATTCCTCAGTAATTTTCAGCCTTAATTTCCCAAAAAATTTTTAATAACTAACTTTTTTCAATAAAGTTCATTCAATTTGATTTAACTGTTTTCCGTCAGTTTTCTTATTTGGGGTCCCACAAACATGTCCTCTTTGATTTTGTCCTCACTGACTCCAATAAATTTCTCTTTCACATAAAGAAAATCTGCTCCATTTTGATCCATTGCTTTGACAAAATTTTTCATTAAACCAAGTTTAATATGCAACGGTGGTAATAAAACTTCATCAGGAGTAACCAATGGTTTGATTTCAACATTTTTCTTTCCTGAAATCAGTTCTTTTCCTTGAGGTCATTGCTTTTTAACATAATGGTTTCTTATCTCTACTGTCTCATTCACCAATAAAGTAGCAATATTTGGTATAGCCAAATTGTAAGTCTCGTAAAAGAACAATCACTTTAAGGTCACCACATATGTGCCAAGATAACTGCTCATACTTGATGCTTGTCAAGATATTTGTTTCTTTTATGTTTTCCAATATGGAGCAACAGTGTTTTCTAACTCAGTTTTGAGGAATCAATGAATAACTGCCATTCAGCTAGATTGTACAGTTACCTTAGAGTTTCCATTAGAGAATTTATATCATTGCAGTAAACCAAATTACCTTCTAGAGAAAATAAATGTATAAATGTTTGCTGATGTTTATGAAAATAGCATGCTTTGATGTTCTCTTGAAGGAGATTCCATCCTTTCATCCTAAAGATTGATTTTTAGATAAATTCAGATCTCAAACAAGACCATTTAGTTCCTCTTGAGATATTAAGTTTGGTTTTGAGGATGAACATGTCATTTCATATGTGGCATCACTAACTTTCTAGTCTTCTCCATAGTCATTCTGAGTCTCATAATCAAACTCAAAATCATCTAGTTCATCTTTATCCAAATTTCAAATTTCTGGTGGTTCTTCACTGTGCAAAACAGGTCTTACAGCTGATGGTATATTTGGATATTTTATGGTATGTATGTTTAGAATGGCATTTTGATTCCTTCCAAATCGTAGAAACTACAAATAACACCCGGCAGCAAGATCTATTTTAACCAGGCAGTAAGTAGTTTAACACAACTGATACAGCAGAAATTAGGGGCCCAAAACCAATCTTAATCTCTCGCTTTACCTCCGATATAAATTTCATAAGCTTTTTTAACTAGAAGAGAAATGTTTCGTCTCACGGATTTAAAAGTTAGCTAACCACATATATAATGTAAACTATTAGGATGACACTCACATTTACGAGACATTCTGAGTTGCATCAACAAACTCAAAATACTGAAAACTTGATTTTATCCCCTCATTCTGGCTGATTCTTCTGTAGCATTCTCTGCAACGTCATCATATATTCCTTGCCAATTCATCACTTTTTTTGTGTGCGGTAAATTTTTGGACTCTTGTGTAACAATACTCTTGGGATAAAAAAGTACTGTCATCTTCAATCAAAAGTTGTTTTACAATAGCCTCTCAAAATTGTAAAATTGTTAGCTTAGAAATTGAGCTGAAATTCTTGTGTATTATGCAGCACTTTACTAGGGCTGTTATAAAAACTATAGGATGATTGATACATTTCATTTATGGAACATCTTATCTTTTTATTGCACAAAAATATTTAAAAGTATACACACAACTTTAAAGAAAAGGATCACAAATAATAATGACTTTAACCAAGTGACACCTGGCACACAAATGAGTCTAATCAGTGAAAGTAAGATATTATATCAGGTTTGAACTTGTTTGAACAGCCATCTACTACAAATATAGTTTCACAGAAGGTTTGAACATGTTTAAACATGCTTCAGCCCATCAGACCACATAGCACACAGAACAGCTCTTTCAATACATTCATCCATTTCGTAAAAAGACACTATTACTATATGATTGCTGTATTATTTATATCAATTTGTGTCACATAAAAATTGTGCATGACAGAGAAATTCTGTTTGTGTTATTGAATTCAGCAACAAAATATAAAAAAAGAATTAGCAAAAAATGTTCGTGTGACAAAATGTGCTTTTACCAGTGTAATTATTCACTTTACCCTTTGATCTTCTTTCTGAATAGGAAAAAATTTGCATATCTACAGTCTGAAGGGGACATCGCCTGAATCTAAGAATGCAGGTGAGGTTGCCTTTTCATAATTATGAATAAGAGTTTGTTAATTTGTTGGGAAACTCCTACTTTTAACATTAAGTACAAAGGCCATTCAAATGAAAACTGCAAAGCCAACGTAAAGTTGCATATGAAAAAAAACAGATGAAATTCTTATATCAGAGTACTAATCAAAGTCTGCTACAATGCTAACTCCTCACATAGCACCATTTACTGGCATTACTTGGAAATGGTCAATTTTCAAAATGGCTGCACCCCACTCATGCACCAAGGCAGAGATGTGATCTGTGATCTGATTTTTGAATGCAGAAAGAATAAAACCTGTTTAAATTTGTCATGGAATGTTGACTCAGTATAGCAAAGTATACACGAGTTAACAACGTGTCTACGAGTGGGTGAATAATTTTAAGAGGAGTATTAAAAGTGTTCAGGTTTCTCCTCGAGCAGGTCAAGCACCTTATGGCACGACAATATGTCATAGAAGGAGTGGGAGAACTCATACAAGGAAAGAAATACAATTAAAGAAATTGTTATGACACACATGTTTAGTAGTGGTTCAGTGCATACTATCATTATATCAACGAGTTGAACATTCAAAAAGTGTGTACTTGATGGATACCGTGACATTTAATGCCAGAACCAAAGAAATATCAACCAAATATGTGTGTTCTATGCTTCTCGGATGATATGAGTCTGAAGGGAAAGCCACCAGGGTCCATAAGAAAACTGGGTATCCAGTTTTCTCTCTGCACTCTCTCAGCAGGTGATGGTAGATGGCTCCCATTTTCTAACTTCTACATGCTGGTGTTTTCCCCACAGTTCCTTTTCTCACCCTTTTCATCTTGTATATTAATCACCTTCTCTGAGACATTTCTGAAACTGATTATTCAGCCAACCAATCTAGAATTATATCCCAAAGAAGTAGCTCCTGCACAAAGCCTTGGAGGCACCTTCTAGTTATGATTAATGAAGTAGCTCCTGATTTTGTTATACATTTACTGGGAACAGTTATTGACTCTGAGGCACACAAGCATGCCTGCCACCAGGATCCATAAGAAGAAATCTTAAAAGGATAGCCTGAAAATCTATGAAACCAAATACTAATAATTTGGTGGACAAATAGTAAAAGATGATAGCACATCTGATAATTAATACATTAACTTTAATGTAATTTAAAAAGTCATTACTTTATAGATGCTCTCTGCATTCATCTTAATATGTCTTGATCCAACAGTTGCACTACGGAGTCTCAGTGTAGCATAGTGAGATTCTCTCTGCCTAGCAATAGCGGAAACTTCTGAATTTTCAATTGGAAAATTCATCAAATCATCTGAAAGACAATATGTATATATATTATACTGAGCTAGCAGGAAAAGAAAATGATCATTTCTAATAATTTATACAATTTTATTACTGAAACAAAGCCAGATTTACAAGGCAAAGGACTTTCTTGCATCATTTATCACTACTAATGCTAACATTGATGAGATAGCAATAACTCTGCTTCAAAAAAAAAAAAAACAAAAAAAAAAAAAACATTCATGAAATTTGGCAAGATGATTTGAACCTGAATGCTTTTACAAACCAAGTGAGAAACCCGTCACATAATAAAAATACCCATGTATTCCATGCCTGCAGGGATAGATCCAGCTAGTGCTTGAATTTCCCAGAGTTTAGAATAGACTGCAAATTATTAACTTATAATCTGCAGTCTTGACTACTGCCTTGTACAGTGCAATTATAACTTGACTAGCTCTTCATGCAACTTTTCAATAAATCACTGACAGGACACCATGGGCCATGCTTGTCAGCTGTCTGCACTGCACAGAGAACTTTATATCTGCCATAATTAACACTCAAATCCCTTTCTCTACTGTTTTTAAATTAACCCATCCAAATGTATGAACTATTTTGGGGTTGTCATTTACTGATGTCACGTATTCCATTTTTAAGTGCATTTACACACACACACACACACACACACACACACATATATATATATATATATCCGATAATTCAAAATAAAACAAAATAAAAACATAAGCCAGTAGTATGGCAAAAATGTAGAGCGAAAAATAAACATAAAATAACGTAAAATAAAATAAACCAAATAGGAAAGGGAAAGTAAAGGTAATAAGACATAAACAGTGGCTGATTGTCCCCTATATAATTTAGCACTTTAAATCCAATTAATAAAACCAATGTCAAATTTAAAATAATGCCAATTATAATATGATTTAGCGATACCCCCCTCGAAGGTACCAGTTCCGAAAAACGTGAAATATCACCAAAAAAGGGGTTAAAAGAACTACTAAAAGCAAAACAAAATATCAAAATAATAGACAGAGGACCATGAGGCCAATAATGGTCATGGAATCGCTGCATTTCGATCCGCATTTCAGAAAATAATATTTATTTATTTTCTTATTTTATGTTAAACTTTAAGCCATTATTTAAATATATATATATGCCAAGTGTGTACTGTCTTCCTCATATAACAGAGGGACTCCCAGTAGATGAATTTTCATGAAATTTTGTATTTTGGTTAGTTAAAAATATTTATCTACCCATACTACATTTTATTAAAATCAGACAAATAGAAATCCAGCAATTATTATTTCTTTTTTCATACAATTCATATGGAAAAAAGAAATTCATATATTAAATGAGTTTTAATGCAGTATTGTTAGCTTTAGACAGTCTGCACACACATCAAGTGTACTGTTATGTAAGAGTCATGAATGTGATGTTAGAATTAGTAGAGGCATATGATGCAAGAAAGCAAGCTTATATATCATTACCCAAAAAAAAAAAAAAAAAAAATATTCCCATTTTACCCATCCATTCACTCCAAATGTTTGTCTAGTTCTGTCTTGAACTTATTTAAGTTGTTGACTTCCACTACAACAAAGTTTGTTCCAACTATCATATCAACCACCTGCTGGCTAAAGACAAATTTCCGCACATCTATTCTACACGTTTCTTGCAAAGAAATACATACATACATTCACAAAGTGAAGAGAGATTTTAAAAAAAAGTAATGTGAGGAAAGTAATAAACATTATGCAGCTGTAATTAAACTAGGCAACATTTAGAGAATATAAACATATAGAGTTTTATTAAGTGTTCTATTTAGAATCTTAGTAATTAATTGATGAGGAGATAACTATATGTTCATTTCTATTAATCGCAGAAAATGGAAAAAAAAAAAACATTCAATTTAAGAAAAAAATAAAAATAAAAAAAATGGAAGCACTGAATAGATTAACTAACTTATTTAACATTAAAACAGCTGCCATTTATTGCCATCTTTGAAAACTAATGAACAGCACTGCTTAGTGCTATTCATTAAGCACTCTCCTAATCATCACATCACCTGCAAATTTTAACACCATGCCATACATGTCATTCGACAATATCAGGCATTGGAACATTCCCAGATCTGATTCCTGAACACTTTCAATATCCTAGCTCAGTGCTTCCCAAATTTTTTGCTTGTGGACTCCTTTTGGCTTCGAAAAATAACCATAGATCCTCACATCCTAGCTCACTTAAATACGGGGGGGGGGGGGGGTCCAGATGATAGGTATCCCAGAACTAATTTATATGTTTACAACCTACCTTTTTCAGACTGACACAAAATATAACTGAATAATAAACTGTCACTATTTGAGCATACAATTGTGCCTCATAGGCCACTAGTATGAATAATGGTATTGCTTTCTCATCTCACGAAGCCCTTTAAAATTGGGAGTGATTGTAGACGACTGAATTCTCATGTTGGGTGTGACATCCAGTCTATAACAATATTTAATTTTGTTTTAAAAAAATAAGTAAAATTCAAAGTAGTTATTACAGAAATTATCCACAGATCCTCAGAGTTCACAGATCTCTTGAGATCTGCAGAATACAGGGAACTACTGTCCTAGCTCATTCTTAAGAGAAACCATTAACCTTTGCCTCTTGATGTGTAGCCATCCCATAATTCTTCTAAAGATCTTACCAGTGACACAAATATGTTCCAGCTTATATAGCAATTTCTCATGCTGAACCATGCCAAATGCTTTGCAAAAGTTTCACTAGTTTATTTCCAGCATCCAACTCACGAATGGCATTGTCCATGATAGCTTATCAACTTATTTAATAAGATTTTCCTTTTAAAAATATATACGTTGCTCCAGTGAAAAAAACTAATTCTAATTAGATGACACTATGCTGCATTCTTAATTATTGCCTACATGATGTACTCTACATTGAAGCCAGTCTGACCAGTCTACAGTTACCCAATTTGTTCTTCAAACCAACCGGATGGACTCCTGATACATTGATTTCTCCAATCCTTCAACTTGAGTACAAAGAAGCCCTCAATTAGTCTTTCTACTAACAATCCTCTGTTACTAGATTTCTATACTGCTGATATTTAAAAATACTCAGTTCACTTTACTGTAAAAGTGATTCCAACTGTAAAGACTGATTGATGCACTCATTCAATTCATGAATTATTCCAGCTATACTAGCTAGATTATCAATGGCTTTCCCCTCATCCATTATGTAAGGGTCCAATTTGATTTTATTTCCCCCCCCCTTCTTGTGCAAAGTAGGAAAAAAGTTCTGGGGGAAAACTGAATTTTCATTAAAATAAATATTTTAAAAGACCTCTATTTATCTGGTCTTAGAGGTTATCTTCCTATTTTCCAACAGTGCCAGTGAACTGCCACTGATGCTTCAACATCTGCAGTTGTCATAAAGAGTAAATGTAGGTGGTAGATGACTTTCATCAACTGGTGAAATACCACCACTTTGCTTATTGGAGGCTTTAAGTGGTGAAACTCATGTTTAGTCTCTAGAGCAAAGTTTCCGGCATCCCCCCTCCCCCCATACTTCTCCTTCAACCCATGCACGGTACTAAGTACTATAGGTGGTGCCTCCGTAGCCAGGTGGGAAGGAGCAGCAGTGCGAAGCACATTCTTGATTAGACCGGGGTTCGAGCCCGTCACCACCAAATATGGAGGATGCGAAAAGGTCAGGGAATGACCACCGCATATCCCCGGAGCAATATGGCCTTAGTTGCTAATGCTCCTAAAAACCAAATAACAAACAAACAAACAAGTACTATAGGTTTTGATACCTTTCGTGCTTGGGAGTTTCATAAAAAAATATATAAATAAATAAAAAAAAAAATTACTGCCAGACATACCATGTGGATATCCATTTCTATGCTACAATGGGAAAATCTGTATAATAGGAGGTGTATTCAAGTTATAAGGTCTCCAAATTTATTTCTCATAATGTAGACAAGATACAGAGGTGGCACTTGACTCACTTTTCAACATAGTCTCCTAGAAGCACATATTTTCCACACCTGTTCTTCCAAGCTGAAAGCCACAGTAGGGTTTTCTTTGCAGGTATGTTCGGCCCGCCGGTAAATGGCAGAAGCAGCTACTTGCCAGCTAGGAGAACTTCTGCCACAAAGAGCATCCTTCATCGTTGGGAATAACCAAATGTCACTGGGTGCACGGTCAGGCATGTATGGAGGATGCAGGATAACCTCAATGTCCTTTAAAAAAATTTTGCCCATTTACAGAACAATGGGGTGCAGCGTTGTCTTGATGGAAATGAATGTGATTCAGTCTGTGTGGACATTTTTTTCTGAAGTGCTGGGAGGAACTTTTTTTTTTCAGAACTTTTTCATATGAGTTTCCTGTCACTATAGTGCCCCTGGGTACACAATATGTAGGGATTATTTCATCAATAGTAACCATCCAGAAAATAGTAACCATCATTTTGTCTGCACTTGCAGAAACATACAACTTTTTGTGTGGTGGTGAATCAGTGTTCTTCCTTTGGGTAGACTGATATTTTGTTTCTGGATTGAAGTGTGGAACCTATGTTACATCCACCATGACAATCAAGGAAAACCAAGGTCCATTCGCTGCAGCATCTTGGGTAAGTATTGCTTCACACAAGTTGATACAATTGTGTTTTTATTCCTGGGAAAAACTGGCTTGAAACCCACTGAGATGACAGTGTTGCTCATTCTGAGATCTTCATGGAGTATGGTATAACCAGATACAGCAAAAATGGCTGTAGCTATTGCAATTTCATCCACTGTTGATCTGTCACCCAAACTATTTCCTCAACCTGGCAGATGTTGGCCTCATTATATATTTTCACAGGACTCACCCATTCACTAAATTTATGTACCCAGCTATGAATATTTTTCACATCCATAAGGCCTATGGGCATATTCTGATAGATTTCAATTGGACGTTTCCTGGGGAGAGGCAAAAATTGGATAATAACGTGTTCTTGAGTGAAGGACATAATTTTAAGTATTATAAACATAGCATTAGCATTAATAGAGGCACATGATGCAAGAAAGCAAGCTTATACAGCATTAGCAAAAAAAAAATAAATAAAAAAAAACCCTTCCAATTTCACTGATCCATTTATTTCAAATGTTTGTATAGTTCTGCCTTTAATTTATTTAAGCTATCAACTCCCACAACGACAGATGGAAGTTTGTTCCAGCAATCATCTACCTGCATGCTAAAGGTAAACTTCTGCACATCTATTCTACAAACTGTCTTTACTCAGTTTGAATCTATGAATCCTCAGGTTTGTAATCTGAGCAAGAAGAGGAATCTCCTCAGCATTAAGCCTGCTCAATCCATTCAAGGCCTTATACACCTCAGTTAGATCGCCGCAGGTGCCTAGTCTCCAGAAGCTGCAAGTTGCAGAACTTAAGCCCTTCTTCATAAGAGCACCCCCTTTGTTCCTCTAACCCAGTGGATTTCAACCGGGGTGTCGCAACAACATTCTTGGGGTGCCGTGTAATTTTGGCTTAAGTTACTTAAAGTTATTATTATTTTTTTTTTAATTTATACATTTATTTCATTATAAAAAGGTGTACGGTATCAATTGTACTGTATTTTTTAAATTTTGTGGTGATCTATAATTGATCTTTATTTAGTACTTCATTTATTTTTTTTTTAAGTACTTTAGAAAAAAATTATTATATAGGTATATATTAAAAGGTCAGAAACCACTATGTTAGGTATTTATTTTGGCCTAGGGGTGCCGTGAAAAAATTGCTGGGACACTAAGGGTGCCGTGAACCGAGAAAGTTTGGGAACCTCTGCTCTAACCAACCTTGTTGCCTTTCTCTGTACTTTTTCTAGCAACTCTATATCCTTGGTCCATGGGGGATCTTGTTGGCATGCGAGAGTCTGGCCCATGGGTTTCTGTCAATGTCTGGAAAGTTGGGGTCCCCCATTGCAGGACATTCTGATTTTCTCGCCTATTCTGTTTCTCTGCACAACTGTTCATTGTACTCATCAGTGTCATTGGGCCTATAATATACTCCTGCTCTCATTTTTCCTTTCCCAGTGTTTGTGTCGCACTGAGCAGACTCAACATTGCACTGTCCATCCGAGTCAACTGGATGCACTTCCTTGGATTTTGTGTGTTTCTTGACTGACAGCATGGCCCCTTCTCCCTTCTTATGTGTGCATCGAGCTCTCCAGGTTCCAATTCTGCACTGCTTGTGTCTGTGTGGCACCGCGTCTCTGATATCCCAACAGTGTCTGCCATTGATGTCTTGATCAGTGCTTCAAGTTCACCGATTTTGTTTGCTGTACTTCTAGCATTGGTGTGCATGCGCTTGTTGTTGCTCTTGGTTGCCCTGGCACAGATCATGTGTTTCCTTGATCCATGATGACTCCCAGCAGCTTTTGAGGTCCCCAGCAACTTGCTCTCTAGGTTGCTGCTCAATACAATAGAAGCAGTGAAAGAGTCACTTTCGCTTCTGCCTGCAGCTTACCATTGATCTTTTGGTCTGCGAATCCCTCCAAGCTGGCAGTTTTCCCACCCACCTGACATTCCCTTGATGGCATAAGCAAATGTCCTTGCACCCTTTCTGTTTAGGTGTGTCCCGTCCCAGTGGAAGCAGTCTCTCCTGTCGGCAGGTGAGGACCACGCGGACGGGACACACCTAAACAGAAAGGGTGCAAGGCTCTCATCATATACTCCCTCCTATTGTATCTGGGCAGAATTGCACACATTCAAATTTAACCTTAACTCACAACTTTTTTTCAGTATTGACCTGTACTTGTTAAGTAAATCTGTAGATCTCTTCTTCTTAAGGTCATTAGTGCCAACGTGCACAACAATATCACCTTTTGTGGTCTTAAAATATGATATATGCTCTACAACATCATCAACTTTTGCCCCTGGCAGACATATCCTGGTCCTGTTCCACCTATTTTCTTTAAATATTCTGCTAAAATTCTAAAAATGTGTGTTAATTATTGCACAATTAAGAATAAATAATGATTTAATTGAACATAATTAGATGCATGTCTTGATTGACATATGCATGTACAGTTATTGATGGCAAGTTTGCTTTACTGCCACATGCATTTCCTATTGGTAATGCTCCATGGCTTCATGAAATTTATGTATCATCTGAAATGAAACTGTTGATGTACATGCGCCTCATATTTTGTGAATTGAGCATTCGTTACTCACATGCTGGCATTTTTTGAGGCATGTGATTTTTAAATTTGCATTCACTTGCCGATAGTCCTAAAGAGTTTTAATTTTCAAAAATTAATTAAAAATGTATAATTTTTTATACTTTTTTAATTAATTTTGAGTATTGTATACAATACTCAAAATGTAGAACATGGATTTTTTACATTGTGTTCAGAAAATGTTGAAAATATAGGTGGCATCAAAAAGTTAAAAATTTTGAGTCATTTTTTTCCTGATTTTTCAAATTTTTGCACACAGGAATTTCAACTTTTTGTACACGTAGCCTGGAGTTAAAGAAGAGGTCGGAAGTGGTGAGAAAGGCCATATGGGCACTTTTCAAAGTTACCAAATTAAAAAATACAACAACAAGAAGAGGTCACTGACAATTGCCACTGACTTGTTAAAGTACTACATATGGGAAACAGTAACCCCAGAGCAACGTATCAACTCTGCGGTACTACACTGACAGTGGTGGAGAATGAAAAGGACCTGGGGGTAATTGTGCAGGCAGATATGAAGTTCTCTGAGCAGTGCAGACGAGCTGCAAGAGTAGCTCATGGTGTCTTGTATCAATGATATACAGGAATTTTTCTAGCAGGGATAAGGAGGTGATTATTCCCTTGTATAAGGCAATGGTTAGGCCACATCTTGAGTACTGTATACAGGTCTGGAGGCCTCATTTCAAGAAGGATGTAGAGCTGCTGGAACGGGTACAGAGAAGGGCAACAAGATTAGTGAATGGAACAAAGGGTTGCTCTTACGAAGAAAGGCTTAAGTTTTGCAAATTACAGAGTCTGGAGACTAGGCACCGGCGAGGTGATCTGATAGAGGTGTATAAGGCTTTGAATGGTTTGGGCATGCTCAATGCCAATGGGATTCTTCATCTTGCTCAGAATAATCACCTCAGAGGGCATAAATTCAAATTGAGGAAGGACGGATGTCGGATAGATGTGCGGAAATTTGCCTTTGGCCAGTGGGTGGTTGGTTGGTGGAACCGACTTCCATCACTTGTTGTTGAAGTTGATAGCCTAAACAAATTTAAGGCTCAACTGGACAGGTATTTCGAACGAACGGAGGGGTGAAATGGGAGTGGGTTTTTTTTTTTTTTTTTTTGGCTGATGCTGAATAAGCTTGCTTTCTTGCATCATATGCCTCTACTAATGCTAATGCTAAATCCAGTTCATGATCCAGAAGTTTTGAAGAACAAAACATTGATGAACTCCTCAAGAAACAGAAGTTTGAACCAGAAGCTTCTGGTGAAAGTATTCCTAACCAAGCAAGCTGATAATTCTAGGCTATTATGTTATTTTTGGTTTTTAGGAGATTAGCAACTAAGGCCATATTGCTCCGGGATATACGGTGTTCATTCCCTGACCTTTCCTCATCCTCCGTATTTGGAGGTGGCGAGTTCGAACCCCGGTCTAATCAAGAAGCGTGTGCTACGCACTGCTGCTCCTTCCCACCTGGCTACGGAGGCGCCTCATAATAATAATAATTCTAGGCATGTTATCGTCATTCTATACAGTGGGATCAAATGATGACGTTACCAACAGTGAATTCTAAATGGGAAGCCTTCAGGGACTTTTGAGGCTATAAGGCTTTCCATAACAACTAAGATATCGCCTTCCCCATGAATTATTAGCGAGTTGGACAAGGAGAGTTGGAAAAGAAGCTTCCTATATCTAAAATAAAGGTAAGCCCTGTTGATTCATAATATAACAGAATATAGGAAATATCGAGCACTTAATAGCTCTCCAGTATCAAATCTATTAAATACCACAGATTGTCAACTTTACACTTCGCTTCTCCCTCTCCGCTCAAAATTCAAAATTTAATTGCTACATTTAAAACTATACTTCACGCATACATGTATACTGACCTAATTGACCACTCAAGTTATACATTAATATACAAAACTATGGCTGAATGGTTAACAGGGTTAAAACAAGACTATACTAGAATTACATTGAAATATGCAGCCCAAAAATATCATATTCAGTTTCTAAAACAATGCCTTTCTGAAAATTTAATACCGAAATTTGCTAAATTTCGGCTAGGTTTGAAAATCCAAGGAATACAAAAATTAGTTCATACCACATCAAGCAACATAATAAAACTAGCTTTAAAATCTTGATTTAATCTAAAAAAGATATATTTTAAACAGATTCAACGACATCACAATATTTTTAGAAAACACCTAAACAGTATGGACTGGAATACTCTAAAGCAAACCATTCGAATAAAAATCGACGCCCAATCCACCACATTAGAGAACAGACATAACCTAAAATTACAAGCCCTTAGGGGTTTTCCACACAACAAAGGTCACCATTTGTCACACAATCGTTTTGAGAATCAGAGTGCATACCGAAACACCAAAAACGCAGAAAAAAATTCCCACTCCTTCCTCAATAGGAATCTACCACATATTAATGACTTCCGGGCCAATTTAAACACTGGATCCCATAACGACTATAATCCATCAGATAATGTAAAGAACTTATCATCTGTTATGCTAACTTCTCAGCAAATAGCCCTATTAAATAAAGGTTTAAATTATAATTTGCTGCCGAGATTCCCCCCCAAGAAACAAATGATTATTGACCTTGAGTTCGCTCTTAGAGATTTGCCACAAAAAAACGTATTAATCCAACAAACCAATCAAATCATTAGTATTAGTATTAGTATTAGTAACGGCCGTATGGTGCAAGAAAGCCTATGGCTTATGCTGCACCAGCCAAAAAAAAAAAAAAAAAAAAATCCGAACAAAACAATGATAAAAACAAAAATTAAATAAATAAATAAATAATAATAATTAATAAATAAATAAAAATAATAAAATTAAATAAAAAATAAATAAAAAATAAATAAAAAGGAAATTAATCCTATCATCCTATGTGCTTCCCTTACCCGAAAGTACTATCCAGATGACCTTTGAATTTCCCCAAACTGTCGGCCTCTACCACCCATGAAGGCAACTTATTCCAGTAATTTATAACTCGCTGGCTAAAATAAAACTTCCTGCAGTCCAATCTAAACATTTCCCCCCGTAACTTGAATTTATGTCCCCTAGTTCTAGCATCATTTGTAATCTTGAAAATTTTGTCCTCATTCATTTTACTGATGCCTCTCAGAGCCTTAAACACCTCAATCAAATCTCCTTTAAGGTGTCTAGTTTCCAAACTCTGCAACCCACATATTCGAAGTCTTTCTTCATAAGGACGCCCTTTTGCCGATCTCACCAGGCGAGTTACCCTTCTTTGCACCCTTTCAAGAAGCTCGATGTCTTTCTTTAGGTGCAGTCTCCATACTTGAACACAGTATTCCAAGTGTGGTCTAACATAAGCCTTATATAATGGGATTATCACGTCCCTATCTCTACTTGCAAAAGTTCGATAGATCATCGATAGGACACCATGGGCCTTCCTTGCAACCTGTTTACAATGCTCAGAGAATTTCATGTCTGACCGTATCGTAACACCCAAGTCTCTTTCCTCCAGTACTGGGTTTAGTTGAACTCCACCAAGTGAATAAGTTATTTTGGGATTACTGTTTGCCAGGTGTAATACCTTACACTTTGCTGGATTAAAGCATAGCTGCATTTTTCTGACCATTTCTGAAGTCTATCTAGGTCTCTCTGAAGAAGCTCAGCTTGACAGTGATCATTAACCACTCTACCAATTTTAACATCATCTGCAAATTTAGACATCACGCCCTCTATTCCTTCTTCGATGTCGTTTATGAAAATTAAAAACAACAGTGGTCCTAATACTGATCCTTGGGGAACCCCTCTTCTTACATCAATCCCAATCTGAGGAATAGCCATTTATCACAACCCTCTGCCTCCTGCCCTGAAGCCATTCTGCTATCCATCTAAGGGCTTTCCCAGTGATTCCAACCTGTTCCAGCTTATAAAGCAACCGCTCATGTGGGACTGAGTCAAAAGCTTTGCTGAAATCTAAATAAACAATGTCAAAATTATTTCCTAAATCCAGCTCGTGAGTGACCCTTTCAAAATAGCGAACCAGATTTGTTAAACATGATTTTCCCTTTACAAAACCATGCTGAGTATCCTTGAGAATTTCAATTCGATCCAAATGATCCTGAATTCCACCCTTGATCATTGCCTCCATGATTTTCCCTACTACTGAAGTCAGACTGACAGGTCGATAATTTCCCACTTCACTTTTAGAGCCACCCTTATGTATGGGAGATACATTTGCACTTTTCCAATCCAAGGGAATCTCCCCAGAGTCTAGTGATGCTCGCATAATTAGCCTCAGTGGTTCAATGCACTCGCTTGCCGCCTCTCTTAAGATTATAGGGTATATTCCATCAACTCCAGGAGCCTTACTGGTCTGTAGGCTTGAAAGTTTTTTTCATTAAATAATCTTGCGAAATTTCAATATCATTAATTACATATTTTTTAACTTCGCTCCCACAATTTCCCATTGCCACAAAAGGCTTTTCATTTGTAAATATCAATGCAAAATAACTGTTGAGTTCATCTGCAACGGCAGCTGGTGTATTTATTACTATCCCCTTTCCCTTACGTAAAGATCCGATCTGGTTTGTCCTGCTCTTCTTGGCATTTATATATGTGAAGAATTCTTTATCCCCCCTCTTTGCTCTGTTTGCTAGTGATTTCTCATAAACTGCCTTTGCCTGTCGAACCTTTTCTGTGGCTCTATTACACATCA
This sequence comes from Mastigoproctus giganteus, assembly GCF_048544385.1. Taxonomy (NCBI): domain Eukaryota; kingdom Metazoa; phylum Arthropoda; class Arachnida; order Uropygi; family Thelyphonidae; genus Mastigoproctus; species Mastigoproctus giganteus. The sequence goes on from NC_143581.1 coordinate 93,183,373, forward strand.
CCTTGTAGCTGTTATAGGCTTCAGTACTTTTTATTGCTCTGTAACGTTTCCATGCCACCTTTTTCTGCTCAAGTAATGTGGCAACTTCACTATTCATCCAACTTGGAACCCTTCTTGTGGAGTATTTTTTTAATGGTATATACGCATTCAAGGCATCTGTGATTAATGTTTTAAAAGCGTACCACAGTTCAATTGTATTCATTCTCTGCGCGATATCTACCCAGTTAATAGAGGCCATGTAGTACCTTAAGGCATCGTAATTTCCTTTTCTGAAATTAAAACCCATTCCTTTGCCTTTTACTTCTGCTACCTCTCTCGTCATCATCCACCGTAGAACTCCATGATCACTTCCTGCTACTGGTTCCTCTACTGTCAGCCCTGTTATGTCATCTGATTCATGTGTGATGATGAGGTCTAGGATCATAAACCAAGCTATCCCCTCAATATCAAAACAACATAGAGAAGAAGCAAAAGCTTTACACACACTTAGACAAAACCGAGATATCATTATTCAAAAGGCCGACAAAGGCGATACAGTAGTTATTCTCAATAAAGGAGACTATATAAATAAATTATACACCATCATTTCAGACACAACGACATACGAAGAGACTGCACCATCAGAGTTCAACAGCTCAGTTAACAAATATAACAAATTGCTCACCACCTATAGGAAAGATGACTACATCACTAGGCTCAGCTCAAACAAATTAAAGCCCGCACATATACTGTCTCAACCTTATTCGGCCAAGTAAAATTACACAAAACAGGATACCCAATACGTCCCATCGTGTCATATAAGAATTCAGCTTTTGCCTCCTTAGCCATGTTCATCTACCCAATTCTAAAACCACTCCGAAAATTCCTAACATATAACATAAAAAACTACAATGCTTTATTCATGAACCTCAAAGATCTCCATATCAAGGAGGATATGAAGTTATATTCACTCGATGTGACTTCACTATACACTAACGTAAATGTACCCTACGCCTTAGACATAGTCTGGGCCTACTTAAACGATGATAACACAAAAATTAATAACACCAGACTCCCCAAAGACAGAATATTCGAACTAACAAAACTATTAGTAAATGCAAATTACATTCTATTCCAAGAAAAAATATACAGATAGATTTTTGGCCTCCCAATGGGCCTAAACATTAGTGGACTCATTGCCGAACTATACTTAGACAAATTAGAAAAGATTCACCTTGATCCATTTATACCACAGATCACATATTACGGAAGATATCTGGATGACATCCTAATCATCACAGATCACTTGACCATAAACAATATTCTACAGGTTTTTAATAACATCCATCAGAGACTAAAATTTGAATTAGAAACTGAAGCAGAATCTCACTCCATAAATTTCCTTAATTTTACCATACACAGATTAGACCAAAAACTAAATTTCAGCATATATAGAAAACCCACTAATAAAGGGATGCTTCTGCACTTCCACAGTTACCATCCCCAATCAAACAAAAAATCGGTCATGCTGAACCAATTTCTAAATGCCTTTAAATATTCTTCCACCCAGATTTCTCTAACCACTGAAATAAATGAACTAACTAGAAGATTCTCAAATAGGGGTTACCCACTAACCTATATAAACAAAGTCAAAACAATAGCCCATGATAAAATAAATAACAACAACCTCGCAACAAACATTGCAAAAAAATCCGACAAGACCAAAATATATTTCATCACCATTCCATATATCGAGCACTGGTACAATAAACTTAACCAAATATGGAAGGGAACTGACATGAAAATCATAGCAAAACCCATGAACAAATTATACACATTCTTCAGAAATCGACCTACAAATACCACATTCCAATCACAGCATGACCTAGTATACAGTATACCATGCAAAAATTGTGACGCTGTCTACGTAGGATCCACCATGGGAGTGGCACAGCTTCGAGCAAAACAACACGAAGCTTCAGTGCGGGCGGGTCGTTCAAATGCATCAGAACTTTCGTTCCACGCCATAAATGAATGACATACATTCGGCTTTAATGAAACTAAAATTATAAATATTCAACACAACTACTACAAACTACTTATTGCAGAAACCTTAGAGATGAAACTACATGCAACTTCAATCAATATCCATAGGCCATTCCTATTGTCCGACGATTGGTCACTTCGCATGCGTGAAGAACAAACACTACAACATAAGACAAAAGTTTCGGATTAATTGTGAGTAGCTCTCTTCCTGTGAACATGACACCTCGAAAAGTTCTAGTCTGACTTAAGGAATGTAGAGAATAACCCCCACCCCTCCACCCCATATCCAATTATTTAGACCCCTAAATTTAACTCAAAATTCCTGCCACAGCACCAAAGAGAAAAAATCGATCCTTAATTATTAGCCAGTTTAGACCTCCAAAATCTAACTTTGACAAAGTCTTGCAAAATTGATATCGCCTTCCCCATGAATTATTAGCGAGTTGGACAAGGAGAGTTGGAAAAGAAGCTTCCTATATCTAAAATAAAGGTAAGCCCTGTTGATTCATAATACCAACTAAGAAATACTGTTCAAGGTTTAGGCCTAAATGGATTTCGAATGAATTAATGAGGCTCGTGGCAGAGAAGGAAAATGCATGGGATGCATATACAGGGTTTAGTCACATTATTATGACCACCCACCTAGTATCCAGAATATGCACCTTTTGCAGCATGCACTGCAGTCAGTCGCTGTGGGAGGGACTCAATAAGTCCATGGCAGGTTGCTACAGGTATCTATGACCATGCAGACTGCAGTGCACCCCAGAGTTCCTGTAGGTTCCTTGGTGGAGGATCCATGAGTCTGATGTGTCGATCGAGGTGGTCCCATTGGGTTAAGATCAGGGGAATTCGGCGGCCAAGGGAGTAGCTTGAAGTCTTCGTTGTACTCCTCAAACCACTCATGGACAATTCTGGCGACATGGCGCATTGCCTTGCTGATAGATACCATTGCCCCCAGGGAACACAGTCAACATGTACAGGTGTACATGATTGGTGATGATTGATAGGTAACCATTTGCATTCACAGTGCCCTCCAGAGGTATCAGCAGACCCAAGCCATGCCATGAAAACATTCCTCAAACCATAATGCTGCCCCCACCAACCTGCCTTCTGCCAACAATCATGTCCAGGTATCTGTTCTTGGAGATTTCATGCCTAATACACCACCATCGACCCACTCGGTGGAGAGAAACTGTGATTCATCGGAGAAGGACACCCACTGTCATTCGGCCGGAGTCCAGTGTCGGTATTGCTGTGAAAACTGACAGCATTTTTTGCGATGAATGGCCATCAGCATGGGTGCTGTTACCAAGCATCTGCTCCGGAGCTCAATCTGCAACAGGGTTGGCTGCATTGTCATGTTGGAGACTTTTCTGGGAGACCCACGGTTCATTTTGATGGCCAGTTGAGCAACACTAGTGTGTCGATCAGTCCTGATCAACTGTGTCAGCCGGCATTCACCTCATGGGATCAACGGCGCATGAGGCGCCACAACTGGCATGTCGGGTCATCAAAACTGTTCCATTCATCCAGTCTTGGTACACTTTCACCACTACAGCATGTGAGCACTTCATTAAGTCCGCTGTTTCGGAAATGCTGGGACTCCTGGCCCGATAGCCAATGATCATGCTTTTTTCCAGGTCTGATAGGTCGCTTGCTTTGCCCATGATACTGTGTTCATGAATGCCAAACATTAAGCCTTATATGCTTGCAGTGTGTGAACTTGACATGTGCACTGTATGATTCGCTAGGCATGTGTGATGTCTGCATTGGGTGGTGGTCACGGTATTGTGACTGGACTCTGTAAATTATCAGGTGATATAAGCTAGTCTGTAATCAAGTCACAAAGGAGGTTAGGCAGGCGAAGGCAGATTATAAAAAATCTTTGGCAAAGGGTGAAAAGATTAACAGCAAAGAGTTCTTTACTTTAGTAAACTCTAGCAGGAAGGGGTGAATCAGTTTGGTCCACTTAACATAGATGGTTCAACTACTGATGATCCCGCTCAAGTAAGTGATAAACTGAATGAGTATTTTGCATCTACATTCACACATGGAGTTATTCAAGGAGGAGATTGCCAGACGTTTATCACACAATAATAGGGAGTTAAGCGATTTTGTAATAACTGAGAGCAAAGTGGAGGAGAAATTGTTGAAGTTAAACATAAAAAAGGCACCTGGGACAGATGGAATCTATCCAGTTATAATAAAGGAGGTAGTAAGGGAAGTAAGCAAATCCTTTAGCCATAATTATGAGAACATCCTTGGACTCAGAGGAGGTCCCATGGACCGAAGATGTGCAAACTTATCCCCAATTCACAAAGTGGGTTCAAAGGGTGACAAATGATTATAGACCTGTTAGTTTAACTTCTGTTCCGGAGAAACTAATAAAATGGAGTCACTGGTTAAAGAGGTGATACAGGATCACCTAGACAAGATGGCAGTAATAGCCCTAACAGCATGGATTTGTTAGGGGAAAGTCTTGTCTGACCAATTTGATTGGATACTACGATGTTGTCACAAAGGAACTGGATGCAAAGAATAATTTTGATATCATATACTTGGATCTTAGAAAGGCTTTTCATTCTGTTGCACATGGAAGATTGCTATACAAATTGGAGTGGTATGACATTAAGCACAAGTTACTGCAATGGATAAAGGGATGGTTGAGTGCAAGATGACAGAGAATTATAATAAATGGACACTGCTGTACGTGGACTAATATTAATAGCAGAGTTCCCCAGGGTTCGATGCTTGGCCCATTGTTTTGTTTTGTGTATTTATCAATGCTATCAACGAAGGTATATGAGGTTTAATGTCGAAGTTTATAGATGATGCAAAGGTTAGCAGGATTGTTAATGACAGTAAAGACAGTATGGTACTGCAACAGGATCTAGAAAAGTAAGGCAGATTAGCATTAGCATTAGTAGAGGCATTTGATGCAAGAAAGCAAGCTTATGCAGCATCAGCCAAAAAAAAAATAAATGAATAAATAAAAAATAACCACTTCCACTTCACCCATCTGTTCGTTCGAAATACATGTCCAGCTGAGCCTTAAACTTATTTAGGCTATCAACTTCCACGACAAGGGATGAAAGTCTGTTCCACCAACCAACCACCCGCTGGCTAAAGGCAAATTTCAGCATATCTATCCTACGTCTGTCTTTCCTCAATTTGAATTTATGCCCTCTCAGGTGATTATTCTGAGCAAGAGGCAGAATCCCATCAGCATTGAGCATGCTCAAACCATTTAACGCTTTATACACCTCTATCAGATCACCTCGCTGGTGCCTAGTCTCCAGACACTGTAATTTGCAAAATTTAAGCCTTTCTTTGTAAGAGCACCCCTTTGTTCCATTCACTAATCTTGTTGCCCTTCTCTGTACTCGTTCCAGCAGCTCTACATCCTTCTTGAAATGAGGCCTCCAGGCCTGTATACAGTACTCTAGGTGGGGTCTGACCATTGCCTTATACAAGGGAAAAATCACCTCCATATCACTGATAGAAAAATTCCTATATATCATTGACAATACACCATGAACTACTCTTTCAGCCCGTCTGCACTGCTCAGAGAACTTCATATCTGCCTGCACAATCACCCCTAGGTCCCTTTCATTCTCTACCACTGTCAGTGTAGTAGCACAGAGTTGATACGTTGCTCTGGAGTTATTGTTTTCCATATGTAGTACTTTACATTTGTCAATGTTAAGCTTCATTTGCCACATCTCAGCCCATCTGCTCAACCTTTCCAGATCCTGTTGCAGCAGCAGCATAGTGTCAGAAGTGTCCTTGACAACCCTGCCAACCTTCGTATCATCTGCAAACTTGGACATTAAGCTTGATATACTAACATCAATATTATTTATAAATACAGAAAACAATAATGGACCCAACACTGAACCCTGAGGGACTCCACTGATAACAGTGTCCATTGATTACCACTCTCTGTCTTCTCCCACTCAACCACCCCTTTATCCATAGCAGCAATTTGCCTCCAATGCCACACTGCTCCAATTTGTGTAGCAGTCTTCCATGTGCAACAGTATCAAAAGCCTTTCTAAGATCCAAGTATATAATATCAAAGTTATTTATTACCTGCATCCAGTCCTTTTCTGACTGCATCATAGTATCAAATCAAATTGGTCAGGCAAGACTTCTCCTTAACAAAACCATGCTGTGTCCGAGCTATAACTGAAGTCTTGTCTAGATGATCCTGCAGTGCTTCTTTAACCAGTGTCTCCATTAATTTTCCGGGAACAGAAGTTAAACTCACAGGTCTATAATTACTTGTGTCAGCCTTTGATCCTCCTTTGTGAACTGGGGTCACATTTGCACATCTCCAGTCCATGGGTACCTCCCCTGAGTCCAAGGAAGCTCTCATAATTATGGCTAAGGGTTTGCTTACTTCCTTTGCTGCCTCCAGCCCAGGTACTTTTCTTGTGTTTATCTTCAACAATTTCTCCTCCACTTTACTCTCAATTATTACAAGATTCTCTAGCTTACTGCCAGAGTTGAATACACCTCTGGCATTCCCCCCCGCTGAATAGGTCCTCATGTGTGACTGTCGATGCAAAATATTCATTTAGTTTGTTAGCTACCTAAGCAGGATCATCAACAATTGACCCATCGATATAAAGTGGACCAATCTGATTCATCCCCTTCCTTCTAGAGTTTACATAAGTAAATACTCTTTGCTGTTTTTCTTTGCATCCCTTGCCAAAGATATCTCGTAATCTGCCTTCGCCTGCCTAACCTCCTTTGTAACTTGGTTACAGATCAACTTGTATCTATCATAGGCTTCTGTGTCACGTGTTAATTTGTATGTATCCCATGCATTTTTCTTCTCTGCCATATGCCCCACCAGTTCATCTGACATCCATTTAGGCCTAAACCTTGAACAATATTTCTTAGTTGGTATGTAAAGCCTGGTAGCTTCCAAGATTAGTTCATTGAATGCTTCCCGTTTTGAATTTGCTGTTGGTAACATCATCAGTTTGTCCCACTATATAAAATTTAAATACTGTCTCAGTCCATCGTAGTCGCCTTTAAGAAAGCAATAACCCTTCCATTTACCCCTAATTGTAGTTACCTCTTTGAGTAAATCCCACTTCAGCACAGTGTGATCACTGCCACCTAGTGGTTCATTTATCTGCAGATTCTTAATGCATGAAGAATCACTACTGATAATAAAATCAAGAGTATTACTCCCTCTAGTTGCATCCCAAACATGCTGATGTAGAAAACAATCATCCAATAAATCCACAAAAGCCTTGCTAGTGTGTGAGTGACCAGCCCCCAAATTCCAGTCAATATCTGGAAAATTAAAATCCCCCATTATAAGACTCTCTGATTTACTGGCCCACTCTATTTCCCTGTACATTTGGGATGAGAAGTGGAAACTGAAGTTTAACATTGACAAATGCAAAGTACTCCATATGGATATTAGTAACCCAAGAGAAACGTATCAACTGTGTGGTGGTGGTTGTTGTTGTTTTTTGGTTTTTACGAGCATTAGCAACTAATACCATATTGCTCCGAACTGTGTGGTGCTACACTCAGAGAGGCGGAGAATGAAAAAGACCTGGGAGTAATTGTGCAGTCAGATATGAAGTTCTCTGCGCAGTGCTGATGGGCTGCCAGAGCAGGTCATGGAGTTTTGTCAATGATATAAAGGAATTCTGCTAGCAGAGACAAGGATGTGATTATCCTTGTGTATAAGGCAATCGTCAGGCCACACCTTGAGTACTATATACAGATCTGGTGGCCTCGTAAGATTGGTGAGAGGAACGAAGGGGTGTGCTTACGAAGAAAGGCTTAAGTTCTGCAAGCTGCAGCCTCTGCAGAGTAGGCACCTGCAAGGCGATCTGATCGAGCTGTTTGAATCGATCTGATTGAATTGTTTGAGGAGGCTGAATGATTGATAATGGGATACTTCCGCTTGCTCAGGTTAAGAACCTGAGGGGGCATAGATTCAAATTGAGGAAAGACAATCGTAGAACAGATGTGCAGAAGTTTGCCTTTAGCCTGCGGGTAGTTGATTGCTGGAACAGACTTTCCATCTGCTGTTGTGGAAGCTGGTAGCTTAAATAAATTTAAGGCTAAACTAGACAAACATTTGGAGTGACCAGATGGGTAAAATGGGAAGGTTTTTTTTTTTTTTTTTTTTTGGCTGTTGCTGCATAAGTTTGCTTTCTTGCATCATATGCCTCAACTAATACTAATGAGTCTCATTAATTCATCTGATATCCATTTGGGCCTGTACCTAGAACAGTATTTCGTAGTTGGAACCAAAAGCCAAGTAGCTTCCAAGATTACTTCCTTGAATACTTCCGATTTAGAATTTGCTGTTGGTAACATCATCAGTTGGTCCCACTGTATAGAACCTAAAAAATTTCTGAGAGACCACTGTTTTCCTCTTTACGAAAGCAAAAACCCTTCTTTTACTCCTGATGGTAGTTACATCTTTAAGTAAATCTCTGGGTGCCTCTGTAGCCAGGTGGGCAGGAGCAGCAGTGCGTTGCACACACTTCTTGATTAGACCGGGGTTCGAGACCGTGACCACCAAATACAGAGAATGCAGAAAAGTCAGGGAATGACCACTGCATATCCCCGGAGAAATATGGCCTTAGTTGCTAATGCTCCTAAAAACCAAATAACATAAATAACAAGTAAATCCCACATCAGTACACTGTGATCACTGCTACCTAGTGGTCCCTTTATCTGTAAATTCTTAATGCATGAATAATGCTGATAATCAGATCAAGAGTGTCACTCTCTCTTGGTGCTTCTCTAACATGCTGCTGACATCTAACATCCAATAAATCCACAAAAGCCTTGCTAGTGTGCGAGTGACCAATCCACAAGTTCCAGTCTATATCTGGGAAGTTAAAATCCCCCATTATAAGACATTCTGATTTATTGACCCACTCTTATTTCTCTGCATAATTATTCATTGTACTCATCAGAGTCATTAGGCCTATAACAATCTCCTACACTCATTTTTGCTTTCCCAGTGTTTATGTCACACCAAACTGACTCAACATTGCACTGTCCATCTATTTCCTTATATTTTGTGTGTTTCTTAACTAACAGCATAACCCTTCCTCCCTTCCTATCCTTTCTGTACACATTGTACTCAAATTCCAATTCTGCATCCTTATATCTGAGTGGCACCAAGTCTCTGATAACCCAACAATATCTGCATTGGATGTCTTATCCAGCACCTCAAATTGATCAAATTTGTTTACTATACCCCTAGCATTGGTGTACATGCACCTGTTCTTACTCTTAGTTACTCTAACAAGTTACTTGTTTCACAACCGCCAGCAACTGGCTTTCTGGGCTGCTGATCATTCAAATATTTAGTATTAGTAATGGCCGCATGGTGCAAGAAAGCCTATGGCTTATGCTGCACCAGCCAAAAAAAAAAAAAAAAAAAAACCGAACAAAACAATGATAAAAAAAATAAATAATAAATAAATAATAATAATTAATAAAAAAAAGGAAATTAAACTTATCATCCTATGCACTTCCCTGACCCGAAGGTACTATCCAGATGACTTTTTTTTTTGAATTTCCCCAACTGTCAGCCTCTACCACCCATGTAGGCAACTTATTCCAGTAATTTATAACTCGCTGGCTAAAATAAAACTTCTTGCAGTCCAATCTAAACATTTCCCCTCGTAACTTGAATTTATGTCCCCTATTTCTAGCATCATTTATAATCTTGACTCCTTAAAAAATCAAGAGTCATTCTTGAAAATTTCGTCCTCTGTCATTTTACTGATGCCTCTCAGAGCCTTAAACACCTCAATCAAATCTCCTCTAGGGTGTCTAGTTTCCAAACTCTCCAACCCACATATACGAAGTTTTTCTTCATAAGGATGCCCTTTTGCCATTCTCACCAGGCGAATGACCAGTCTTTGCACCCTTTCAAGAAGCTCGATATCTTTCTTTAGGTGCAGTCTCCATACTTGAACACAGTATTCCAAGTGTGGTCTAACAAAAGCCTTATATAATGGGATTATCATGTCCCTATCTCTATTTGCAAAAGTTCAATAGATCATCGATAGGACACCATGGGCCTTCCTTGCAACCTGTTTACAATGATCAGAGAATTTCATGTCTGACCGTATTGTAACACCCAAGTCTCTTTCCTCCAGTACTGGGTTTAGTTGAACTCCACCAAGTGAATAAGTTATTTTGGGATTACTGTTTGCCAGGTGTAATACCTTACACTTTGCTGGATTAAAGCATAGCTGCATTTTTCTGACCATTTCTGAAGTCTATCTAGGTCTCTCTGAAGAAGCTCAGCTTGACAGTGATCATTAACCACTCTACCAATTTTAACATCATCTGCAAATTTAGACATCACGCCCTCTATCCCTTCTTCGATGTCGTTTATGAAAATTAAAAACAACAGTGGTCCTAATACTGATCCTTGGGGAACCCCTCTTCTTACATCAACCCCAATCTGAGGAATAGCCATTTATCACAACCCTCTGCCTCCTGCCCTGAAGACATTCTGCTATCCATCTAAGGGCTTTCCCAGTGATTCCAACCTGTTCCAGCTTATAAAGAAACCACTCATGTGGGACTGAGTCAAAAGCTTTGCTGAAATCTAAATAAACAATGTCGAAATTATTCCCTAAATCCAGCTCATGAGTGACCCTTTCGAAATAACGAACCAGATTTGTTAAACATGATTTTCCCTTTACAAAACCATGCTGAGTATCCTTAAGAATTTCAATTCGATCCAAATGATCCTGAATTCCACCCTTGTTCATTGCCTCCATGATTTTCCCTACCACTGAAGTCAGACTGACAGGTTGATAATTTCTCACTTCACTTTTAGAGCCACCCTTATGTATGGGAGATATATTGGCACTTTTCCAATCCAAGGGAATCCCCCAGAGACTAGTGATGACTCGCATAATTAGCCTCAATGGTTCAATGCACTCACTTGCCGCCTCCCTTAAGATTATAGGGTATATTCCATCAACTCCAGGAGCCTTACTGGTCTGTAGGCTCGAAAGTTTTTTCATTAAATAATCTTGCAAAATTTCAATATCATTAATTACATATTTTTCAACTTCGCTCCCACAATTTCACATTGCCACAAAAGCTTTTTCATTTGGAAATGAAATTTCATTTGGAAATCGATGCAACATAACTGTTGAGTTCATCTGCAACGGCAGCTGGTGTATTTAATAATATCGCTTTTCCCTTACGTAAAGGTCCGATCTGGTTTGTCCTGCTCTTCTTGGCATTTATATATGTGAAGAATTCCTTATCCCCCCTCTTTGCTCTGTTTGCTAGTGATTTCTCATAAACTGCCTTTGCCTGTCGAACTGTGGCTTTATTCTGTGGCTCTATTACAGTTCACCTTGTAGCTATTATAGACTTCAGTACTTTTTATTGCTCTGTAACCTTTCCATGCTACCTTTTTCTGCTCAAGTAATAGAAGCAGTGCAAGAATAATTTCCACCTTTGCTTGCAGCTACTGTTAACCTATTTGTTTGTGAATCAAGCTAGCAGTTTTCCGGCCCATCTAACATTGCTTGATAGCATTATCAAATATTCTTGCACCCTTTCTGTTTAAGTGTATCCCATCCCTGTAGAAGCAATCTGTCCTGTTTACAAGCACAGACCATGCTGTGAAAAATTCTACCCCATGAGGCCTACACAATCTCTCCGCGGCGAATTGATTGACAAGGCTCTCCTCATATACTTAATATCATTAGTGCCAACGCGTACAACAATATCACCTTTTGTGCCCTTAAAAGATAATATCTGCTCTACAACATCATCAACTTTTGCCACTGTCAGACATACCCTGGTCCTCTTCCACCTATCCTTTTTGCACAATATATTTTCCATTCCCCTGACAATTTAGTCACTAATAATAACTAGCTCCTGTGGGCCCAGCGCATTCTGCCCTGAAGGTTGCCGCTGTGTTCCCTGGAGCCTAAGAGTATACTCTGGCGTTGAGTTGGGGAGGTGAGAACTTAATGGGCCCTCATTTTAATTCCTTCGAGGGCATCCACCTGACTCTTCAAGCTCTCATAGATGCCTCAAAACACTGAGTTGGCACCTAATTCTTCACATTCTCTGCACCTAGCACAGACAAAGACATCTTCCATGGCTAGATCATGTCCAATTCGAGAGAGATCCGCAAACATTTCACATTTTGCACATTTTTTTAGACTCTGATGCGTTGGAGAATCATCCCCTACGGTTCTCCTGTGAACTACAGTACTTTCTACTTTGTGCAAGTTGCTTTTCTGCTCTAGTCAGGGGCATAATTTCCATTTAAATACAATTTAGTTAACAATAAAAATTAAAAGTATTTATAAATTTAATTGATTAATTACCAATGCTATATTAAGCTAACAGATACCTACTACAGTCCTATGTATTACGCTATCTAGTTTTATGTTATGCCTTACACTATCAAGTTTATACTCAGAATAGCACTAAGTATACATCAAGTATATACGTAGTGCTATTCTGTATCGATAACTACACAATGGCAGCAAGTTTCGAATGGTTTTATTGATACGATAAAATATCAATATTTTATTGATACCACAAAATCTCTATCTAAGTTCAAAATAAACTAAGTATTGTAACTAGGAATATAAAGGTACTTCTAAAAAATAAATGAATGTGCCAATTTAGTCAATAAAATGAAAAAAAATTTAAGAAAAACTTCTCTATTTGCTGGAGCCATAAAAACTTTGTGCACACTGAGCTAATCTCGTTCCTACTTCTACCATACTGTTTAGTATGGTATACTGTTTAGGGCATTTCAATCAAAGTGACGTACTGCACTGTGCTGCCATCTTCTGAAACTATTCAGAACTAATTAGCAGTTAGACTAAAAAGCAGTCCCATCCATATATTTTGATTATTTTGTGAGAAATAAATTTAGAGACCTTATAACTTGAACACACCTCATATATGCACAGAACTGCCAATCACCCCAAGTTTGGAAATAGGATTCAAGATCTAACATAAGGTATAAATCTTATGTTGGATAATGTGTCCATATCAGCAGTGTTCTCCCCGGGACCTATCGAATGGGCACACCGCCTGGCTAAAATTTAAGTGATTCTCGCGGTACTGTATGATACTGCTCACTGATCTCAATCAATATTAATTCGAACATACTATGCGATTAAGGTCAATGCGACAGGAACATTAATGGCAAAATTTTCTGGGGAGAACACTGATCAGCTATGGAAATCTATCCTCCATGGATGCAACTCCCACCTTGTGACTTTATGCTTAAGAATTGGGTGAAACTGGGTTAACACATCCCCATTTATATACAGGCAACTATTTGCAGCATGCAGGGTCTGGGGCATTTGTCAAGCCAATGGTAAAAAGCTTTGTGCTGAAACTTCCATGCCTTGTCAGGAAAAATGTGATATAAAGTCCAGGAGTACACCTTTTTATTGATGTCTTTAACTTCTGGTAAGAATGAGCTGTCCATATTCATATGATTGTCATGTAGTCTGCCATCTATCAATGATGATTCGTCTTAGGCGAGCCCATCCCCCCCCCCTTGTTTGGGCAGTGTAACTGGGTTTACTTCTATTCCAAGTTTGTTGTCTCCAATTCCCTTTTGGTGAGTAACTTCAGGTGATCAAATACAATTTCTAATAGGCATTTGCCCTATGAGGACTTGCAGGGCGACAGTAGACACTGTCCTGCAGGCCCTGGTCATGATCTTTATGCTTGTTGTAGCTGTTTGAATACAGCCTATGTGGTGGCCCTATACCCCCAAGTCCTACTCCATAGATGACGATGATGAGCATAAAGATTGTCTTGTAGTAAAGTTTCAGAGTGCAGGGTTTGAGATCCCATTCTTTTCTTTTCTTGTAACTGCTACTAATATTGCTGTATAGTTTTTGGCTTTTTCTTTTATGTGTTGCACATGTCGAATAAAAGACAGCTTTGGTCAAAGATCACTCTGAGATATTTGAACTCTGACACGTATTTGATGGGCTGATTATTTTACTGCAGGGTTGGTAGTCTGTGTGGATCTGGTCTTCCTTTCATGAGCATTTACTGTTTTCTGTGGGGAAATCTGGAATTTGTGGGTGTCACACCTGTGGAGGTCAGATAAGATGGAGTTGGTTCTATATTCAAGCTGGGCCCCGAGAGTTCCCCTGCCTCCAGGGTTGTCGCACTGCTTGTTAAGCCATAAATGAAAGAAAACCCTACTTGGTAGCAATATTTATATCGTTATTTCAGAAACTGCAGATTCATAGAAATCTGTGAAAAACCATGGCCGCCAGACAACAGGTTTAATGATACCAGTCAAGTAAGATAATGATTGTCTTAGAGAATTACAGATTCCTAGAAATCTATGGAATACACCAGGCCAAAACAACAGGATTAAAAATCATGGTTGGGTATGATGATGACTGTCTTAGAGAAGTAGATTCTTAGAAATCTAAATGGCCGCCAAACAATAGGATTAACAGTTCCAGAGCGGCACTGTTAATGCCTTAAGGAATACAGTTTTAATACACAGCACACTTATTTAAAACTGTTCTAAGAAATGAATTTTTCTGAAGTGGTCTCATTGAGGAGGTGGTCGCTTTTCAAAGTTTCACTGTATATTACAGAGAGACATGCAAGAGAACTTGCCTTAGATAATAATAAAAAAGCCTATCAATATCAAAAAGTGCATGGTATACAGACTCTCTTAAGCATATTAAATGTGCTGCAGAGACGAGATACATCTCTTGAAGAACATGTAATACACACATGGTACAGCACAACATACAGTATTGTGCTGGGTACAGCAAATGTTGCCCTCTCTTTCAGAGTTAGACTTTGATATTTTCTTTTGCTGGAACTCGGGCCATGTTGAGATCATAAGAAATGCCTCAGAACAGCATTTGCTTGTCAGTTCCCAACAGAGATTACAAACATGTAATCCATAACAAATTACTTTCACAATGGAAGAATTCTGGCATGCAATACCACAAATCATAATTGGCTTGCTTCTCATTCTTCAGTTTCATTTTCTGCCTAAACAAAAGCTCGCAACAATTGTAAAGCAGTCATTAATCAGTCCAAACTAGATTTTGAACAGGCTAAGAGTAGAAAACTTGCTTCTTGCCCAATGGTAGCCGAGCATTCTGGTCTCTTGCCAAAGCTATTGGCTGCAACTTTTGCCCATCTCTGCTACCACCTCTGTCCAAACCAGATGGTTCTGTTGTCACTTCAGCCAAGAATAAAGCTGGCCTATTAGCATCACATTTTTCTTCCAACTCATGTATTAATGATCTTGGTAAAACACCTTCCACCATTCCCAACACTCTCCATTCAATGCCTCCTGTGGTCGTCCGGCAAAAGGAAGTCAGAAGGATTTTGATGAATCTTGATGCTTGTTTGGTTGTTATTTGGTTTTTAGGTGCATCAGCAACTAAGGCCATATTGCTCCGGGTATATGGCGGTGGTCATTCCATGACCTTTCCGCATCCTACGTATTTGGTGATCACTGGCTCAAACCCGATCTAATCAAGAAGCATGTGCTACGCACTACTGCTCCTGCCCACATGGCTACGGAAGCACCGAATCTTGATGCTAAGAAAGCTCCAGGTGCTGATGGTATTTCTCCACTTGTTCTCAAAACCTGTGCTCCTGAACTTACTCCTGTTCTTTGCCGCCTTTTTTTTCACTTTCTTATTCCAAAGGTGTTTTACCTTCAGCTTGGAACTTTTCTCATATCCAGCCAGTTCCTAAAAAGGGTGACAAATACCTCCCCTCCAATTACTTCTACTCTTTCTAAAGTAATGGAGAAATCAATTAACCGCCAACTCTTAAACTACCTAGAAACCTTCCATCTGATCAACGATTGCCAGTATGGATTCTGTCAGTGTCGATCCACTGGTGATATTCTGACTTATGTTGCCCATTTACGGACTAATTCAATGGAAAAGTTCGGTGAAACACAAGCAGTTGCTCTTGATTTCTCAAAGGCTTTCGATCATGTTTGGCATAAAGGTCATCTAAACAAGCTTATATCTTATGGTTTGCCAACTGTTTTTTGTAATTGGTTATCCAATTTTTTCTCTGATCACTCACTGCGGGTGATGGTAGATGGCTCTCTATCTTCTAAATTAACTTCTCCACTAATGCAGGTGTCCCCCAAGGCTCAGTTCTTTCCCCCCACTCTTTTCCTCTTGTATATTAATTACCTTCTTCCACTGACTGGAAATCCTATCCATAGTTTTGCTGATGATAGCACATTGCATTCCACTTTCCATTTTGAGAAACCTTGCCCTGCTCAATCAGCTTCAACTTCTCAAAAATCTGCTAACAATTCCTTAAATGCCTATCTTCAGGTAATTCTCCAGTGGGGCAATGACAACTTAGTTGATTTCAATCCTTCTAAAACTCAGTCTTGTCTTATATCTCGCAAAAAGGATTCTTCTGCTCCTATGCTTATCTTTAGTGACACTCCGATTTCTAGGCAAAATGATATATCTCTTTTAGGGATTACCCTGACTTCTAATCTCTCTTGGCACAAGCACATTACAAATATTGCTTCCTCTGCATCTAAAAACTTGGTTTTCTCTTTTGCTCTCTGCGTTACCTTTCTTCCAAACAGCTGCTCACTCTGTATAAATCGCAAATCCGCCTGGCATGGAATATTGTTCCCACATCTGGGGTGGTGTCCCCAAAACCTCTCTCAGGCTTATTGATTCCGTTCAGAAGAGGGCAGTTGGGTTAATTAATGATTCACCTCTAACAGAGTCTCTCCACTCGCTGTCTCATAGACGTACTGTTTCTGCTACATGCCTCTTCTACAGATATTTCCACAGGCACTGTTCTTCTGAATTGGCTTCTATAATTCCCGCTCTCTCTTTCAAAACAAAGAAGTCCGAACACATGCCGCCGCCGCCAGCCAACATCTATTTACTGTCCAACTTCAAACTCACAGAACCAACTTTTCATCTTCCTCGTTTTATTCATTCAACTGCTGTTTTCTGGAACAACCTTCCTTCATGCGTATTTCCTGAAAATGACAATCTACAGAAGTTCAAGTCCAATGTGAACAAATATCTTCTTTCGTCTTCTCAACCTTCAACCCAAGCACAGTACTAAGTACTATAGGTTCTAAAACCTCTTGTGTTTGGGGTTTCCATAAAAAAATAAATAAACTATACAAAATCAAGCCAGTAATTATGCCTTTACAGGGTTTGCTGGGAGGAAATAGCCCTCACTTAAAACACACATAGTATATTATCTCCTCAATGCATCCCTATCTGCTGAGGGCAAATGATCATCCTACATGTGATCATGATGCCTTTTTAACAGTTTGGCATATTTAATTGAATATGTATATTTTAGTTATCAATGCCATCAATTTTATACATCTGAGTCTATACACTCAGATTTCATCGGATAATGACAACATCAGATATAGTGACGTCACTATATCTGAGATGTTATATATGACATCTCAGATATAGTGACGTTTTTACACCTTATTAATTTATATAATTTTATTTAAAGCGTTTTACAGTTTTTATCTTTTAACTGCTTTATGTTATATATTATATTAATACTACTCTATACATTAATTAATTATACCAATATATTATATATATTTTTATTATACCATTTAATGTGGTGCACGTAATCTGTCATAATCTTTGCAACCTTTACTACAAATGCACCATTAAAACCCTAAACAACCTGCCAACTAACCACCTTAGAACTCCTCGATCACTCACTGCAGGTGGTTGCTATTCTGTCAGTCCTATGATGCTATCTGAGCTGTGGATGATGAATCAGGTTTAGGATGTCTTAAACATGTGATACAAATAACTTTCCCTAACATTTGATACAAATAATAATCATCTAACTGATTTGAAAAATTTGCTTCCCACGTTGGATATCCCTCCCACTTTCTCCAGTCGATAAGGAAAAAACTGAAATTACGCATAATAACACATTCACCCTTGCTCACCAATTCCATCTGTATGTGGAGGCTCTTGTCATAATCTTCGCCAACTTCTGGTCTGTAGATTATTACTATCTCACTCCACACAGATACTAGCATGCTCAATTTTTGAATCTGCAAACAATTGTCACTCTCAGACTGTTTTGATAAGAAGCACAACCCTACTCATCACCCCTTCCATCTTCCTTATCCTTTCTCAGTATACTAATATACACTTCAGTGCTAATATATATCACTGCATCTATTATTGGGTGACACTATGATTCTATTAAACTCCTTGGTCGTTCTACTGCATGCTGACATAAGTCAGCATTAGTTGTCCTAATCCAGAGTTCAAATTCATTCATTTTATTGACAACACTCTTGATACTAATCTAGACACTCATCCAAATGGTTAATAATGCTCTCTTTAACCCCCCCCCCCCCCATTAAAAGATGACAATTTGTTGGCATCAAATGTTGCTCTTAAAAACAACACTAATTCATTCCAGTCCACCTCTCCTTATTGCAAAAATTGTTATTCATTTTCCTGAGAATGGAATCTCCTTAAAAAATGTAAATCCTTTTGAACCAGAAGTTGACTTGACTTCAGTTCTCAAACCAATTCCTACATACTTCAATTCCTAACATCCCTAGGTTTTTTGTCCCTTCTTAGGGATCCACCTGTTTCTTCAATGACTGAATTGCATCTAGTAATTCAATTTTATATGGTATGGAAGGAAATTTGATATGTGCAAAATTAGAATAATTTTGTAAGGTTGGTTCTCTTTCCAAATAAAATTTTCAAATGAGGCCAACCATGGCTTCACTTCTTCGTCTTAGGGAGCTCCATTCTCTTGGGTACTGGTCGTGATAAACGCATATTTTGCTCATTGACTTCTAAAATAACAGCAATATTTGGCTGATACATCTGTGGCACTTCCCTGATATGTATCACACATAAAGTATATATTAGCATACTACACTGATGTTAGCAATATGTGTTTCATCTTTTCTGCAATGGTTTATTGTCTAAACAGATAAAAATTAAATTGGTCTGCTATGTTATTTTCTAAAATGTGACAGAGACAGTCACACTGACATTTATACATGATTATTAGTAATCCAGAACACACAAAATTATTATGGCCTAATGGCAAATGGATAATTTAAATGGAAATTTTAAAAATTTGCATGCCTAAAAAGAATTATATTTTTAGGCATGCTTGAAAATGCATAAATAGCCCACCATCTCCACCACTTCCATCAACCTTCTATCCTTCCAAAAAACTTGACTCTCTGTGAATGGATTTTTGCTAAAATTTATATTTAGCTCTTTTAAAAAAGATTTGTTGAGCAATTCAAAATTTAAAGTTGGACAAATAGAAATCTAGCATTATTTCTTTTCTAAATTTATAAAATAGGTTATAAATATGCCATAGCTGAATTGCAGGATATAATGTCTGCACAGTGTGGTGTTTGGAGGAATGAACGAGAAACTGCAGAGAAGAGAACAATTCTTAGTCATTTAATACTGCACATATAAAATTAATTCTTCCTGTTTAGCTTATTTTTTGTTATCATTTAATAAATACATAAAAAATGAATTACTACTGTTTGTATTATTAATCACAAATAATGATTTACTAAAAAAATTAGAGGCATTTTTGGATTTAAAGTAGTGTTCGCAAGTTGAGGTTATTAAATTGACAACACTACTTTAAATCCAAAAAGCATGTTTTTTTTTTTTTTTTTTTTTTTTTCCCACTTGTATTTTTGTGCAAAACATCCTTGTGAAATATTAACTTCCATTCTTAAATTATCCCATATAGCATACAAGTAGTTCCCACTTTGAGTTTTCACTATATGAGTTCCCTGGTTTACAAGTTATTTTTTTCTTTCAAATATCAATAAAATCGAAAATATGAACATTCATTGCAATAAATAAATATCAAGAAGCTGAGCAATCGTGCAGAGAAATACAGTGGGCCATTAAATCAGAATGTCTAATAATGGGGGATGATTCTAACTTTCCAGACACTGATTGGAACTTATGAGTTGGATTCACTTGCACACTAGCAAGACTTCTGTGGATTTACTGGATCACTGTTTTCTACAGCAACATGTTCGAGAAGCAACCAGAGGGCATAATACCCTTGATCTGATTATCAGCAGTGATTCTTCATGCATTAAAAATGAATCTGCAAATAAAGGAACCACTAGGTGGCAGTGATCACAGTGTACTGATGTGGGATTTATTTAAAGATGTAACTACCATCATGTGTACGGGGAAGTGTTTTTGTTTTCGTAAAGGTGACTATAGTGGTCTCAGAGTTTTTAAATTCTATACAATGGGATCAACTGATGACGTTACCAACTGTGAATTCTAAATGGGAAGCCTTTAGGGACTTAATCTTGAGCAGAACTAGGATTTTCATACCAACTAAGAAAAACTGTTCAAGGTTTAGGCCTAAATGGGTTAATGTGGTTTGTGACAGAAGAAAAATGCACAGGATGCATATAAATTATCAGGTGATGCAGAAGCCTATAGCAGATATAAGCTAGTATGTAATCAAGTCACAAAGGAGGTTAGGCAGGCGAAGGCAGATTATGAGAAATCTTTGGCAAACCATGCAAAGAAAAACAGCAAAGTTTACTTATATAAACTCTAAAAGGAAGGGGATGAATCAGATTGGTCCCACTTGATATCAACGGTTTGACTGTAGATGATGTTTCTCAGGTAGTTGCCAAACTAATTAAGTATTTTGCATCTACATCCGCACATGAGGAGTTATTCAAGGAGGAGAGGGCCAGACATTTATCAAACTCTAACAGGGAGCTAAGTGATTTTGTAATAACTGAGAGCAGAGTGGAGGAGAAATTGCTGAAGTTAAATATAAGGAAGGCACTTGGAGTGGTTGGGATCCATCCAGTTATATTAAAGGAAGCAGCAAAGGAAGTAACCAAACCCTTAGCCATAATTATGGAAGCTTCCTTGGATGCAGTGGAGGTCCCCATGGACTGGAGATGCTCAAATGTGTCTCCAATTCCCAGAGGGTGACAGAGGTAATTATAGACCTGTTAGTATAACTTCTGTTCCAGGGAAAATAATGGAGTCACTCTGTATAGGTTATGTTGCACAGAGCAAAACAGAAAGTAAATTAAAATAAATGACAGGTTTAATGTTAAATAGTAAAACAGAATATGTTAAATACATACAGTACAAAAAAGCTTTCAGTTATTAAGGTAACCTTCATCAGTTGAAGTGAAAGTTTAGGAACATAGAAAATAAGAGCGTGCGGTGCCAGTCATGCACAGTAAACTGCGTGATGTAACAACTAACTGTTTGATGTTGAAGCCTGTGGTTGTGACGTATGCGAACATTGCCAACATTTGTCAATCATGAGAATGGTTGCCTCAATAACAGGATGGACAAGACGCCCACTGTTTCCATTCACTGAAGTATTAGAGCACGTGATGTGCAACGACTCCAAACAGGCGTGGTGTTGGTATTGGCAGAACCAATCGATAACCATGACATCACAGGATGGGTCAATGTCATGTTGGGTTGACCAGAAGTGCTCAGCAATGGCCGAGTGTTCTATGTCCACTAAGCGGATGGCTCTTTCATGTTCTAAGATACGTTTGCCAAACCTTCTCCCAGTTTCTCCAATGTAGCAACCAGTGCAGTCATGGCAAGAAATGAGGTAGACTAGTCCACTTTGTAGTAAGGTGGGAAACGGTGTTTTCACTCTAGAGATGAGGGATCGAAATTTCCTGCCAGGGAGCTGTATGCACTTTATCACATGAGATTTCAGGACCCTAGAAACCTGCTGTGATAGAGCCAGGTAGTACAGGATAAAGGTACTCACAGAGGAGTCGTTACCTTGAATGTTCCTGTTGGTCACTACGTGATCATGTGCCTGTAGGTTACTAGTGGGAAAGCCACACCTCGTAAGATCTGTCTTGACCCTAGCAATCTCAGTACGCCTCTCATCCTTAGAACTAGAGTGGGTCCAGGCACGTTAACAAGATCCGCGCGGTGCCAAGAAGATGGCTGTGCGTGTGTGCTGACCAGTAGTTGGTAAATTGGCCAGCACACATTGGCTTGCGATAGACTGTTGTCTTCAAGTGCATGCCCTCACGCTGGACAAGGGTGTCTAAGTGTGGTAGTGAAAAAAAAAAAAAAAAAGTGTGGTAGGGTATTGTCCAACTCTATTTTGATGGTGAATTTTATGAAAGGCGGCAGAGAGTTGAGGTGGTCTAAGATTCGGTCGCCTGAATTTCTGGAGATAACCACAAACACATCATCCACGTAGTGACACCAAAAGGTAATGGGATCTAGCATACTCGTAAATGCACAACCCTCCAATGTTTCCATCGCAATGTTTGCCATGACCGAACTAACTGGTGAACCCATGGCTGTGCCATGCACCTGTTGGTAAATGGAGTCGTTGAACATATTTGCATCACCAGTTCAGCACAGTCTGAGGGCGGTGGAAATATCATCCGATGTTAGTTTGGTCCTGTCGCCAAGGGACTGGTCGCTATCCAAGAGTGTCTTGGCACGTGTGATGTCAAGCTCAAATGGGATGGAAGAAAAAATGGACACTACATAAATGATGCCATGATTTGATCTTCTGAGATGGATAGGGCTCGGATCCGTTCTATAAATACACCACTGTTAGAAACGGTGTTGGCGGTCTTGCCTACTAGGGGAGAAAGGAGCCAAGAGACAAACTTTGCCAACTCATAACTTGGTGAGCCACAACAGGAGACAATGGGTCTTAACGGTACACCTTCTTTGTGGACTTTTGGTAGACCGTAGAATTGCGGAATCTGGCAGCCAGAGGCACGGAAGCGACTGTGTGTGTGGATTCTGTTATTTTCTCTTGCTTAAACCAATTGTTGATGAGGATGTTTACTTTCGACTCCCATCATTCCAAGGCTTTGATGGCACTGCACGGACCTTGTTAACTCGTGCCTGGACCCACTCTAGTTCTATGGATGAGAGGTGCACTGAGATTGCTAGGGTCAAGACGGATCTTACGAGGTGTGGCTATCCCACCAGTACCCTAGACAGGTGTGACCTACAGGCACGTGACCACGAGACGGCCAACAGGAACATTCAAGGTAATGACTCCACCTTTATCCAATACTATCCAAACCTTCACAGCAGGTTTCTAGGTTCCTGAAATCTCATGAGATAAAGTGCATACAGCTCTTGGGCAGGAAATTGTGATCCTCATCTCTAGAGTGAAATCACCGATTCCAACCTTCTACAAAGTGGACTAGTCTACCGCATTTCTTGCCGTGACTGCACTGGTTGCTACATCAGAGAAACTGGGAGAAGGCTTGGCAAACGTATCTCACAACACGAAAGAGCCATCTGCTTAGCGGACATAGAACACTGGGCCATTGACCAATTCTGGGATGTCATGGTCATCGATCAGTCCCGCCATTACTGAAGCCGTGCATGGTTAGAATCATTGCACATCACGTGCTCTAATACTTCGGTCATCAGAAACAATGGATGTCATGTCCACCCTATTATTGAGGCAACCATTCTCAAGAGTGACAAACGTTGACAATGTTCCCATATGTCAAAACCACAGGCTTCAACATCAAACAGTTAGTTGTTAGATAACACAGTCTACGGTGCATGATTGGCACTACGCTCTTATGTTCTACGCTCCTAAACTTTCAGTTCAACTGATGAAGATTACCTGAATAACCGAAAGCTTTTTTGTACTGTATGTATTTAACAATATTCCGTTTTACTATTAAACATTAAACTTGTCATTTATTTTATTTTACTTTCAGTTTCACTCTTTGCAATATAATAACTTATACAGAATGAAACCAGAGCGAACAGGCCTCTTTACCAATCGAGTCACTGGTTAAGGAAGCGATGCAGGATCATCTAGACAAGACTGCAGTTATAGTTCAGACACACTATGAGTTTGTTGAGGGAAAGCCTCGTCTGACAAATTTGATTGCATACTGTTAACAGGACTGTTAACATTCATCCCTGTAGAAGCAATCTAACAGTATGCTAACAGGACTGTTCGCATACTATTAGACTGCTTCTACAGGGATGGGATACACTTAAATAGAAAGGGTGCAAGAATATTCGCTGATGCTATCAAGGCAGTGTTAGGTGGGTCGGAAAACTGCTAGCTTGGGGGCATACAAGGAAAGGTGAAAGGGTGAAAGAAAGAGGTGAAAGTGATTCTTGTACTGCTTCTATTGGAATGAGCAGCACCCTGGAAAAAAAGATGCAGGGTATTTCAGAGACTGCTGGAAGTCATTGCGGTACAAGTAAACACATGGGTTGTGTTAGGGTAGCTAAGAATAGGAACAGGTGCATGTATATTTGTGTGTACAACAATGCTAGGAGTATGGTAAATAAATTTCATGAATTTGAGGTATTGCTCAAAACATCAAAGGCAGATATTGTTGGGATATCAGAGACATGGTGTCACACAGATATAAGGAATGTAGAACTGGAAATTGGGGAGTACAATGTGTACAGAAAGGAGAGACAGAATAGGAAGGGAGGAGAGGTTATGCTATTAGTTAAGAAACACAAAATCCAAGGAAGTGAAGACAGTCGATATCGCTAGACAGTGCAGTGTTGAGTCAGTTTGGTGTGACATAAGCATTGGGAGATCAAAATTGAGAATAGGAGTGTGCTATAGGCCTAATGACTCTGATGAGTATAAGAAGAAACTGTACAGGGAAATAGAGTGGGCCAGTAAATCAGAGAGTCTTATAATAGGGGATTTTAATTTCCCAGATATTGAATGGAATTTTTGGTTTGGTCACTCACACACTAGCAAGGCTTTTGTGGATTTATTGGATGACTGTTTTCTACATCAATATGTCCGGGAGGCAACGAGAGGGAGTAATACTCTTGATCTGGTTATCAGATTCTTCATGCATTAAGAATCTGCAGATAAAGGAACCACACTAGGTGGCAGTGATCACAGTGTGCTGAAGTGGGATTTACTCAAAGAGGTAACTATCATCAGGGGTAAAGGGAAGGGTTTTTGCTTTCGTAAAGGCAACTACGATGGTCTGAGATAGTATTTAAATTCTATACAGTGGGACTAACTAATGATGTTACCAACAGCAAATTCAAAATGGGAAGGGAAGCATTCAAAGAATTTATCTTGGAAGCTACTAGGCTTTACATACCAGCTAAGAAATATTGTTCAAGGTTTAGGCCTAAATGGATGTCAGATGAACTATTGAGACATATAGCGGAGAAGAAACATGCACAGGATACATATAAATTAATGGGTGACATGGAAACCTATGATAGATATAAGTTGGTCTGTAACCAAGTCACAAAGGAGATTAGACAGGCAAAGGCAGATTATGAGAAATCCTTGGCAAGGGATGCAAAGAAAACAGAAAAGAGTTCTTTACCTATGTAAACTCTAGAAGGAAAGGGATGAATCAGATTCGTTCCCTGGATATTGATGATTCAACAGTTGAGGATCCTGCTCAGGTGGCTAACAAACTAAATGAGTATTTTGCATCTACATACAAACATGAGGAGTTATTCAGGAAAGAGAATGCCAGAAGTGAAGTAAACTCTGGCAGTGAGCTACATGATTTTGTAATAACTGAGAGGAAATTGGAGGAGAAATTGTTGAGGATAAACACAAAAAAAGGCACCCAGGGTGGATGGGATCTATCCAGTTATACTGAAGGAGACAGCAGAGGAAGTAAGCAAACCCTTAGCCATAATTATGAGAGCTTCTATTGACTCAGGGGAGGTATCCATAGCCTGGAGATGTGCAAATGTGACCCCAATTCACAAAGGAGGATCAAAGGCTGACACAAGAAATTAATAGACCTATGAGTTTAACTTCTGTTCCAGGAAAATTAATGGAGGCACACTGGTTAAAGAAGCACTGCAGGATCATCTAGACAAGACTTCAGTTATAGTTTGGACACAGCATGGTTCTGTTAAGGGAAAGTCTTGCCTGACCAACTTGATTGGATACTATCATGCAGTCACAAAAGAACTGGAAATAGGGAATAACTTTGATATTATATATTTGGATCTTACAAAGGCTTTTGATACTGTTGCACATGGAAGACTGCTGCACAAATTGGAGCTGTACAAGTTGGAACAGACTTCCATTCCTTGTTGTGGCATTGGAGGCAAATTGCTGCTATGGATAAAGGGATAGTTGGGGAGGGAGGAAGACAGAGAGTGGTAGTCAATGGACACTGCTCTTCATGGACTAATGTTATTAGTGGAGTCCCTCAGGGTTCAGCGTTGAGTCCATTGTTGTTTTCTGTATTTATAAATGATATTGATAATGGTATATCAAACTTAATGTCCAAGTTTGCAGACGATACAAAGGTTGGCAGGGTTGTCAAGGACACTACTGACACTATGCTGCTACAACAGGATCTGGAAAGGTTGAGCAGATGGGCTGAGAGATGGCAAATGAAGTTTAACATTGAAAAATGTAAAGTATTACATATGGTAAACAGTAACTCCAGAGTAACGTATCAACTCGGTGGTACTACACTGAGTGGTAGGGAATGAAAAGGACCTGGCGGTAATTTTGCAAGCAGATATGAAGTTATCCGAGCAGTGCAGACGGTCTGCAAGGGTAGCTCATGGTGTCTTGTCAATGATAAACAGGAATTTTTCTAGCAGGGATAAGGAGGTGATTATTCCCTTGTATAAGGCAATGGTCAGGCCATACCTTGACTACTGTATACAGGTCTGGAGGCCTCATTTCAAGAAGGATGTAGATCTGCTGGAACGAGAACAGAGAAGGGCAACAAGATTAGTGAATGGAACAAAGGGT
Organism: Mastigoproctus giganteus; assembly: GCF_048544385.1. Lineage (NCBI taxonomy): Eukaryota > Metazoa > Arthropoda > Arachnida > Uropygi > Thelyphonidae > Mastigoproctus > Mastigoproctus giganteus. The sequence goes on from NC_143581.1 coordinate 93,210,205, forward strand.
TGCTCTTATGAAGAAAGGCTTACGTTTTGCAAATTACAGTGTCTGGAGACTAGGTACCAGCGAGGTGATCTGATAGAGGTGTATAAAGTCTTGAATGGTTTGAGCATGCTCAATGCTGATGGGATTCTTTCTCTTGCTCAAAATAATCACCTGAGAGGGCATAAATTCAAATTGAGGAAAGACAAATGTATTTAGTATTAGTATTAGTAACGGCCGTATGGTGCAAGAAAGCCTATGGCTTATGCTGCACCAGCCAAAAAAAAAAAAAAAAAAAAAATCCGAACAAAACAATGATAAAAACAAAAATAAATAAATAAATAAATAATAATAATTAATAAATAAATAAAAATAATAAAATGAAATTAAAAATTAAATAAAAAGGAAATTAATCCTATCATCCTATGCGCTTCCCTTACCCGAAAGTACTATCCAGATGACCTTTGAATTTCCCCAAACTGTCGGCCTCTACCACCCATGAAGACAACTTATTCCAGTAATTTATAACTCGCTGGCTAAAATAAAACTTCCTGCAGTCCAATCTAAACATTTCCCCGCGTAACTTGAATTTATGTCCCCTAGTTCTAGCATCATTTATAATCTTGAAAATTTTGTCCTCATTCATTTTACTGATGCCTCTCAGAGCCTTAAACACCTCAATCAAATAATAGTAGGATATGTAGGATAGATGTGCGGAAATTTGCCTTTAGCAAGCGGGTAGTTGGTTGGTGGAACAGACTTCCATCCCTTGTTGTGGAAGTTGATAGCCTAAATAAATTTAAGGCTCAGCTGGACAGGTATTTCGAACGAACGGAGGGGTGAAATGGGAGTGGCTGACGCTGCATAAGCTTGCTTTCTTGCATCATATGCCTCTACTAATGCTAATGCTAATATTATGATGTGGTCACAAAGGAATTGGATGCAAAGAATAATTTGGATATCATATACTTGGATTTTAGGAAAGCTTTTGATACTGTGGCACATGTAAGACTACTGCACAAAGTTGAGCAGTATGGCATGAAGGGCAAGTTGCTACAATGGATAAAAGATAGTTGAGTGGGAGAAGACAGACAGTGGTTATCAATGGACAAATGCGGTTCTATCCCTTCATGGAATAATGTTATTAGTGGAGTCCCCCAGGGTTCGGTGCTAGGCCAATTGTTGTTTTTGGTATTTATCAATGATATTGATGAAGGTATATATCAGGGTTAATGTCTAAGTTTGTAGATGATACAAAGGTTGGAAGGGTTGTTAATGACAGTAATGATAATACATTACTGCAACAATTTTTTTTTTTTTTTTTTGGCTGATGCTGCATAAGCTTGCTTTCTTGCATTGTATGCCTCTACTAATGCTAACAGGATCTGGAAAATTTGAGCAGATGGGCTGAGAGGTGGCAACTGAAGTTTAACATTGACAAATGTAAAGTAATGCATATGGAAAACAGTAACCTCAGAGTAACGTATCAACTGGGTAGTACTACATTCAGGCTAGTGTAGAATGAAAAGGACCTGGGGGTAATTGTTCAGTCAGATATGAAGTTTTCTGAGCAGTGCAAAAAGGCCGCAAGAGTAGCTCACGGTGTCATGTCAATGAAGTAATTGTCACCCCCTTATCACCACCAGGCCACAGGCCTGGAGGCCTCAATTTAGGAAAGACACAGAGCTGTTGGAATGAATACAGAGAAGGGCAATGAGATTGGAGAGCGCAACAAAAGATTGGTGTTAAAAAGAAAGGCTTAAGTTCTGCAAATTACAGCTTCTGGAGAATAGGCACCTGTGAGGTGATCTAATTGAGGTGTATAAGGCCATGAATGGATTGAACAAGCACAATACTAATGCGGTTCTATCTTTTGCTCAGATTACTCACCTGAGGGGGCATAAATTCAAATTGAAGAAAGATAATTGCAGAATAGATGTGCAGAAATTCACCTTTAATCGATGGGTGGTTGATAGTTGCAATAAACTTCCATCTGTTGTAGTGGGGGTCAGCAACTTAAATAGGTTCAAGGCAGAACTAGACAAACATTTGGAGTGAATGGATGGGTGAAATGGGAAGGGTGTTTTTTTTTTTTTTTTTTTCTGGCTGATGCTATATACACTGGTGTTCAAAGAAAGTGCATCACATAGCAATTTCACATTTTTAACCCTTTTTCACGAAGCTATGTTACATTAATGACTAGCATCACAAATAGAAATATAAACAAAAGATATTTATTAATAATTAAGGCAAAGCTAAGTAATATTTGACAGGTGCTCTCAAAATATTCCAAATTGAGCATTTGCAACCTTTATACAACAGCTTTGGTAAACTTGACAATTATGGTGAAATGTTATCAGAAGGCCTCCATTTGCTTCAGTTTATCATTTTAAATGGAAAACAAAATGAAAAGTTTACACCAGGTGCAAACTAATATTTAGTTGAACTGCCTCTGGCCCTGATGACAACAGCACACCATCGAGGCATTAACAAGATCAATTTTTGAAGATAATCAACTGAGTTTATTAGGCAAACACGAATTATGGCTTCCTGAAGTTCACGAAGGGTCTTTGGTTTCTTTCTGGCAACTGCAGAGTCCACACAATGCCAACAGTTCTCTATAGAATTCAGGTCCGGGCTGTTTCCTGGCCAGGTAAGAGTTGTAATGGAGAGTTCTTCCAACCATTTTTTCACCTGTAACAAATTTAAACACATTACTGTCGAACCTCTAATGCAGAAACAAAGCTAAAGTAACTACAGACATGCCTACTTACACTTTTCGCCCGATGACATGGTGCAAAGTCTTCCCGAAAGATGCAGTTACTTGGCAGGTTCAAGTGATCTCTAATGGTTGGCAGCAATTTGCCTTCCAATATAGCCAGGTATCCACTGACATTTATGGAACCTTTTATAAACTGCAGGTGACCTACTCCACGATATGAAATGCACTCTGATATCATTTGTTTGGTAGGGAATTTCACTGCAGACACCATATTTGTTGTTGTCATTTGATTTTTAGGAGCATTAGCAACTAAGGCCATATTGCTCCGGGAATATGCGGTGGTCATTCCCTGACCTTTCTGCATCCTCCGTATTTGGTGGTGACGGGCTCAAACCCCGGTCTAATCAAGAAGTGTGTGCTACGCACTGCTGCTCCTTCCCACCTGACTACGGAGGCGCCTTGCAGACACCATACAGTCTGGATGGTATTCTTCACCATGCCTACAGCGAATCGTTTGTCTCCCATCCTAGTCATGCAGGTTGAATTTCTTCTCATCTGAGAAAGTAACTGACTTCCACTTCTTGGCGGTCCATTTGACATGCTCCTTACACCAAACTGATCGGGCCTTTTTCATTTTTTGATTGAAGAGGGGCTTCTTCTTAGGACGATGGGCTACGTCCATTTTTGAAGATGGCATCTTCTGACTGTTACTGCACTTGCTACCAGTCCTGTATATTTTCCCTTCTATTTTCAGCTCAGATGAAGAAGCTTTATGGGTTTTAAGGCATAAGCGCTTCAAAATGCAGTCCTGTTTTGGCATAGTGACTCGCTTGCGTCCGGTTCCTTTTTCCTATCAGCAGAACCAGTATTCTTGAGTTTGGAAAGGAATCTACTCACTGTCGACTGATTAGAAGACACTCTAAAAGCAATATGACGGGAAGAACATCCTTCCTCATGTAAAGCAACAATAGCACTCTTTCTGCATGGCATCAACTGCACATAACTTACCATCCTGACGCAAGCAAGGAATGACTGCAACTCTTGCATAACGTGCTTAAATAGCTGAAAGTAACAGCTGATGCAATATTACATCATCACCTATGCGTGTCAATCTTATCTTATGCAATCTGTAATAAATATTGCTGTATACTTACGTTACTCAGACGACAATTACAATTTTAAAGGGTTATGCACTTTCTTTGAACACCAGTGTAAGTTTGCTTTCTTGCATCATATTCTAGTGCTAATGCTAAAATAAATGCTAAACATTCATAAATATGGCATTTCAAACCATGCACCTAGCTATTCAATACAGTACTTCTGTATACTGTATTGTATACACTACATGACTACAGCAGAGATCATACAAAATGAAACAGAAGCATATTGCTAACTAATGGCAGCATGTGGTTTCTACAAGTGACACTGATCTGCTTCAAGTACACGATGAATAGCTCACAAATGAAGACCTCCTTGAAATGGCAAAATGTGAAGAAGCTGAGGAAAAAGAACATTTAATAGCTTTAATTCTTGTTTATTCCTTCACTCTCAAGGGGCTTGGTGAAGATTTTCAACACAGAAAAAGAAATTGAGATTCTCGAGTTACAAGATTCAAATTTCGAGTGCACTACAAAAGTTTGCTGCAGATTTAAAAAATGCTTATGCATGCTATTTGGAAACAAATGACTCTTGAAGCATTTCTGAAGAAGATGACTCCCTGTGCTACCAACAATGAGTGATGTTGCATCAACAAATGACAAACTATCAACGAGTGTGCATTTAGTGACGAGGATGAAGAATTATCATTCCTTAACATTTGTAGGACATAAATAATTTCTTTATTTATGTCTATGTTTTCATTTTTTTGGACAAATAAATCTTACAATTTGTTTAAGCATAAAGTACTGTTTTGTTGACCTTTATTTAACATTACTATAATAAATTTCATTGTTAAAAACATAACTCGTTTCTAACATTATGCTGATTGGAAATAAATTCCCACTTTACAAGTGCACGCTGAGAACGAATTAACTCGTAAAGTCAGGAAGTACCTGTATATCCAAATATTCAAGTTTTGTTTTCAAAATATCTATTACGAATTCAAGAATACATTATTTACCTCAGAATCAAATACCAGTAAATGTGCAGAAAGACCAAGTTATTAACAAATATTCTATTCTATAAAGGGCAAAGCATGGAATGAAATAAAAATGTCAGTGTTTGCACAGATGAGACTGTGGTGAAGCAATATAAGTAAATAAATCAAGCTTTATTGCCAAACATATAAAAACAAACAGTGAAGTATATATATGAAGGCAAAGTTCCCTCCATGGCTGGAAATATAGCCATGGAGGACTGACGCAACAGATAAATTAAGCAAAGGAGAAAGCTGACATCAAGATATCCAGTATTAAACCTGTCAGAAGTTAATGGGAATAGTATATATTTAACTCATAAAATATATTTTACTTTTCCTAGAAAAATCAAAAAATTATCATTGCATGTGGCAATCAATCCATTCCTTCATTCATTGTCCAATGTTGATATCAAAACAGACACACTGAATTCCTTAAATCAGGAAAATAATCAAATTCACCAAGCAACTAAAAAAATAAATACGTATTTGTGATTTTGTGCAGAGGATGATCTTCAATGCACAATTTTATTCAGATGTAGAAGTGCAGTAGCTAACAATAGCAATAGCTCTGGAAGTTTTAAGCAGGAATTTGGCAACTATCAAAAGGAAAAATATTAACTTACTGGAAATCCAATTTTTATTTATTGAAAGAGAGAGATGTGTTTATTCAGGAAGAATTAAACAGAAGAAATGCTATTAAAACAAATGTCAATTTTAAGTATTTTTTACTGAAACATTACAACATAAATATATAAAGTAGCTACAAAAATATTAATATTTAATATATATAGGGTGATTTTTTGATTTTTCTAGGTCATACTGAATCTTATCACTGTGAAAATATACAAAGAAATTAAATATTACTTAGTATATTTTAATATTACTTTAAAATGTACTAAGTAATATTTCATACTAGGTAATATTATGGTTGTGCTATTAATTCCCTTGTAACGATAAATAAAAATTAATTCACATTAACATTTTCTTCAGCTTAATTCATTCATAAGTTCAGGTTTGTTTCTAAATAGAGAAGTTAAGATATTTATCTCTTTACTAATCATTTCCTTATTCCTCTTTCCAGATTAATTAATTAAAATGATGGGATAAACCTGCAATTTTCATCCCTGCATCACCCCATCATCTTTTCCCATTAATTTTCTTACCACCTCTAACATACAAAGGGTACTAGGAAAGTTTTGCAATACACCTTTGTTTATTTAATTTTTTCAAAGTAATTTCCTCTACATTCAATACACCTCTCCATCCTCCGAAACCAATCTTTAAACCAGTTCTGCCAAGTTTCACTAGGGAGTAAAGCACACTCGTTGTCCCAAGCCCGTAGAAGGTCCTCATCACTGGAAAACATCCTCTCTTTTAGCTTCATTTTCACATGCTGGAACAGTGCAAAGTCGCAGGGAGCAAGGTCTGGCCTGTAGGGAGGGTGCTCGAGAAGTTTCAGTCCTGTCGTGGTCAAATATTCGGTGCAGGCTTTGGCGCGGTTAGCTGGAGCATTATCGTGATGGAGGTACCAGGTGTCCATTCTTGACTTTGGCCGCAGGTTCTTCATAGATCCAATGACTTTAGGCAGGCATTGTTCAGTATACCACTTAGCCTTCTGTGACTGTCTTCTGCGTGTCCAAAACGACACGTTCCACAATTCCACTCGATTTGAAAAATACAGCTATCATTTCTTCTTTACAGTTGGGGATTTTCTGACAATTACGGGTGTGTCGTCATCATCAAAGACCCAAACTTTGTTTTGAGCCTTGGTCGGCAGATCGTAATAGTACAGCCAAGTCTCGTCACCTGTCACGATGTTGTTCACATACCGAGATTGTCCCTTATCAAACTTTTTTAACATCTCCCGGCACCAAGTCACACGTCGTGTCATCTGCTCTTCAGTCAGTTGATGCGGCACCCAGAGAGAACAAAGTTTCTTCACGTGCAAATGATCTTGCAGAATCGAACGAATTGCTGGTGCATTTAGGCCCAAAGTATCCTCTATCTGTTGGTAGGTCACTCGCCTGTTTTCGTCAAGCATTTTCCTCACAGCAGTAACGTTTTCCTCCGTAACTGACGTTCGTGGCCTTCCCGGTCTCTCAGAATCCTCCAAAGTGAAATTTCCCCTTTGGAATTCTCTATACCACCTGAATATCGTTGTACGATGTGGACAATCATCATCTAGTGCAAGAGTCATTTCTTCTAAGCACTGGTCTATGGTTAAACCACGCACAAAATTATACCGCAAAACTGTCCTTATCTCATTTCGTGACCACGATGCCATCGCAAGCACTTTACACTCTCACTACTAATGAATAACTGAGCCCATCGACTTGGCGCGGCGGCTACTATGCACGTATGAACATGTCTCAACATGCAGCAACAAGCAGCTTCCTGTGATTCATTGTTGCGTCATATTGCAAAACTTTCCTAGTGCCCTTTGTAACTAGAAACTACTTTTCTGAAAGGTCAGTTATGGTGAAAACAAAACATCAGCACGTCACCAGACCAGTCTTTAGGGGCTGCCCCCAAGGATCTGTCCTAGGCCCCCTGATCTGGAATGTAGTTTTACAAGATTGGCTAAGCAGATCATTTGAACGCACCAAGGTCACTGCATTTGCTGATGACCTTACCATTGTTGTCTCCAGACACTCAAGACTTGCTCTGGAAGATACTGCTAACCTAGTACTAACTAACCTTACCAACTGGGCTAAGATTAACAAACTGCACATCAATCCTCACAAGACAAATATGATGATTTTTAAAACTAAACTGGATCTTCGGCGGCCCCCTCAGGTCAAGATAGATGGAATACGGCTCCCCCTGGTGACACAGACCAGGGTCCTTGGGGTCGTTATTGATCACCGGCTATCCTTCTTACCACACTTGCAACATTTATATGCCAAAATCAGAAAATTCTCTGCCTCAATTATCAGAATCTCCCGAAGCGACTGGGGTCTCTCTAAGCGTACCTTACAGTTATACTATAAAGCTGTTTTCTTACCTATCGCCACGTATGCTGCAGGAGCATGGTTTCACAGAGCGACCAATTGCAAAATCAAACAGAAGCTTAACTCCATCCAGAGAAGCATTATTCTTGCTACCCATCGTGCTTGTAGAACTGTGTCAACTGCAGCATTGCAAGTAATATCTGGAAACATCCCCCTGGATCTATTCCTTATCTATAGAGGACTTGCCTACCGTCTGAAGAAAAGAATCCCAACTGAAATACTGGATATTGAACTCAACCTGGACAGTGATACCAAACAGGAAAGAGCTCGTTGCTATAACGAGCTAATCAATTACTGGCAGACAAGATGGGACACGACCACAAAAGGCATTGTTACGAAAAAATTTATACCGGATGTCACATTCGCAACCAGCAAAGCGGTCAACAAGTGGTTCTCAATCAGCATGGAAACATCCTTTCTGGTCACTGGACATGGATCTCTCAACCAGAAACTCCACCAACTAGGTCTGCTAAATACTGACCTCTGTTTCTGTGGGTCTGTCGAGAGTTGGGAACATCTACTATTTGAATGCACTATCTACGAGGACCATAGACAACAACTGCAGGCAGCAATTTTGGGATTTTCTCCTGACCAAGTAGAACTCCTTGTCCATTCCAAAAGGAACTTAGGTGCACTACAGCACTTTGCGGCAGACGTATTCAAGCGTAGGAGGAGGATCATCCTAGAAGCTTCTGCAATTCAATAACTAGTTATTTATTTTTATTATTTTTTTTTACTCTCTCTCTCTTCTTCTCATAATCAGCTAGCACTAGTAGCCCTAGCACTCTCCTGATAGCCTTTTCCTATCCACCCCGTGTGGGATAATTTGGAAAAAAAAAAAAAAAAACCCTCTTTCTTTTCTTTCTTATTTATTTGTTATTTTTTTCCCCTTTAACATCATTCTGCTTGCTGACATCCTGGCTCTATTCCTTTCCTTGACCAGGTTGTGGGATTTAAATCTTTTTTTTTTTTTTTTTTTTTTTCGCGTTCTAACCTGGGCTGGGGCTCCCCAGACCAGGAAAGCTCCTCTCTCACACTAATTTTTTTTTTTTTTTTTTTATTATTATTATTTATTTATTTATTTATTTGTTTGCGTTGTTGTTCTAGCTATCCATCCTGGACTGGGACTTTCCTGGGCCGGAACAGTCCTTCTCCTCTTTACTCCCCTCTCTTCATCTTATACAAGTTTTTCTTTCTTCCCTGGGAACTCTTCCCCAGGGAGGAGGGCGTGCAGATAGTAGGGGAGGCCTTGCCCTTCTTCTGCTAGGGACGAATACCTGGAGGAATCGTCCAGGTGCTCACTCCTTCCAGGTAGCCAATAGGCCAAAACACAACATCACGCTACAGAACACACACACATAAGCTCACAAACACAGTTTTTCTTTCCTATCACTTTCTCCCGTGCGGGATGAAAAGCTTTTTTTTTTTTTTTTTTCTTTTTCCCTCTCTCCCCTTCCTTTTCATCTATCTTCATGCAATCTGGGATATTCCTGTGTGGATTCGGTTTGGAAAAAAAAAAAAAAAAAAAATATTATTTATTTTTATAAGACACACACCGGCCTTACCCTTACAGAGTGTATAAAAACTGAACAGAGCAACGAGGCGGAGATGAACTTCTGTTCTAGGAGCCGCCCATACAAAAACACAAAAATAAAAATAAATAAAAATAGTGCCCTTTGTATTAGTAGTCAGGTCTTCTCACATGACTAAAGTAATAATCAACACATTGAGAGAAGGCATTTCCTTTCTACTTTTTCGAATCCTGCCCAAATTTGCTTGTCCAACCATTTTGCTTATCTCTTCATGGTTTCAATTTCCACAGTGAACTTGAAGTTAAAATTTATGCCAGTTTTTAAAATAGTAATAGCAAAAACTATTACCACATTACTAATATGTCATATTTTTTTTTGAATAATACAGTTTATAAGCAGTTAAGCTATATAAATCTGTTCCTTCCACTTCCACGCTTCAGATTATGAACCTAAGAGGGCATAAATTCAAATTAAGAAAAGACAGATGTAGAATAGATGTGCGGAAATTTGGCTTTAGCCAGCAGGTGGTTAATTGATGGAACAAACTTCCATCTGTCGTTGTGGAAGTTGATAGGTTAAATAAATTTAAGAAGGAACTGGATAGGCATTTGGAGGGAATGGTGTGATTTTTTTTTTTTTTTTTTTTTGGCTGATGCTGCATAAGCTCATAAACTTGTTTTCTCACATCACATGCCACTACTACTACTACAAGGTGATTGCAAATTGGTGTTCTAAAAACGTTTGCCCATGTTTTATATCAATGATATACAGGGTGTCTCAAATATATTGGTACAAATGTTTAGGGGAGGTAGATAACATCTAAAGGAATGTGAATCCCATAGGAACCCATAACCGGAAATGTCACAGTAAGTTGGTATATGACGCTGTTCATCAGTTCGCGAGAGGGAAAATTTCTGGTTTACTCATTCAAGCAGTAGTTGCCACATGAAGAGCATGCATCGATATACGAACTGTGAGCTGGCAGACATGCACCTAGTGTATGGATTAACAGAGGGCCCACACAGTGTGTGACCCCAGGTGGCACAACATCACTTCGCAATAAATGTGTGGGCATGTATGGTCGGTGACTGCTTAGTCGGCCCATACCTGTTACAATCCCGCATGAACTCCGCTAAATATTGGATCTTTCTTGAACAAGTTCTACCAGGTTTACTTGACGATGTTCCAGCAAATGTGAGACGCAACATTTGGTTTCAACATGACGGGGCCCCTGCCCATTATGGAAGGTGTGTTCGTGACCATTTGAACAGCTGTTTTGGGCATCAATGGATTGGCAGTAGGGGCTAGGCAACGCTCACCTGATAAATCAGGTGAGCGTTGCCTAGCCCCCATGCTCAACTGATTTATCGATCCTTGATTTCTTTCTGTGGGGGGGGCCCTCAAATCTATCGTGTATGAATCACCTGTGGAGATGGAAATGGATCTCGTGGCGAGACTCATCTGTGCTACTGCTACTGTCAGAGAAACTCCAGGAGTGTTCGTCCATGTCCGCCAATCCATGCTGCGTCGGTGTCACGCATACACTGCATCTCATGGTGGAACCTTCGAGCATCTGTTGTAACATCATGAAATGCATCCATCTCGTACTCCATTGTCAATATTATGTCAAATAAAATGTTTGCTACTAATTACTGTCTTGTGTCATTTCTGCTTGTTGTGCCTCTGCTACTACTTTCCCGTGACGTTTCCAGTTAATGGTTCCTATGCAATTCACATTCCTTTAGATGTTACCCACCTCCCATAAACGTTTGTACCAATATTTCTGAAACACCCTGTATAGCATCAGCCAAGAGGGGAAAAAAAAAAGAGCGAGAGAAAAACAGCACTACACACTCGTCTCATCCATATCCTCTAAGACTTTGTTGAGTATTCCTTCAATTTATTCAAACCATCCACTCCCACAACAACGGATGAAAACCTGTTCTGGCAATCAACCACCCACTAGCTGAAGGCAAATTTCCACACATCTATCCTGCAGCCATCAACTGAAATTCATGCCCCCTTATGTGTATTGCAAGAAAAATAATCTTACTTTTAAAGCTTTGTTGCTTGTATATAATGCACCTGAATGTCCTTCTGCATTTGGCAACCTAAATGAAAATGCGAAAGTTGTTTTTTTATCGGTGAATACGACTTCATTATTGCAACTCATGGACCAAGGGACGATTGCAACTTTCAAGGCTTACCATCTCCGTAGAATATTTGTGCAGGCACTTGAAACTACAACAGGAGACAATGCAATTTCTGTACCAGAATTTTGGAAAAAATATAATATAAGAGTGGCCATTGAAAATATTCATGAAGCATGGGAAGAAGTGACAGACAGCAATATTGGAGCAATTTGGAAGCATCTTTTACTCCCTTGCTCAAATGATTTTACTGGCTTCAAGGTTGCAGTTAAAAAAAGTTAATGAAGGCATAACTAATATTGGTAATGGCCTTGGTTTCAAAGGCTTGGATGTGGCTAACATTCAAAAATCACTGAATTCACATTCAGAACAGCTAAGTATCAATGATCTCCTTCAAATAGAGGAACGGCGTGTATACGAATAAGCTGAAGAAAAAGTGTGAGCCAAATGAAAATGTTACCACAAAGGAGATAACGGTAAAAGAACTGGGCGAAATATTTCATTGCATTTCGTTTGTGGTTCTCTTTGTGGTTCAATGGAAGTTGATCCTAACATCGAAAGAAGCATGTTATTTTTCCAGGACCTAGAGAAACTTGTCGTCGGCTATCAGAAACTGTATGATGGAAAAAAGAAAGCCAACACTGTTCAAACAACTGTGTTCAAATATTTCCGTAGCAAATAGCTAGTTTCTTCATTATGTATTTTATGCAATAAACATTTAATTCTATAATTATTTTTATTATCTTTTACATGGTGCACAGTTAAAAAGTTATTTAAAAGGTATTTTTAAAATTCTTTACGGACATTTCTAAAGGTCATGGACCAATTATACTTTTTCCTATTGATTATTATATTCTATTAAAGTGTTTCCATTTTGCACAATGCACTCACGGGACACATTAATTGCATATATCGAGGTCAGCTTGTATAACCCCTTCTCCTGTCTGGCCTTCCTTTATACATTGTGCTCCTCATATATTCAAATTCAGCATCACTTATATCTGATTGAACCATGTCTCTGCTATCCTTACAATGTTGCATTTGATGACTTAATCGGTACTTCAAATTCATCAAGTTTATTTACAATGCTCCTGGCATTAATGTTCATGCCAGTGTACTTGCACATGTTCTTACTCATAATTACCTTTACATAGCCCATATATTCACTTGTTTCATTCTGACTCACAGCAAGGTCTGAAATCCCCAATGCCTTGCTTTCCAGGCTGCGGTCTTTTTTCCAATAGAAGCAGTTCAAGAATCACCTTCACCTCTGCCTGCTGCTCTGGTTAATCTATTAGTCTGTGTATTCCCTGATGCTGGTAGTTTTCAAACCCACCTATCAGTGCCTCAATAGCTTCAGCAAATATTCTTGCACACCTTCTAATTTAAGTGTATCCCATCCCTGCGAAAAGTCTCTCCTATTAACAATAAATTTTGCTGACCATGCTGAGAAAAACTCTACCCCATGAGCCTTCATTCTCTCCTGGGCTGAATTGATTGACAAGGCTCTTAACATGTACTCCCTCCTATTGTGTCTATGCAGAATTGCAGACACATTCATAATTCAATCCTAACTCATGATTTTTTCCCAACATTGCCCTGCAATTTTTTTTCCCCAACATTTCCCTGTATTTGTTAAGTAAGTCTTCTGATCTCCTACTCTTAATATCATTAGTGCCAACATGTACAATAATATCACCTTTTGTGTCCTTAAAAGATATCTGCTCTACAAAGTCATCTACTTTTGCACCCCCCCACTGGTAGACATACTTTGTTCCTAATTCACCTGTCCTGCTTGCACAATATATTTCCCATTTCTCTGATAACAGAACCACCAACAACAATAACTACCTCTTGTGGGACGTGCACATTCTGCCTTGGAGAATGCCGCTGTACTGTTCCAATTCACAAGTGTGAACTCTGGTTTACACACATACAGACACACTTGGTTGTATCATATGATGTCTGATGAAGCAGCTAGAGCAGAATACTGTAACTGGTTTTGTTGTAATGTTCTGGACAACCTATTTTTCTCAAATGAAGAATAATTCTATTTGGATGGTAACATCAACAGCCAAAACATTCAAATACAGTCCATAGGAAAATTCTTCTGCAATATCAGAAAGGCCCTGATACTCACAAAAAGCATGACCCTCACATCTCACAGAGGATGATTATACAGCTGGTTTTCTTTAATAAGATGGTAACCACTGAGGTGAACCAGGACAATATTTGGTATTTCATCAGTATGTTTGAAGAGAATGAATGATAGCAGAGCAAGTGCGTGCGTGCGTGCACACACACACACACACACACACAACTCGGACATTAATGAACTGATTGACAGAGATCTTTGATGACCATCTTATTTTGCAGGGCTTATGATCTCCCCAGTTACTGGGCCTGTCACCTCCAAGTTTTTTTTTATCTGAGTGGTGCATTCGAGAGCAAGGTTTACCACTGAATACACTGGTAGTTGCATCAATGCAGTGATTGCAGTTTATCACTGCAATCACCACATTGATGAACATCAACACACTTAAAGGAATGTATGTCAACACAAGCAAGGTAGCACTTCCTTAATTAAATTCTGTATTTTTTTAAATAAAATTTGTTGTACAGCTAGGCCTCACATAACGCGATATTCAGTTAACGCTATTTGAAAAACGATACCACTTTTCACTTTACACGATGCAAATTTCCAGTTAACACGATCTTTTTTTTTTTTTTATGCGATAGTTGAAAAAGATTTGAATCGCACGTTAAGCTTACCGCGAGTCGTACGGTCAATAAACAAATGCTTGCCTGCTGCCCGCCTCGGTGTGTTCCATCAACCATCGGAAGAAGACGTGTTTGTCTCCTGCTAATAAAGTCAATGCAGACTTGCATTTAAAAATTGAAATTTTTAAATGAGCCAGATGAAAATGTTACCACGAAGGAGATAGCGGTAAAAGAATTAGATGAAATCTTTCGTATCGCATAGAACCTCAAACAAAAGGTTTGATGTTCTCTGCGATATTTATTTCGTCAGGGCCCAGAGAAGATTGTTGTTGGCTATCGGAAATTGATTGATGAAAAGAGAAAGTTAACCCTGTTCGAATATTTCCACAACAGTAATTTCTTCATTGTGTATTTTATGTCAGAGGTTCCCAAAGTTTCTCGGTTCACGGCGCCTTTAATGTCTCAGTAATTTTTTCAAGGTGCACCCAGACCAAAAGAAATACCTAACAGTTTCGTTTAGTAGTTAGGTCCAAACAACTTAATAAGAAATGCTGAAACTGTGAACTTCCTCGAGCTAGTAGTTCACGCAGTGTCCGACAGATGGCGAGTATCGCTGTGTTTCCCTCGAAAATTTTAAATATTCCGCGCCCCACAGTTTAAGAACCACTGTTTAATGCAATAAACATTTAATTCCATAATTATTTTCATTATCTTTTACATTTTATACAGTTAAAAAGTTATTTAAAAGGTATTTTTAAAATTCTTTATGGACATTCCAGAAGGTCAAGGACCAATTATAATTTTTCCTATTGGTTATGATATTCGAAGTATTGGCTTTTTATTCTTGTTATTCTTTTAATCTTTACTTCCAGCCTCTGTCGGGTCGACAGAGGCTGGAAGTAAAGATTATACGTGCCGCATTATCAAAAAATAATATACGTGCCGCATTATCAAAATTAATATTAAATTTAAACAAATTATTTTAACTGATTTTACCTACCTTAAACAAACTTAACCTACTTTTCATGTGGACCACGTGGAGCGTGTATTTCATGTCAGAAACAGAGGCTATACCCACTTATTGCCATTTCCTCCTTTGATTTCGGCAGCTGGCCCCTGAAAAAGGCACTGAAATCACAGGACGAACAGCACTAAGTTATACTTATTAATTCTTATTACTTCTCCTTTATATTAGCTCCCTTCTTTGTTCACCGTGATAGCGATTTCAGTTCCATTCGCCCTATGTTGTCCATAACTAGCATTACTAGTACTGTAACATCAGCACATTGCCCTTCACAACATATATATATAAAAATGTTTGCATGGATGGAGGTGAAAAGTACACAAAGTGCCAAGGACTAGAAGGGTAAGAATAGTAGTAGATAAAAGAGAAGTATTGTAGGTTTATAAGAGGTGAAAGAATATTAATATCCTAAGAGTAATGATGAATTAATTATGGGCTGAATTGCCAAGCCAATTAGAGGTAGGGGGAACTGTAAAGTAAAATGATTAAACAAATAAAATAAAAATAAAAAGTGTTAAAGCTGCCATCAGATATAGGTGGACAAATTTAGTAATAGTTCAAAAAAAGGAAAAAATATCTTGTCCATACTGTAAGAGAATGTGCTAATTTTATTCTTTTTGCTTCATTTCACCTCTCTTCCACTGTTATGGAAAGTACAGAAACATAGTTCTTGATACATGATCAGGTGTAGTCTCCTGATGAAAGATGAAATATCTGACATTGTATCAACATTTACTTCAGCTGACATCAGATTTTTCATTTTTGCTATCCCTGTTTTTGACCTATTACTAAATTTGCCCACCGAAATCTGATGACAGCTTTAACACCTTCTATTTTTTTATTTTTATTTTATTTGTTTAATCATTTTACTTTACAGTTCCCTCACCCAGTGGCGTAGCTACCATGTAGGCAGGCAAGGTAATTGCCTCCGGGCCTGGGCCCTTTAGGGGCTCGGTGTCTGTCTTTGGCTGTCTCTTGTTTTTGCAATTTTCATTAATTAAGTAGGAGCCCGAACATGTTCTTTGCCTCCGGGCCTGAAAAAGGGTAGCTACGCTACTGCCCTCACCTCTAATTGGCTTTGCAATTCAGCCCATAATTGTTTTAATTCATCATTTCTTTTAGGATATTAACATTCTTTTGCCTTTTACAAACCTACAATACTTCTTTTTTCTACTATTCTTACCCTTCTAGTCCTTGGCACTTTTGTGTACTTTTCACCTCCATCTATACAAACTTTATCAGACTTATCTATTCTTAAATACTTATATATACTTTTGCATCCTTTACTGCTGCTTTGTGAATTTTGGTGCATCTGTCATACCTTGCTTATTTATTTTCATCCATCAACTGAAACTTTGATTTTATTATATATATATATATATATATATATATATATATATATATATAATAAAATCAAAGAGAGAGAGAGAGAGAGAGACAGATAAATTTAATTACTAACAGATGGCAGTAACAATTTGTCACAGAAATAATTAAGAACAGCTAAGTAACAGAGTCAAAATACATTGTGCATAATTACATACAGAGAAATATATAACGAGGAAACAATAATTGTTATAACTGTTTACAGGGAGAAATTAAATATAGTTTCAATAAAATGTAGATAGTTGAACAGGTAACTAAATAACATATAGATAGCTGAACAGATAGTTAAATACAGTCAAAAAGAGGATGATTTCAATTTGAATTTAAAATTGCAGTTACCTATTTGTCTACTGGGAAGTTGTTTAATAAGTTCCACTGAGGATGAATGTCTGTAAGATGGCTGCATTATTTCATTTAGTAGTCTATTAGGAACCTCAGTAGGTGCATTTACCTCCAAAAGATTCAAGTGAGAAGGAGCACTATTTTCATTCACTAAAAAATTAAAAAGAAAAAAACTGATTAAAAACTGATTCCACGTTCTTCAAAATTATACTATATAAGATGGCTACCATTCCCATGGTTCCTAGGAAACATTACATTTACAAGTTTTTCTCATCTCAGAGAATGCAGTTTCCTATAATACTCAATAATAATACTGGCCAACATGATTTTTACCTCAAATAATATATCAGCCGTTTGCAATCAGTTTTTATGCATAGATTTCAAAAATAATTCTTAAAACATCATATCATAACTTCTATATATACAGATTTATGTTTGTTTTTTTATATAATGCTTCCTACAGCTCAATGCTAATGGGATTCTGCCTCTTGCTCAAAATCATCACCTGAGAGGTCATAAATTCAAATTGAGAAAAGACAGATCTAGGATAGATGTGCGAAAATTTGCCTTTAGCCAGCGGGTGGTTGGTTAGTGGAACAGACTTCCACCCCTTGTCGTGGAAGTTGATAGCCTAAATAAGTTTAAGGCTCAGCTGGACAGGTATTTCTAACGAACAGAGGGGTGAAGTGGAAGTGGGTTTTTTTTTTTTTTTTTTTTTTTGGCTGATGCTGCATAAGCTTGCTTTCTTGCATCAAATGCCTCTACTAATGCTAATCCTTGCATAACTTAGGAAATGCAAATATTAAAAGAGCAGCAAAGACCATATGTTTGTTACACAAACAGACTAAGTGAAATGAATTCATTTGGGAAGAACACAATTTGGCCTTAGTTGCCCTTATGCCAATAAACTCCCATTAAAACCAAACAACCATTTAGGAAGACCAACCATTTAGGCTCAGCTGGACAGGTATTTTGAACGAACAGAGGGGTGAAGTGGAAGTGGGTTTTTTTTTTTTTTTTTTGGCTGATGCTGCATAAGCTTGCTTTCTTGCATCAAATGCCTCTACTAATGCTAATGCTAACTTTTGCATACCTGTTTCGAGTTTAGGCTACAAAACAATGCAGATTGTTTAAAGCTTATTATTTCTTAAAGATGTTAAAGCTTATTATTTCTTAAAGATATTAAAGTTTATATTACTAAAAGTGAATAATACATTAATCTTCCTCTGTTAAAATGGTGGCTGAATGATATGGAGCCACTGGTTAAAGAAGCATTGCAGGATCATCTAGGCAAGACTGCAGTAATAATTCGAACACAGCATAGGTTTGTTAAGGAGAAGTCTTGTCTGATCAATTCAATTGGATACAATGATGTGGTCACAAAGGAACTGGATGCAAAGAATAATTTTGATATCATATATTTGGATCTTAGAAAGGCTTTATATGCTGTTGCACATGAAAGTCTGCTGCACAAATTTGAGCAGTGTAGCATTGGAGGCAAAATGCTGCTAGGGATAAAGGGACAGTTGAATGGGAGAAAATAGAGATTGGTAATCAATGGACACTGCTCTTCGTGGACTAATGTTATTAGTAGTGTCCCTCAAGGTTCGGTGTTGGGCCCATTGTTGTTTTGTATATTTATCAATGATATTGATGAAGGTATATCACGCTTAATGTCAAAGTTTGCATTGATACAAAGGTTGGCGACATTGTTAATGATAGTAATGACAGTATGCTGTCAGGGGAAATCTTGTCTGACCAATTTGATTGGATACTATGATGTAGTCACAAAGGAACTGGATGCAAAGAATAATTTTGATATCATATATTTGGATCTTAGAAAGGCTTTTTATGCTGTTGCACATGAAAGTCTGGTGCACAAATTTGAGCAGTGTAACACTGGAGGCAAAATGCTGCTAGGGATAAAGGGACAGTTGAGTGGGAGAAGATAGAGAACGGTAATCAATGGACACTGTTCTTCGTGGACTAATGTTATTAGTAGTGTCCCTCAAGGTTCGGTGTTGTGCCCATTGTTGTTTTGTATATTTATCAATGATATTGATGAAGGTATATCACGCTTAATGTCAAAGTTTGCAGTGATACAAAGGTTGGCGACATTGTTAATGATAGTAATGACAGTATGCTGCTGCAACAAGATCTGGAAAAGTTGGGCATATGGGCTGAGAAGTGGCAACTGAAGTTTAACATTGACAAATACAAAGTACTGCATATGGGTAGCAATAATCTCAGAGAAATGTACCAACTGGGTGGTGTTACACTCAGGGTAGTGGAGAATGAAAGAGACATGGGAGGGGGCTAATTGTGCAGTCAGATATGAAGTTTTCTGAGCAGTGCAGACAGGCAGCCAGAGTGCCAAATGATTTTCACGAATTTTGCGAGCAGGGATAAGGAGGTGATTATCCCCTTGTATAAAGCAATGGTCGGGCCACACCTTAAGTACTGCATACAGGTCTGGAAACCTCATTTTAGGAAGAATGTAGAGTTGCTAGAACGAATACAGAGAAGGGAAACAAGGCTGGTGAGGGGAAGAAAGGTGTGCTCTTATGAAGAAAGGCTTAAGTTCTGCAAATTGCAGAGTCTGGAGACTAAACATCTGTGATGCGATCTGATCGAGGTGTATAAGGCCTTGAATGGATTGAGCAGGCTCAATGCTGATGGAATTCTTCCTCTTGCTCAGATTACAAACCTGGGGTGGCATAGATTCAAACTGAGGAAAGACAGTTGTGGAATTGATGTGTGGAAATTTGCCTTTAGCCAGTTGGGTAGTTGACTGCTGGAACAAACTTCCATCTGTTGTTATGGAAGTTTGCAACGAATGGATCGGTGATGTGGGAATTTTTTTTTTTTTTTTTGCTGATGCTGTATAAGGTTGCTTTCTTGCATCGTGTGCCTGTACTAATGCTAATTAATGGAGTCCCTCACTGTTCAGTGCTGGGCCTATTGTTGTTTTCTATATTTATTACTGATATTGATGAAATTATATTAGGCTTAATGTATAAGTTTGCAGATGATACAAACTTTTCCAGGACGGTTAATGGCAGCAATGACGGTATGCTACTTAAACAGGATACAGAAAAATTATGCAGATGGGCTGAGAAATAGCAATTGAGTTTAACCATGATAAATGCAAAGTACAGCATATGGGTAGTAGCAACCGTAGAGTACATTCAACTCTGTGGTACTACACTCAGGTTAGTGGAAAATGGCAGCAATGACGGTATGCTACTTAAACAGGATCCAGAAAAATTAGGCAGATGGGCTGAGAAATGGCAATTGAGTTTAACCATGATAAATGCAAAGTACAGCATATGGGTAGTACCATAGAGTACATTCAACTCTGTGGTACTACACTCAGGTTAGTGGAAAATGAAAGACCTGGGGGTAACTGTATAGATATGAAGTTCCTGAGCAGTGCAGAGAGGCTTCAAGGATGGCACTTTGAGTTTTTTTTTTTTTTTTTTTTTTTTTATGATATACAGGAATTCTGCTAGCAGAGATGAGGAGGTGATTATCCCATTGTATGGTCAAGGCATATCTTGGTACTGCATACAGGTCTGGAGGCCCCATTTTAAGAAGGATATAGAATTGCTGGAATGACTACAAGATTGGTTGAGGGGAACAAAGGGGTGCTCTTGCTACAAAAGGCCTCAGGTCTGCAAATAGATGCCAAATCTTTAGACTAGACACCTTTGAGGTGATATGATTGAGGTGTTTAAGGTTTAGAATGGATTGAACAAACTCAATGCTGATAGGATTCTTCTCTTGCTCAGACTATGCATATGAGGGGATATAAATACAAATTGAGCAAAGATGGTCGCAGAATAGATGTGTGGAAGTTTTCTTTTAGACAGTGAGTGGCTGATTGCTGGAATAAACTTTGATATGTTGTTGTAGAAGTGGATAGTTTAAATAAATTCAAGAAAGAACTATACAAACTATTGGAGTGAATGGATTGGGTTTTTTTTTGGCTGATACCGTATAAGCTTGCTTTCTTGCATAATTTGCCACTACTAATACTAAAATGTGTCCAATGTTGCCATAATGCTTTGATTTCACCAGCTCAATGTGAACCAATGACAATAATCTAGACATTCACAAATGAACGAGGAAACAGACACTGAGTTTCTCTAGGAGATGGTGATCTTCAAATTCTAAACAAATCCTTCGCATTCTAAACAAATGTGATAAAAACTTTATTATTATTATTATTATCATTGGTTTTGCTCATTTATCTTTGTTTGATATTGAGTTTAGCAAATCATAATCGACAGCTCACCGTTTTCAATTCAGTAAAAAAGCTAAAATTATTTTTTTATAATTCTTGAAACAGTAATCTGATCAAGGAAAAGAAAAACAGTGGGTTTAAGCAGGCACCATGCAAGTTTCCTTGTTACAACTGAGGGTGCAACTGACAGTTAATTATCATAATATTCTGTAATATATAAGTTGACCTTTGAATCACTAAAATATTATTTAAAATTTTAAAGTCAACCTTTAAGTGTATAATCAAAACAGTTCAAGTAAATAACAAAAGAAACAGAACTAATGGAAAAAAGACAAGGAGACTCAGTGAACCCCACTCTGTTTAACTGATAACAGATGAATAAATCAATAAAATTATTAATGGAAGTACAATAAAAAATAAATTTTAAAAAAAATTAAATATAATCTGTTACGGAGATGAAGAAATATTAAAGAAGTTTTTTTTTTTTATGAAAACCCCAAGACCTACATGAGTTGGAAGAAAAATGCGATACTAGCATGTCAGCTTTATCCTTGGCTGAAGTGACAAAAGAACCATCTGGTTTTGACAGAGGTGGGAGCAGAGATGGACAAAAGTTTCGGCAAATAACTTTGGCAAGATTCCAGAATGTTGGGCTACCATTAGGGCAAGAAGCAAGTTTTTCTACTTTTAGCCTATTCAAAATTTAGTTTGGACTGATTAATAACTGCTTTACAATTGTTGCGAGCTTTGGTGTAGGCAGAAAATGAAACTGAAGAATTGGAAACAAGCCAATTACGATATGCAACCTTCTTCTCTTGAACAGCCTTAGCATATTTATTGGAAAACCAAGGTTTAGATAAAGAACAAGATTTTAAAGTGGAGTGTGGAATAAAGGATTACACACCTACAAGAATAATTTCACTGACATGATCTGAGCAAACATTGATATCAGAAGTATTGAAACAGTAATCTGACCAAGGAAAAGAAATCTTGCAGGTCATCCCATTTTGCATTATTATAATGCCAAACAACACGAGGTTGTCATTACAAGAATTACAGGAGGTTGGGAATAGCCATTGGAGAAGAGACAATCACCAAGTTGTGATCTGAGGTGCCTAAAGAATCACTCACTTCGACCATGTACTTAGAAGGGTTGTTTGTGAGAAAAGCATCAAGCGTGTTGGCGGTATGGTTAGGACTGTCTGGTATTCTTGTAGGTAAATGAACAATCTGTACCAGGTCATTGGTAATTGCAAAAGCCTCAGCATCTCAACCAGCTGGGTCTGTGTGACTAGAAAACGGAAGCCAGCTGGAGTTGTGAACATTAAAATCACCAAGGAAAATTACCTCACTGTTGGGAAAGTTGGACTGGAGAAAGTCAAGTTGCAAAGAGAGGAAATCAAAGAGCTCCAAGTGATTAGTGGAGTTGGGAGAACGGTAGAGACAACAGATGAATTTGACAGAATGAGGTAGAGAGATTTTAAACCAGAGAAGATCGAAAAGAGGAGATTCCAAATTACCAAGTCTCTGACAGGGAATATTGGAACAAACATATGCACAAGCACCACCTTTGAGGTGAAAGGAATCATAAGGCGAATAATTTGGGCAACTGAGATGAGCAGTAGTTGAATCAACCGATAACTGAGATTCTGTAAGAAAAAGTACATGGGGTTTGGCAGACCACAAATGGAAATGGATATCGTTGGGATTAGAATTGAGACCACGTATATTTATGAAATGAATGAGGAAGTGTCTGGGAGGTTTAAATCTTTTCGCAGATAAGCTTACTCCACTAGTTTGAGGTTTAAATCTTTTCGCAGATAAGCTTACTCCACTAGTTTGACAATTCATGGTGTATTCAATAGTAAGAAAAAGTGTTGGGGGGCATTCTGTATGAAGTAATGAAATTTTTGGTTAGGGCATACACATGGTAAGAATATACCCAGATCCGTGATATAACGTGACCTTGACAATGCTTCCCTCCCCCCGCCCGCATACACACTACTCGGACTCCCTCCAGTCACTATTTGGCAGAATAGAAGTAGCAAGATAATACATTAGCTGATCCGGAAACCTCCTAAAGAATTACCAATAGGTTCAGTCCAGTGTATTAACTAGTGGCTGACCGGCCTGCAAACACCATTTTACAGCTGTACCCTCGAAATGTAAGGAAGATTGGATCTCGCCATGATGTCCGTCATAACCTCAAAAGTACATTAGTCATACTGCAAGATGGAAGAGATGGGGAAGGGTTGACCGGAACTTAGCTCTAGAGAATAAATATGGGTTCCACCACTTCAAGCCTCCAATAAGCAAAGTGGTGGTATTGCAACAGTTGATAAGAGTCATCTACCACGTAGTATTGCCTGGTAACATGGAGGGGCGGCATTCCTCAATGTAGTTGGACGCCACACCTCGACCCCTGCTTATGTTGGTTCACACTTGGGTGGTCAACCACAGTGCTTGTTCATGGAGGTTATACCCAGGATTACTAACAGTCCCACCATCGTGAAGGTGCAAGCAAAGGATTTGGCTGTTACAGACTGTCCAGACTTCACCGAAATTGGGTCCACTTGACTTGACTTCATCCAAATAGCAGTAAGTGAAAACTTACTGCTATTTGGATGAAGTGAAAACAATTTTAAACCACCAAGCATTTTAAACTTCCACCAAGTGAAAATAATTTTAAAAGAATTATACATAATTTTATTCTAAAAGCAAAAGGACATACTATGGAAATATACACTGGGAAAAACAGTCTGACAACACTGAAAGAATTGTTGACCTGTAAATTAGAATTAAGAAGGTAAATGACAGCACATATAATGAAGATTAACTAACTAGAAATAGAGATAAACAATTTGAAAATAACTCAAGAAGAAATAGATCAAGCCTTAAAAATATGTTGAATATCAAGGAAAGGAAAGGCGAGGTTATATAATATAATTTCAAACATGTTAACATTAATTAGGGTATTAAAGTTAAAAAGAGCCACAAAAATAAAACAAATTAATGAAATTTAAGAAAACATTAAGAGAGTTAAAGGTGAAGAAATTAAGAAAGAATGTAAAATACAACCTATTAATGAGAGGTAAAAAAAATGGAAAACATATAGATTGGATGTAAAGCAACAGATAGACAAATACATTGAAGAATTGGAGACCTGGAGGCAAATTTCTAGAAGGAGAGAAGACATAACAAACAAAATGCTTCATCAGAGAAAAGAAGAAGAAAACAACAATACAACAGATCCTTAGTTTCTGGTCATCAGTATGCATGTACTATAATATCATTTAATTTCTATCTAGTTAATGTCCATTTTTAATTAATAATTCTGAATAATGAATATAAGTTTATATACATAAATATTTGTTATGTATTAGCAGTGGCAAATGATGAAGGAAAGCTGCATTGGCCATAAAATAAAAAAAAAAAATTAATAAAATGTCCATTTCACCTATCCATTCCTTGCAATAGTTTGTCTAGTTCTACATTGAATTTATTTAAGCTATCAACTTCCACAATAGATGCAAAATTGTTCCAGCAATCAACCACCCAATGGCTAAAGCCAAACTTCCACACATCTATTCTGCAACAGTTTTCCTCAATTTGAATTTATGCCCTTCATGTGTGTAGTCTTAGGACTAAACCTTGAACAATATTTCTTAGTTGGTGTGAAAAGAATTGTAGCTTCTATGATTAATTACTTGAATGCTTCCCATTTACAATTTTTTGATGGTAACATCATCAGTTAATCCCATTGTATAGCATTTTAAACTGTCTGAGACAACTGTAGACACCTGAACGAAAGCAAAAACCCTTCCCTTTGCCCCTGTTGGTAATTACATCTTCCACATCAATATACTGTGATTGCTGCTGCCTAGTGGTTCTTTTAACTGCAGATTCTTAATGCACGAAGAATCATTATTGATAATCATGTCAAGAGTATTGCTATCTCTCTCTCTCTCCTATTGCTTCCTAATATGCTGTAGAAAACAGTCATCCAATAAATACACAAAAGTCTTGCTAGTGTATGAATGACCAATCCACAGGTTCCAATCAATATCTGGAATTTTTTTTTTTTTTTTTTTGTTAGTTGCTGGGGCATCGGCTTCTGTGGCCATAATGCACCTGCCAAAGTTTTTGCATTTTACTCTGATCCAAGCCCGAGGCAGGATTTTAACCCACGACCTTTGGGTTGCCAGGCAGGCACTTTACCCACCTGCCTAGCCTGGTCGGCACTCTAGAAAATTAAAACCCCCTATTATAAGACATTCTGAATAGCTGGTGCCCTCTATTTGTCTGTACAATTGTTCATTGTACTCAGAGTCATTAGGTCTATAACACACTCCTACTCTGAGTTTTGTTTTTCTAGTACTCATGTCAAACCAAACTGACCCAACGTTGCACTGGCCATCTATGTCAAATGGATGCATTGCCTTAGATTTTATGCTTCTTAACTAACAGCATAGTTCCCCCTTGTCTGTATACATTTAATTCCTATATTCAAATTCTACAACCCATATATCCAAGTGACACCATGTCTCTGACAATGCCTGCATCAAATGCAGGGACATCAAGATTAGCATTAGTAGAGGCAAATTATGCAAGAAAGAAAGCTTTTATAGCATCAGTCAAAAAAAAAAAAAAAATGTGTATTTCATGTCAAAAACAAAGGCTATACCCACTTATTGCTGTTTCCTCCTTTGATTTATTATTATTATTAGCTGTATGATGCAAGGAAGCCTGAGGCTTATGCTGCACCAGGCAAAAGAAAAAAAATTTCTGAATTACCCCAAGGGAGAGAGAGAAGTAGAAGGGAATCATCAAGAAAAAAAAGAATGATGACATCCAGCTCAGACCCTGGGTGTGCCAAGCCCATACTCACCAGATATTTTGACGGCTGGCCCCTGAAAAAGGCACTGAGGTCACAGGATGAACAGTACTAAGTTATTATTATTTCTTCTTTATCTTAGCTCCCTTCTTTGTTCACCGTGATAGCGATTTCTGTTCAGTTCTCACCCTTTGTTATCTATAATTAGCATTACTAGTAACAGTAACTAACTTATTCAAGTTAGTTACTGTTATCAAGACTACTAACTTATGTACCAATTATGGTCGCTGGGTACTTACTGCATATTATTATCAGCCATATGGTACAAGGAAGCCTGAGGCTTATGCTGCACCAGGCAAAAAAAAAAAAAAAATTTCAAGAGTTACCCTGACAGAGACAAGTAGAAAGGAATCGCCAAGAAAGAGAAGAATGATGATATCCAGTTCAGGACCCTGGGATAAGCAAGGGCAGTCCTTGCTTATCAAGGATTTACTCAGTTTATAGAGCTAAACCAATGTGTCTTAACTGTTATTGCAAAATATATTAATTCGTTAATTCTTAACAATTTTCTCCTTTCTTAATTAACGAATTGCCTTTTACTTGTCTTATATATAGTCTTTCTCCTTTAATTGTGTATTTGCCTCTGTTGGCCAATATTATTTTACCACGCCAATCACAGGGGCTGCTTGTGTCTGTGACTTCAAGCCAATAAACGAATGTTGATTGAGTGCCTGATTTTTTTTTTTTTTTCACCGTTCTGAGTACGAATTCAGTCGTTTCAGCAACTCAAAAAAATAAAAAAATGTAACTAACCATAGGGCAAAAGTCTCCATGCTAAAGCCGTTATACAAGTCATGCAGAAGCTCTTTGTGAAAATCAGTACGTAAACAGAAGCCTATATTGTGTTTGACAGGGCCAACAGAACATGGTAAGCAGTATGGGCGCCGAAATTCAAACTTTTTATTATAATAATATAAAAGTATCTCAAAGGCGCCAAATACATTGCTGCCTGGTGTATGAGCAAGCGTCAATTGATTGATCGAGAAGGAACTGTAGGATAAACACCTTTCGGAATTAACCTAACTTTGAGGAATATAATAAAATTTCCGTATACGCCTGATATTTGAATTCATTTTATTTTGGAAAGACTAGCCGGATACGCGGAAATCCAAGTGATATACAGATCAGAAAGAAAATTTTTTAATCATATTCCGCCCTCCGGTGTAGATACCTAAACCCATAAGAAATTATACCTTGTGCATTTCGTCTTCTAATAAATATAGGGTAATCCTTTTCAGTGTCGTGGTTCACGGTCAGGCATCCAATCACCGCAGCCCGGAACTGTCTTATGACGGGCAGTTCCGACTTGACTGAGCATGCGCAACAATCACTATTTCCCGATTGCTGCTGTGTCTGCCAGTCTACGTGTAGGAATTGTCACGGAGCATGCGCGACACTCACTATCCAGTGTTTTCAACCTGGATGCCGCGGCACCTTAGGATGCTGAAACAACATTCCAGGAGTGCCACGTAATTTGGGTTTAAGTTACTTAAACTTATTATTATTTTTTAAAAATATGTTTATTTCATTATTAAAAGGTGTACAGTATATTTTTAATTTTGTGGTGATCTACAGGGTGTTTCAGTTAAACGTTTCAGAACTTCTAAGAGGGGTAGGGTACATCCTGACAACTCGAAATCATATAGCAATGTGGGGTCGGAAATGCTTTCCTGAAGCGGTGTTGTACACAGAAGCACCATAAAGAAAAGAGACCGTAAGTGAGAAATCGTTTTAATAATACATGAAAAGAAGCAAAAGGTACATGGATTAAAGTAAGTGTTCGAAGTTTCTTCCACGGGCTACAATGCACGCCTCACAACTCCGACGCATGGACATCCGAACATTCTGGAATACTCCAGGCGAATTTCGAATTTCTTCGGCAGCTACTGCGATTCTTCCAACCAGCTCCTCAGCGTTGTCAACGGGGCGTCATAAATTAGCGATTTCATATGACCCCAGAAATAAAAATCAAGACATGATAGGTCGGGTGACCGAGCAGGCCAACGCACGGGACCACCACGTCCGATCCACTGTTGACCAAATGTGACATCCAGGTAGTTACGAACATCTCCGCTATAATGGGCAGGGGCTCCATCGTGTTGGAACCACATTGTCTGTTGCGTCGATGCAGAAATCTGTTCATCTCTCAAAAGTTGTGGCAATACTTGCTGCAGAAAGATCAAGTAGATAGGTCCGGTTAGACGACACAGTAACAGGAAAGGTCCGATGAGGTGATCTCCCATAATACCGGCCCATACATTGACCGAAAATCGAATCTGTGCTGCACGACGTCGTATTGCATGCGGGTTCTCGACCGCCCAGATATGGTCGTTATGCGTGTTGAAAATTCCTTCCCTTGTGAAGGATGCCTCATCGGAAAACAACACTTCATCAGGAAAAAGGGGATTTGTAGCACATTTTGATATAGCGGTACTAAGTAAACATCAATTATACAGGGTGTTTCAGTTAAACTTTTCAGAACTTCTAAGAGGGGTAGGGTACATCCTGACAACTCGAAATCATATAGCAATGTGGGGTCGGAAATGCTTTCCTGAAGCGGTGTTGTACACAGAAGCACCATAAAGAAAAGAGACCGTAAGTGAGAAATCGTTTTAATAATACATGAAAAGAAGCAAAAGGTACATGGATTAAAGTAAGTGTTCGAAGTTTTTTCTTACACGGGCTACAATGCACGCCTCACATCTCCGACGCATGGACATCCGAACATTCTGGAATACTCCAGGCGAATTTCGAATTTCTTGAACAAGAACGCCAAGTTAGTAGGATGGATGACTACACGAACGCAGAGTTAGCCGATATGCATTTGGCGTACGGGGCTGCAAATTGCAGTGGGCCAGCCGCACAGCGTTTGTACGCGGAACGATATCCGACGAGGCGTATTCCCAGTCATAATTTCTTTGCAAGACTGCACCAGAGGTTAGCTGAGAGAGGTTCATTTGAAAGAGCTGACAGGGACAGGGTAAGAACAGCACGGACTCCAGCCGTCGAACAGAATGTGCTGCAACATGTACAGGGGAATCCAAGAACGAGTACACGAAGTCTAGCAAACGCAGTCGGGGTTTCCCATTGCAGCGTCTGGAGGATTCTCCGAGAACAAGACATGTATCCGTTTCACGTGCAGCGTGTCCAGACACAGCAACCGGAGGATTATGCACCTCGTATTGCTTTCGCACAGTGGTACCTTGGAAAATGGTACCTCGGTAGGGACAACAGATGAATTTGACACAATGAGGTAGAGAGATTTTAAGCCAGAGAAGATCAAAGAGAGGAGATTCCAAATTGCCAAGTCTCTGACAGGGAATATCAGAACGGACATATGCACAAGTACCACTTTTAAGGCGAAAAGAATCATACAGCGAATAATTTGGGTATCTGAGATGAGCAGTATTTGAGATTCTCTCAGAAAAAGCACATGGGGTTTGGCAGGCTGCAAGTGGAAATAGACATCGTTGAGATTAGAATTGAGACCATGTATATTTGTGAAATGAATTAGGAAGTGCTTGAGAGGTTTAGATCTTTTCGCAGATAAGCTTGCTCTATTAGTTTGCAATTCATGGTGTATTCAATAGTAAGAAAAAGTGGGTGGGACATGCTGTATGAAGTAATGAAATTTGTGGATACGGCGTACACATTGTAAGAATATAATAAATTTTGCCCAGATCCTTGACATAACGTTGCCTCGACAATGCTCCCCGCATAATCACTATTCGTACTCCCTCCAGTCACTATCTGGCAGAGTAGAGGTAGCAAAATTATATATTAGCTGATCCGGAAGCCTCCTAGAGAGTTACCAATAGGTTCGGTCCAGTGTACTAACTAGCGACCGGCCTGCGAACACCGTTTTAGAGCTGTACCCTCAAAATGTCAGGAATATTGGATCTCGCCACGATGTTCATCCTAACCTCAAAAGCCACCAGTCATACTGCATGATGGAAGAGATAGGGAGCGGTTGAACGGAACTTAGCTCTAGAGATTAAACATGGGTTTCACCACTTCAAGCCTCCAATAAGCAAAGTGGTGGTGTTACGCCGGTTTGTGAGAGTCATCTACAACCTAGAATCCATCTACAACCTACAACTCCCAACTCCACTAATCATTTGGAACTCTTTGAATTCCTCTCTTTGCAACTTGACTTTCTCCAGTCCAACTTTCCTAACAGTGAGGTAATTTTCCTTTGTGATTTTGACGTTCACAACTCCGGCTGGTTTCCGTTTTCTAGTCACACCGACCCAGCTAGTCTAGATGCTGAGGCTTTTGCAATTACTAATGACCTTGCACAGATTGTTCATTTACCTACAAGAATACTGGACAATCCTAATCATACAGCCAACACGCTTGATCTTTTTCTCACAAAGGACACTTCTAAGTACACCGTCGAAGTGAGAAGTCCTTTGGGCACTTCAGATCACAACTTGGTGATTGTCTCTTCACCAATGGAGCTTTTATCTCATGGCTATTCCCAACCTCGTGTTGTTTGGCATTACAAGAATGCAAAATGGGATGACCTGCGAGATTTCTTTTCCTTGGTCGGATTACTGCTTCAAAACTTCTAATGTCAACGTTTGCTCAGATCGCCATGTCAGTGACATTATTCTTGCAGTATTGGAGCCTTTATCCCACACTCCACTTTAAAATCTCATCCTTTATCTAAACCTTGGTTTTCCAATAAATGTGCTAAGGCTGTTCAAGAGAAAAATGCTGAATATCGTAATTAGCTTGTTTCTTATTCTTCAGTTTCATTTTCTGCCTACACCAAAGCTCGCGACAATTGTAAAGCAGTTATTCATCAGTCCAAACTAGAGTCTGAACAGGCTAAGAGTAGATAACTTGCTTCTTGCCCTAATGGTAGCCGAGCATTCTGGTCTCTTGACAAAGCTATTGGCCGCAACTTTCGCCCATCTCTGCTTCCACCTCTGTCCAAACCAGATGGTTCTGTTGTCACTTCAGCCAAGGATAAAGCTGACCTGCTAGCATCCCATTTTTCTTCCAACTCATGTATTAATGATCTTGGTAAAACACCTCCCACCATTCCCAACACGCTCCATTCAATGCCTCCTGTGGTCTTCCGTCAAAAGGATGTCAGAAGGATTTTGACGAATCTTGATGCTAAGAAAGCTCCAGGTCCCGATGGTATTTCTCCCCTTGTTCTCAAAACCTGTGCTCCTGAACTTACTCCTATTCTTTGCCGCCTTTTTTTTCACTTTCTTATTCCAAAGGTATTTTTCCTTCTGCATGAAAATTTGCTCATATCCAGCCAGTTCCTAAAAAGGGTGAAAAATCCCTCCCATCCAATTATTGCTCATTGTAATTACTTCTACTCTTTCTAAACTAATGGAGAAATTAATTAACCGCCAACTCTTAAACTACCTAGAAACCTTCCATCTGATCAACGATCGCCAGTATGGATTCCGTCAGTGTCGATCCACTGGTGATATTCTGGCTTATGTTACCCATTTATGGACTAATTCAATGGAAAGGTTCGGTGAAACACAAAGTAGTTGCTCTTCACATCTCAAAGGCTATCGTTTGTGTTTGCCATAAAGGTCTTCTAAACAACCTTCCATCTTATGGTTTGCCAACTGTTTTTAGTAATTGGTTATCCAGTTTTCTCTCTGATCGCTCATTGAGGGTGATGGTAGATGGCTCTCTGTCTTCGAACTTCTCTAATGCCGGTGTCCCCCAAGGTTCAGTTCTTTCACCCACTCTTTTCCTCTTGTATATTAATTACCTTCTTCCATTGACTGGAAATCCTATCCATAGTTTTGCCGATGATAGCACATTGCATTCCACTTTACATTTTGAGAAACCCTGCCCTGCTCAATCAGCTTCAACTTCTCGAAAATCTGCTACCAATTCCTTAAATGCCGATCTTCAGATAACTCTCCAGTGCGGCAAAGACCACCTAGTTGATTTCAACCATTATAAAACTCAGTCTTGTCTTATATCTCGCAAAAAGGATTCTTCTGCTCCTATGCTTATCTTTAGTGACACTCCGATTTCTAGGCAAAATGATATATCTCTTTTAGGGATTACCCTGACTTCTAATCTCTCTTGGCACAAGCACATTACAAATATTGCTTCCTCTGCATCTAAAAAACTTGGTTTTCTCTTTTGCTGTCTGCGTTACTTTTCTTCCAAATAGCTGCTCACTCTGTATAAATCGCAAATCCGTCCTGCCATGGAATATTGTTCCCACATCTGGGGTGGTGCCCCCAAAACCTCTCTCAGGCTTCTTGATTCCATTCAGAAGAGGACAGTTAGGTTAATTAATCATGCATCTCTAACAGGTTAATTAATCATTCATCTCTCCACTAGCTGTCTCATAGACTTACTGTTTCTGCTGTATGCCTCTTCTACAGATACTTCTATGGACACTGTTCTTCTGAATTGGCTTCTATAATTCCCGCTCTCTCTTTCAAAGCAGTCCGAACGCGTGCCGCCACCAGCCAACATCCATTTGCTGTTCAACTTCAAACTCAGAGAACCAACTTTTCATCTTCTTCGTTTATCCATTCAACTGCCGTTTTCTGGAACAACCTTCCTTCATACGTATTTTCCTGAAAATTACAGTCGACAGAAGTTCAAGTCCAATGTCAACAAATACATTTTATCTTCTTTCGTCTTCCCAACCTCCCCCCCAAGCACGGACTAAGTACTATAGATTCTAATACCTCTCGTGTTTGGGGTTTACATAAAAAAAAAAAAAAAAAAAAATGAAAACGAAGAAGAGGAAGGGAGAATAAAAGAAAAAGAACAGTACGTGTACCTGTGGGCGCCAAGCAGCAAAACAGGATGCAGGTATATAAATAAGTATTACAAAAAATAAAAAGAAATTGAAGAAAATATAGATTGAGACGTTATTAACCACAAAATGCCAGGCCTAGATGAAGAAAATACGAGAAAGAATGTTAAAACCTATAAAAAAAAAAAAAAAAAATCAAGTAGAATGAAAGCTTAATTAACAGGCCAATCATATGTACAAAACCTGAAAAGGAAATGCCTGAAAGTGAGAGGATGGTAATAAAGATAAATAAAAATAAATATTTATTAAAAAAAAAAAATTGGTACATAGATCACATATTTCATCGGGGGCTACACCTTATCATGTACCAAACACTGTGTTTCTATGCAAACCCATGTTGATGGAGAAACTATTAAAATAAAATAGATGAAAAAATAAAATAAAATAAAATAAAAATAACAAAATAGATAAAAAATATATAAAAAATTGATAAAAATAGATTAAAAATTGATAAAAATAGATTAAAAATTTATTTTTT
Source organism: Mastigoproctus giganteus (assembly GCF_048544385.1). Classification (NCBI taxonomy): domain Eukaryota; kingdom Metazoa; phylum Arthropoda; class Arachnida; order Uropygi; family Thelyphonidae; genus Mastigoproctus; species Mastigoproctus giganteus. The sequence goes on from NC_143581.1 coordinate 93,243,644, forward strand.
TATTTTATTTTATTTTTTTAAATCTATTTTATTTTAATAGTTTCTCCATCTGCATGGGTTTGCATAGAAACAGTGTTTGGTACATGATCAGGTGTAGCCCCCCCCCCCGATGAAATACCTGATCTATGTACCATTTTTTTTTTTTTTATAATTATTTATTTTTATTTATCTTTATTACCATCCTCTCACTTTCAGTTATTTCCTTTTCAGCTTTTGTACATGTGATTGGCTTGTTAATTCAGCTTGAATTCTACTTGATTTTTTTTTTTTTTTTTGCGTAGCACACGCTTTTTGATTAGACCGGGGTTCGAGCCCGTCACCACCAAATACGGATGATGCGGAAAGGCCAGGGAATGACCACCGCATATTCCGGAACAATGTGGCTTTAGTTGCTAATGCTCCTAAAAACCAAATAACAAACAACAACAATAAAATAAATTACTTAGGGGTGCCGTTATTAAAAAAAAGGTTGAAAACCACTGCACTATACACTGGCAATGTACTACGTACGCGCAGTGTTTTATTTTTATTTTTCGTTTTCAGAAAGAATAAAAAACAATTTTCTGACTACATAAAAGAATTTGATTTTAAAAATGAAAGTAGACAGATATAAAACTATAAAGGGAATTAGTAATTATTGTTAATTTTTAATTATTATTTTCACGTAATATGTTTTGTTTTGCCTGAAAATAATATCAGTATATTTTGTGATTATTTGTAATAATTTGTACACATCGCACATTGCAGAGTTACGAATTAAAGTAAAAGACACACACAAGGCGCCTCCGTAGCCAGGTGGGCAGGAGCAGCAGTGCATAGTACACGCTTCTTGATTAGACAGCCCGCTACCACCAAATACGGAGAATGCGGAAAGGTCAGGGAATGACCACCGCATATCCCCGGAGCAATATGGCCTTAGTTGCTAATGCTCCTGAAAATCAAATAACAACAACAAAAGACACACTTTCCTTTCAATCGTAAGGTCCCGTGGGCGACACTTACTTTTCTGTTATAAGGTCCTTCTGAGGGAAAAAAAAAAAAGCACTTATAATAACTTTATACTGATGATATATTAAGGAGTCCTTGTGTGCTGTGATGTAATGACTAGATCATAGATATAGCTTAGCTTAATTTTCGTGAGGTGAGTTCTGAAAATTAAGCTAAGTTATATCTACGATCTAGTAATAACTTTATACTTAAATTTGTACTTTGTACTTAAATTTAATGGGTATACAGGCCAATTAAATTTAAGTTCAAAGGGATATGCTGAGCCAATTCAGCATAGTCAGTTCTGTGTGTTGTGGCATAGTGTTTGGGTCAGGCGCCACCTGTGGTCTCCTACATCTGCGCCATCAGTACTCTTGTGAAGAATAGAGAACTTCTGTAAAAGCCAGAAAAGTGTTATGTGTTTTATGTGTCGGGTTCTAATCTGGCTTCTTGGCCGCAGAGCCCCTAGTGGAACTCCACGTTGCCCGCCACCACCGCTGGGAGGTGAGCCAGGCTCTCCACGGTACTCTGGCTTCTCTCTGTCGGGGATCGCTTGAGCTTCTTGACGGAGAACAAAAAAAAAAAAAAAAGAGCATTATTGAGGAAGATAGCTGAAAGATGTGGATAAAAAGGCGTCAACTGCGAGCACTGTTCTGTTTTTCCTTCACTTTACACGTTTGAATTAACACAATGCTGTTTTTTCCTAGGCTAGCGGAGAAAAGAAAGGCAAAGAATAACAATATCTTCTTTACCTTCATCAATTTAGAAAAGGCTCCATTCCAAGAAAGGAATTATACCAAGCCCTTCAAAATATTTAACTTTATCCAGAGCTTATGGAACTGATTAGGGCAACGTTTCCCAAACTTTTTTAGTCACGGAACACTTTTCGTCTCGCTTTTTTTTCTTTTTCATCTCACTTTCATTTCTTTTACAAAACACTTACGACACAAGTTTAGTGGAAGCCAAAGAAGACTACAGGGCTCAGATCTGGTGTATATGGGCTTGGCAAACCCAGGGTCCTGAGTTGGATATCATTATTCTTTTCTTTTTTGCTTTATTGGTGAATTCCTTCTTTCTCTCTCTCTCTCTGGGTAATTCAGAAATTTTCTTTGTGCAGCATAAGCATTGCGTTAATTCAAACGTTTAAAGCGAAGAAAATACAGTGTTCGCAGTTGACGCCGTTTTACCCCCATCTTTCAGCTATCTCCCTCACTAATGCTGTCTGTTTTTTTTTTTTTTTTTTTTGTTCTCCATTAGTTAGTTATTTGGTTTTTAGGAGAATTAGCAACTAAGGCCATATTGCTCCAGGATATGCGGTGGTCATTCCATGACCTTTCCGCATCCTCCGTATTTGGTGGTGACGGGCTCGAACCCCGGTCTAATCAAGAAGCGTGTGCTACGCACTGCTGCTCCTTCGCACCTGGCTACGTAGGCGCCTTCTCCATCAGAAAGCTCAGGCGATCCCTGACAGAGGCTGTCCACGGTACATCTGGCTCATCTCCCAGCGGGGGTGGCGGACAAGGTAGTGTTCCACTGGGGGCTCTGAAAATAATAATTAAAAATTAACAATAATTACTTATTTCCTTTATAGTTTTATAGCTGTCTACTTTCATTTTTAGAATAAAATTCTTTTATGTAGTCAGAAAGTTGTTTTTTATTCAAAAATGAAAAAAATAAAAATAAAATACTGCGTGTACGTAGTACATTTCCAGTGTATAGTGAGTGGCGCGCATGCTCCGTGACAAATCGCAGCACACAGACCAACAGATATAGTTGGTGTCGCGCATGCTCAGTGAAGTCTGAACTTCGTCAAATATATTGACCGACAGATACGGAGAGTGTCGCGCATGATTCGTGACAATTTCCAGCACGTAGACTGGCAGACATAGCAGCAATCGGGAGATAGAGTGAGTGCTGCGCATGCTCAGTCAAGTCGAAACTGCCCGTCATAATATGATTCGTGACAGTTCCGAGCTGCGGTGACTGGATGGTTGACCGTGACTCACGACACTAAAGTGCAGGATTTCGAAATATAGAATATAATATACACGCACACATATATATAGTTTTTTTCGTCTTTTATGACAAATGACCCTATATTCTATTTGGAAGCAAAATTAGCGTACACAGTGCAATTTATATACTCTGGTACAGACTCACCATTATGATGATTGATACAGGTGTACACATCACAAAGTGATTACCAAATCAAGTATATGAAAAGTTGAGAATAAATTCATACAGCAGACGTTTGTTTCCATTGAAAAAGATTGGCTACCTAGAATTTTTTTTTAACACAACAGAAAGAAATATAAGTTGCGGTTTAATGCCTGTTTTGTGTTATCCTTTTCGATAACAGCAGAATCAAGCTGCCAGTAAAAGTTAAAAAAAAAAGAGCTTTGATACTCTTAATCCAAAACAGCATTAGCAAAGGCACATGATACAAGAAAGCAAGATTATATAGCATCAGCCAAAAAAAAAAACACCATCCAGTTCAACTCACCACGACTGAATAATAACAACGCCTTCTTAGTGCACAGTATAAACAATATTATATAGCATATGAAATGCAACTCCATTATATATATATATATATATATATATATTTTTTTTTTTTTTTTTTTTATTTTAAATAAGAGGGCACTATTTTAAAAGCGATGTATAAAATTAAAATATAAAAACAACTTTTGAAATAAACAGTCGCTAGCTTGTTAAGTTTTATGTGCTATGTTTGGTTATTAGTAGTTCAGGTCACAGAGTAGTAACATATCTTACATCTCTGTGGTTCAGATAATGTAATAGAGCAATTCATTACCAGATTTTTTTTCACTTGGTACTTACTACTGTGTGACAATAACTAATCGTTTTACACCAAGGGATCACAGAGTATCACAATGATGCAGCTATGTGAAGGGGGCTAATGCAGTACATGATTTATCTGAAAATTATGGAACGTGGAATTTGATAAAATGCCGTTTCGTAGTTTATTCTCTGCAGTGTGTTTGCAAAATATAGAAAACTTCCGGTCATTGTTGACTTCTAAAACGCAGACACTTTATGTATATATCTGTGCTGAAGAACAATAAAAAAAAAAAGATTAACGTTGAAAATATGTGAATGCTAATAATGATTTCTTGCATTTACGGAATTATAAGTTGGCATAGTATATTGACGAAATGAGTGAAAAAATTAGGACAGATGATGAGGACCAAATTAAAGATATACCATTGCCAAGTATGTGAATTATTTTATAATTTGGATTTCATTCAGGTTGCTAGATTGCTGAAAATATGCTATACGTTGATAAGTATGCTTCCAAAATATTTTTAAAAACGTTTATAGTGAAAAAATGTAATGCATTGCATTATTTTTTGTAAGATGCCAATTTACTGTGGACTAGTCCTCAGTCTTTACTACCGTAAAGACTGAGGACTAGACTGAGGACCTTATAGCTAATTGGTATGGCACTGGCAGGGTCGTGTTTTGGTATTTGTTGGTTCTGGGTTCTCGGTTTGGTCTTGTCCCCCCCCCCCCTCTTCATTCCGAGGTCGCGCAACATAATACCAAACATATTAAAATGACTCTGTATTTAATCAATTTTATTTATGTATTTTTTTTTGCAGAGAAATTTGAAACCCCGTTTATAAAAAGTTTTGAAGTTATTTCCACACAAACTTACTCACAATACGAATTTTGTTGGCATTGTTATCAAAGTTTTTATTGCAAGTAAGTAGAATTGTAGAATTTTATGGTTGAAATAAAATTGTTCAATTCTCTTTGAATATTATATTTTTTGGGTCCATCTTTTTCATAGGCACTAGGTGTGGAAAAGATGGAACTGGTGTACTGGCTGCTTAACTCCTACAATTTTCACAACTCAACACAGCAGATGCAATGAATCACACACTGCCAGTGTGAAGATCACTACTGGTCACAAGAAAATTTTGCCTAAACAAACTGGAATTACACAGATTGTAATTCCAGTTATTAAGCGTACTTTTTCAAAACTGAAGGGTTTCTATTGTTGAACTTTCTCAAAAAAAAAAAAAGAAGCTTTTATAAATGTTAAAATGGTAATTACAGGTTAGAGTACTTTTAGAATAACTGACAATATCATAAGCAATGAAGATTAATGCATATTGTTTGTGTATTAATTAATAGGGAAAATCGCACAAAAGAAGCAAGCTCACTAATATTCATCAGCCAAAAAAAAAAAAAAAAAACACTTCCAAAATTTATTCATACTTCCCACAACATCAGCTGGAAGTTTGTTCCAATGACTAATTACTTGTCTGAAAGCAAATTTCCAAACATTTATCCCGCAACCATTCTTCAAATTAAATTTATGCCCCCTTTTGTCTGAGCAAGAGGAAGGCTGCCATCAGCATTTACCTTACTCAATCCATTCAAAGCCTTAAATACCCCAATCAGATCTCCTTGTAGATACCTAGTTTTCAGATGTTGCAATTTGCAGAGCATTTTATTCCTTTCTTTGTAAGAAAGAAAGGGATAAAATGTTTTCCTTTTGTTTCCCCTCACTAATCTCATTATCTTTCTCTGTAGAAGGCTGCCGTAGCCTAGTGGTCAGGCGTGCGGGTACATAAGTACACGTGCCTTGAGTGACCGGGGTTCAAGCCCGTGACTACTGAATACGGTGCTGTTTCTTGTATTCTATCTTGTGAACTCCTCTGACCGTTTGGTCGTCCCGGAGTATAAGCAGAAAATTTATTTATTTTATATGTTCAAAAGATCCACATCCTTCCTAAAATGAAGCTTCCAAACTTGTATGCAGTACTCAAGATATGCTGTAACCATTGCCTTATACAATGGGCATAATCACCTCCTTATATCTACTGGAAAAATTCCTATATATCATTAATGAAACTCCATGTTGTTATTAGCAACTAAGGCCATATTGCTCTGAGGATATGCAGTGGTCATTCCCTGACCTTTCAGCATCCTCCGTATTTGGTGAAACTCCATGAGCTGTCCTAGCAGCCTTTTGGCACTGTTCAAAGAACTTCATGTCGGACTGTACAATTCCCCCCCTCCAAGTCTTTTTCATTTTTTTGCTACCCTCAGCATAGTGCTACTCCATGAACATTATTTTTCCATTTCTTAGGAAAAAAAGAAATGCAGAAACAGTATATCTTACAAATACTGTTTTTGTAATTTTATTGTAATAAAATATAACAGTTATTATTTTGGGGAATAATGAAAATCTATGCATTCAACATGTGTAAGGAATACAGATAATTATCAAAAGTTTCATGGTACCACTTCTTGTACAACCTTTTCAGTGACATTTTATCGGTGTGCTCTTGTTACAGTGTATTAGGATTGAAATGTAATAAGAATTATTATTATTATTATTATTATTATTAGACATATGGTGCACCAGCCAAAAAAAAAAAAAAAAATTTCTGAATTACCCTGAGAGAGAGAGAGAGAGAGAGAGAAAAGGTAGAAGGGAATCACCAAGAAAAAGAAGAATGATGATATCCAGCTCAGGACCTTGGGTGTGCCTAGCTCATACTCACCAGATGTGAGCCCCTGAAGAATTCATTCATTGAATAAATGGTATCATGAAAATCTGAAAATTATAAGTTAAATTAAAGACAAAACTCTCCTGGAGATGATTAGATTTTTGAAATTTTCCATTTCTATATAACTGCACACCATGGTACTAAACCAAAAAAAAAAAAAAAAATGGGTATTATTTTTCAAGAGAAAGATTTCTTCAAAATGTATAACAAACTTTATTTTGATATAAATGTTTTAGAAAAACAAAAATCAGATGACTCACTTACTTATGACATGTTGTTTTTTTTGCCAGAAATTTAAGAGCTGTATATCATGTCTTTATATAGGTTACCAGAAAACATCTATATGAGATTACAAAGAAAGAAAGAAGTAATCCACAATTGCAAAAATGAATTTTTAAATTAGAAAGTGATAGGCCTCTGTGTGATTAATCTCACGTTACTAAATCATAATGTACTGAAGTGTTTAAAAAAATTACAATAAAATCTGATATAAGTGAGAAAGCATTTTAAATAGTGTGCTATAGACATACAAAATGCATGGCATGGCATGTCATGTCATAGGATTGATGGGTGACTAGAAGAAAAGAGAATTAAAAAAGCAGGAGAGCACTGTAGTGTTATAACGGAAGTTTACTGTAATTATTATATGAATTGAGCTACCTCTTATTCTAATTGGCCCTTGCTGCCTTTTTCTATTCTGTTTTAAGAGTGTAAAATTGCTTTCCATCTATCTTAGTATCCTTCTTGTACAGTAACTCCTTAATGGAATGAATGCACTAGTGACTCAACGATGAATGTTTTGATAGTATTCCACACTTCAACTGTACTTTACCCTTATATATTTCATCCCGATTGATTGAGTCCAGTAAAATTCCTAGTACACAGTAATCTCCTTTCTCGAAATTGAAGTACTTGCCTTTAACTTTTACTACTGAAATCTCATTTATCATTATCCACTTCAGTATACTAGGGTCACTCACTATTAAAAGTTCTTATACTATCATGCTGGTGATTACCAGATCAAATATTTCTAAACCCTGTATGTTGTATTGACAATTATAAGTCATCAAGTTGATTCAAGAAATTTACCCCACAGGTTGAGTTGCCAATTCACAATTTCCAATCATTGAATGGCAGTGAATATACCATAACAAGAACACAGTCTTACTTACCCAATCAAGGGTGTGTGTATATATATAAACAATAAGGATGAATATAACAGTTATTAGCCAGATCAGATTAATGCCATCAATAGCAGATTGTACATTACATCAGTCTGTAATATAGTTATTATAGTAAAAGTACTATACAGATGCTGAACATGTATATGGACACAACAGTATACAGCTTACAGTAGGCCATAAGGCCAAAATAGCTTATTAACTTTATATGTTTAAGTCCATATACATGTTCAGCATCTGTATAGTATTCATTGTGCTCTTACTATATATATATATATATATATATATATATATATACACTGCCCTACCATTAATATCTGGACACCATTCTGCTGATAGCTCCTATCCAAGTACCACAGGTCAGACAACTATAAATTTGCTTTTGGGACTTTGAGGAAACAGTGATACGATTGAATGCAAGATGCTCTGATTGACGGAGTTAATGGACTTCCAGTGTTGAATGATAATAAGGTTCCATATAAGCAGTTGGTCTGTACTTGACAGTTCATCCACAGCGATGATCCCTAGGTTAACAAATTAGTAATGTGATCTGCAAATGGAGGTAGACTGGTGACAAAACGTGACAGGAGAACCCTGCAAAAAATTATCCGCTCAGAATGCAGGTCGACGTCACCACTCAGAGGCCCTCAGTGAGACAGTTGAAGCACCAGTACAGTGTACAGGATGCTGCATGACATGGGTTTCCACAAACTACTAAACCTCCTTCCCAACTAATGCCAAATGCCATTTAGCTTGTTGTAAGGCCTACCGTTCTCGAACCATAGACCAATAGAAAACTGTTATTTGAAGTGATGAGTCAAGGTACATGGTCTGGCAGTTATGAAAGCTTCCTGCCAGACTGTATTGTTGAAACAGTATAGTTTTGCAGAGGCAGTGTGATGGTTTGGAACTGTTTAGATGTATATATCCTAGACAATAATGACATGTGTTACCTATGTTGTTGCAGCATTGGGGAAGTCAACCACTACATGAGCAGTATGACCCGGAGTGTTGTCCTGTATCGACAGGACAACACTCCGGGTCATATTGCTCATGTAGTGGCGGACTAGTTTGAGGATGTGAGCATCAAATGGTTCGACTGGGCAGTTCGACCTCAAACCTATAGAGAATATTTGGGATGAATTGGATTATCAGGTGTGTTTGTGAGAAGAGATTGAAAAAGAGCTTAACTAATTGCTGCTTTGAAGGTCAAATGTCATCCAAAGCCATTCAGCTTAACATATCAGGAGACAGGTGATTAATGGATATTCTTCAGATTGGTGTAACGTCAGGAGTGGGTCCATCAAGGATTGGTTCTTGGGCCACTGTTGTTTCTTATTTTCATAAATGACATTGACTAAGGATAGAAGGCATGATGTCAAAATTTGTAGTTGACGTAAAGATTGTTAGAGTTGTTAATGATCCGCGCCAACCAGCACTCCTTCAGGATGACTTGAACAGACTTCAGAAATGGTCAGAGAAGTTGCAACTATGTTTTAATGCAGCTAAATGCAAGGTCTTGCACTTGGGGAAAAGCAACCCACAAATAAATTATATACTTGGTGGGGGCTGAATTAAAAACAGTGGAGGAGAAAAGTGTTCTGGGAGTTATAGGCAGATATAAAGTTTTTTGAACAGTGAACCAGGAAAGCCCATGGTGTCCTATCAATGATTTATCAAATGCTATCCTGTGGATATAGCAAGTACTTAATCCCACTTTATAAAGCAATTGTAAGACCACATTTGTAATACTGTGTTCAAGTATGGAGACCTCATCTAAAAATAGACATCAAGCTTCTTGAAAGGGTCCTAAGATGGGCATCTTGAATGGTAAGATTGGCAGAAGGACGACTACAGAGTTTGGTAACCAGGCACCTCAGAGGTTACCTGATTGAGGTTTATATACTTCCCTCCTTACCTGTGTGAGGAGGGAAGCATAATTTTTTGTTTTCAAATCCAAGGTACATATGGGAACCAGTAAACTCAGTATTTATCAACTGTGTGGAACTACACGCAGGGTAGTAGAAAATGAAAAAGACCTGGTGGTAATTTTGCAGTTAGTTATGAAATTCTCTTTGCAGTGCAGATGTGCTGCAAGGACAGCTCATGGGGTTTTTGTCAATGATATACAGAAACTTTGCTATTGGGGATAAGGAGGTGATTATCCTTTTGTACAAGGCCATAGTTAGACCGCATCTAGAGTATTTTATACAGGTCTGGAGACCTCACTTTAGGAAGGATGTAGATCTGCTGGAACGGAACCAGATTTGTGTAGGGACAACAGGGTGCTCTTACCTAGAATGGCTTTAATTCTGTAAATTGCGGTATCTGGAGACTAGGCAGGGTGATCTGATTGATGTGTTTAAGGCCTTATATGGATTGAGTAAGCTTGAGTAAGATTGAAGAATGTGAATGGCATTCTTCCTCATGCTGAAACTACACACATGTCAGGGCATAAATTCAATTTGAGGAAGGATGGCCCCAAGAGAGATAGATGTGCAAATGTTTGTTTTGAGCCAGAGATTGGTTGATTGTTGGAATAAGCTTGTTATTGTGGAAGTGGATGTAAGTTCGTGTGTAAGTGGATTTGTATAGTTCTTCCTTGAATAAATTCAAGTAAGAACTACACAAATTCTTGTCAGGCAGCATACACATATGTATGTATATGCTGCTTGTCTATATATATATATATTTATATAAATATAAATCTGTTAAGAAGCAAAATAAGCAGAAAAAGGAAAATAACAAAAGTTATCGTATGTCTAATGCTCCAAAACGCGCAGTGCAGCAGTAAAGGAAGCAAAAGGATATAAATAATATGTGGTTTGTAAAATAAATAGTGTCTGTGAAAATGGAAATGAAAAGTACACACATTGCCTGAACTAAGAGAAGTTTAAGGGATAGTGGAAGTGAAGTGGTGGTTGTTAAACAGGTGAAATAATTGGAAAAACCTAGTACAAAAATGAACTGGTACTGAGAAAGCAAAAAAAAAGGGGGGGGGGCAAATAAAGCAGATTATGTGAAGTCTGGCTAAGAATACAAACAAAGGCAATAATTTTTTTACATATGCTAACAATAGAAGGAAAGGGATGAATCACATTGGTCCATTAGATGTGATTAGAAGAACTGGTGATGACCCTGTACAGATTGCTGATAAGCTGAATAGATATTTTTGCATTTACTACAATCATATATGAATTTTTAGAGTCGAGACTAGCAGAAGTGTACATAATACCAATTGGGAGTTAAATAATTTTATAACAGGAAGTAAGGTGGAAGAGAAATTGCTGCAGGTAAAAGTGAAAAAAGTATTGGAGCTGTGGAGGCTATTCAGTTATATTAAAAGAAGCTGTAAAAGTGGTAGCTAAACCCTTAGCCATCATTAGCATTAGTAGAGGCATATGATGCAAGAAAGCAAGCTTATGCAGCATCAGCCAAAAAAAAAAACCTTCCACTTCACCCCTCCGTACATTCGAAATACCTGTCCAGCTGAGCCTTAAATTTATTTAGAATATAAACTTCCACAACAAGGGATGGAAGTCTGTTGTTCCACCAAACAACTACCCGCTGGCTAAAGGCAAATTTCCGCACATCTATCTTACATCTGTCTTTCCTCAATTTGAATTTATGCCCTCTCAGGTGATTATTCTGAGCAAGAGGAAGAATTTCATCAGCATTGAGCATGCTGAAACCATTCAAGACTTTATACACCTCTATCTGATCACCACGCCGGTGCCTAGTCTCCAGACATGTAATTGGCAAAATTTAAGCTTTTCTTCGTAAGAGCAACCCTTCGTTCCATTCACTAATCTAGTTGCCCTTCCTTTTTATTCGCTCCAGCAGCTCTACATCCTTCTTGAAATAAGGCTTCCAGACCTGTATACAGTACTCAAGGTACTGTACAGTACTCAAGGACCTGACCATTGCCTTATACAAGGGAATAATCACCTCCTTATCCCTGCTAGAAAAATTCCTGTATATCATTGACTAGACACCATGAGCTACTCTTGCAGCCCATCTGCACTGCTCAGAGAACCTCATATCTGCCTGCACAATTACCCCCAAGTCCTTTTCATTCTTGACCACTGTCAGTGTAGTACCACAGAGTTGTTACGTTGCTCTGGGGTTGCTGTTTCCCATATGTAGTACTTTACATTTTTCAACGTTAAACTTCATTTGCCACCTCTCAGACTATCTGCTCAACCTTTCCAGATCCTATTGCAGCAGCATAGCGTCAGTAGTGTCCTTAACAACCCTGCCAACCTTTGATTCATCTGCAAACTTGGACATTAAGCTTGATATACCATCATAAATATTATTTATAAATACAGAAAACAGTAATGGACCCACCACTGAATGCTGAGGGACTCCACTAATAACATTAGTCCACGATGAGCAGTGTCCATTGATTACCACTCTCTGTCTTCTCCCTCTCAACCATCCCTTTATCCATAGCAGCAATTTGCCTCCAATGCCACACTGCTCCAATTTGTGCAGCAGTCTTCCATGTGCAACAGTATCAAAAAACCTTTCTAAGATCCAGGTATATAGTATCCAGTATATAGTATCAAAGTATTCCCTGCATCCAGTTCTTTCATGACTGCATCATAGTATCCAATCAAATTGGTCAGGCAAGACTTCCCCTTAACAAAACCATGCTGTGTCCGAGCTATAACTGAAGTCTTGTATAGATGATCCTACAGTGGTTCTTTAACCAGTGACTCCATTATTTTACCCGGAATAGAAGTTAAACTAACTGGTTAACTGGTCTGTAATTACTTGTGTCACTCTTCGATCCCCATTTGTGAATTGGGGTCACATTTGCACATCTGCAGTCTATGGGTACCTCCCCTGAGTCCAAGGAAGCTCTCATAATTATGGCTAAGGGTTTGCTTACTTCCTTTGCTGCCTCCTTTAATATAACTGGATAGATCCCATCCACCCCAGGTGCCTTTCTTGTGTTTATCTTCAACACTTTCTCCTCCACTTTACTCTCAGTTATTACAAGATTCTCTGGCCTACTGCTAGAGTTGAATACACCTCTGGATTTCCCCTCGCTAAATAACTCCTCATGTGTGAATTTCAATGCAAAATATTCATTTAGTTTGTTAGCTACCTGAGCAGGATCATCAACAGTTGAACCATCGATATCAAGTGGACCAATCTGATTCATCCCCTTCCTTCTAGGGTTTACATAAGTAAAGAACACTTTGCTGTTTTTCTTTGCATCCCTTGCCAAAGAATTCTCGTAATCTGCCTTCGCCTGCCTAACCGCCTTTGTAACTTGGTTACAGATCAACTTGTATCTATCATAGGCTTCTACGTCAAGTGTTAATTTATATGTATCCCATGCATTTTTTTTCTCTGCCAAATGCCTCATTGTTCATCTGACATCCTTAGGCCTAAATCTTGAACAATATTTCTTAGTTGGTATGTAAAGCCTAGTAGCTTCCAAGATAAGGAAGCATTCAAATGGAATGCTTTCTTATCTTGGAGCTTCCAAAATGGGAAGCATTCCATTTGAATGCTTCCCATTTTGAATTTTCTGTTGGTAACATCATCAGTTGGTCCCACTGTATAGAATTTAAATACTGTCTCAGACCATCGTAGTTGCCTTTACGAAAGCAATAACCCTTTCCTTTACCCCTGATGGTAATTACCCCTTTGAGTAAATCCCACTTCAGCACACTGTGATCACTGCCCCCTAGTGGTTCCTTTATCTGCGGATTCTTAATGCATGAAGAATCACTATTGATAATCAAATCAAGAGTATTACTCCCTCTAGTTGCCTCCTGAACATGCTGATGTAGAAAACAATCATCCAATAAATCCACAAAAGCCTTACTAGTGTGTGAGTGACCAATCCACAAATTCCAGTCAATATCTGGGAAATTAAAATCCCCATTATAAGACTCTCTGATTTACTGGCCCACTCTATTTCCCTGTACTATTTCTTATCCTCATCAGAGTCATTAGGCTTATAGCACACTCCTACTCTCAGTTTTGATCTCCCAATGCTTATGTCACACCAAACTGACTTGACACTGCACTGTCCAGCGATGTCAACTGGCTTCACTTTCTTGGAGAGTGAAGGAATATTCATAATGAGAACATCCTTAGATTTAGAAGTACTTGCAGATTAGATATATGCAAATGTATCTCTCATTCACAAGGATGGTAAAAAAGGTGAAATAGGTAACTGCCGACTGCAACTTTAACCTGTGTGCAGGGAAAAAATAATGAAATCAATAGTTAGAGAAGTAAAGAAATATCACCTTGATAGAGTGAAGCCATAAGGCAAATCAGTGCATGGATTTGTTAAAGGGAGATCATGCTTCACCAATCTGATTAGTACTATGAGGTTGTTACAAAAGAGCTGAATGCAAAGAGTAATTTTTATATCATATAATTAGATTTCAGTAAAATCCTTGATAGTATGTCATATGTACAATTGAACTGGAAAAGTTCATAATAATAGTGTTTGCCATATAGTGCAAGGAAATCACAGACTTTTGCTTCACTGGCAAAAAAAAAAAAAAAAAAAAAGAATCAAATAGATAAGAAAATATAAATTATGTGCTTCCCTCCTCACACAGGTAACTCTCCAGTTGACCTTTGAATTTATTCAGAATGTCAGACTCAGCTACCTGCAAAGGGCAACTTTTTTCCAACAATCAACAACTCATTGACTAAAAGAAAACTTCCTACAATCTAATCTAAACCTCAACCCCTGTAATTTGAATTTATGACACCTTGTTCTGGAATTCCTTATAAAAGTGAGAATTCCACTTTTGTTCATTTTACCAATCCCTCTCAGAGCCTTATAAACAATCAAGTCACCTCTGTGGTGGCTGGTTGCCAAGCTCTGTAGTCAGTGTTGAATCCAGGGGGTAATAGGGGGTTATTTTCACACCAGTAGGATACCCCCCCTTCCGGCAAAAATAGTAATATTTATTTTAATATTCTTTCAAAGACCTTGGACGTTGAAATTTTCACCACATTTTTTGTGTAATTTTAATTGAAATTTTCTTCTTACTGTATTTAGGAGCCATATTATCAGTTTTCATAATGTTGTAGTTATATAACACAAATTCAATAAATTTATGTCAAATAAACACAACACAACACAAAAATCATTTCAACTAAGTGTGGTACTTGTTAGGTGGTACATCGCAAAAATAAATCACCAAAATGCAAAAGACAAGCAATTTTCAAAATAATTAAATGGGCAATATTTCTGGCTGCACAAATTGCAACTAAAAGTCACTGTTTCAAGTGTCAGCATTTTGATTTTACGGTTTCTGGTTCCCCTTTATTTTCACACAAACGGTCTACTTGCGACTAATTCTTTGTTTGTATATCGCAAACAATGTTAGTGTTCTCCCCAGGACCTATTTGAATGGGTGCACTGCCCAGTGAATTTAGCTCATTGCCTGGCTAAAATTTAACCGATTCTTGTACCATATTGTACTGCTCACTGATCTCAATCAATATTAATTCGAACATACTATGTGATTGAGGTCAGTGTGACAGGAGCATATAATGTTAAATTATGCAATTAATCTTTGTTCTGGATCACTTAAGTAACATTTATAAATAATAGAAAATTTTATAATATTGCAAAATATTACACTTGATAATGCCTGGCTACTTCATAATATTCTGGGGAGAACACTGAAGATAATGACTGAATGACAGGCTGTGAATAGGTTCCTATTCAGTGACAAATGGTATTCTAATTAGAGAATTTTGCACAGCTTTCGGGGGATAAGGGCTAAATGATGTCTGGGCAGAGGGAGGAGTCTACTGCAGCCACTATTTCAATCATCGGCAGTTTCGTTTTATGGTTTGCAGATTCCCTTTATTTGTTTTTTTTTTTTTTTTTTTTTTCACAGCAAGAGTCTACTTGTGACTAATTCTGCCTTTGTATACCGCAAACAAGACAGTTTGGTCGCAACCTATAAACAGTACTATTTTTGTTATATGTGTATCTGTAATATTGCAAGATTGCACGAAGATAGGCGTAAAGGCCCGAATGAGTTATCGGAAAAATTAATAAATGAAGTGATTGATACATATGCAAAGAAAAAGAAAAGAAGAATAAGATTATTATAGTACTTACATGGTTGATTATAATTTGTATGATTTTTTTTGCGAATTTTAATCAGTGATTTTCATATAATTAAACTGTGATTATTGTCAGTGATGTGGTTTTTGTGAACTGACTATTAGTATTTAAACACGAAATAATAAATATTTCCTTTTGTTTTCTCTTATTATAACAGTCATAAATATACAGATTTGTTTGTAATATGTACATATGCTGTAAATAGGAAATAATAATAAAAAAATAGACACATATACTACTTGTACCCTCCAAAGTTTACATCTCCCCGGTGCATGTACCCCCGAAGTTTACATCCCTTCCATGGGAAGAATGACTGTCTGTAGCCCACATAATTAGTCTTTCCTAATACAGTTGTCCTTCTGCCGATCTCACCATTCGAGTTGCCAATCTTTGGACCCTTTCAAGAAGCTTAATGTCTTTTTTCAGATGAGATCTCCATACTTGAACATAGTATTCCAAATGTGGTCTTACAGTTTGTCTTATATAGTGGGATTATGACCTCCCTATATTACAGGACAGTGTTCGATAAATCATCGATAGGACAGTGTGGGCTGCCTGTATACACCGTCGAGAAAACTTCATATGTGCCTGTATTGTAAATCCCAGATCCCTTTCCTCGTCCGCTGTTTTTAATTCAACCCCCACCAAGTGTATAATTAATTTGTGGGTTCCTGTTCCCCAAGTGTAAGACCTTGCATTTAGCAACATTAAAACTTACCAATCTGAAGAATATCCCACCTGATTCTCATATTACCAGAATCATTTCTTTTTGTTTTTAGTTTCGTATTTTTAATGATATTATTTTTATGTAATATTCAAATGATAACGAAATGATTTGTTGTAGGTGCATCATCAGAAGTAATAGAAGGTTTACCTATTAGAACATTACCACAAAATCAGGCTGATCAGAGGGACTGGAGTAATGCAGTTTGTACACTGTTACCTAGTAAAATATATGGAAGGACAAAGCAACTTGTAAATGACGTACCATTAGAAGTTTATAAAGCAGTAACGTTACCAAGGTTGTCAACTAGACACCTGAATGTAACTCCAGAAATACAGCAAATTTCTTCTGCTGATTTGAGAAAGAGGAAAACATCTTCAAGATGCAAATCTCGACCTTCATTTCACATTATAAGAAGAGCTTCATGCTCTGCTGTTGGAAGCGATGCTCATACTCAAGATTATGTCAGTGTAAGTAAGTTTTCTGCTAACTTCAAAATATATTGTTATATTTCATTTATAAAACAGGATAATTATTTGCAGTTATATGCCCATAAAATGTATAAAATTCTCACTCACTCACTCACTCACTCACTCACACACACACACACACACACACACACACACACACACACACACACACACACAGCCGACCGGGCTAGCCAAGTGGGTAAAGTGCCTGCCTAGCAACCCAAAGGTCGCGGGTTCAAATCCCGCCTCGGGCACGGATCAAAAGTACTGCAAAAAGCCTTGGGAGGGAGGTGCATTATGGCCACAGAAGCCGATGCGCCAACAAATACCAAAAAAAAAAAAAAAAAAAAAAAAAAAAACACACACACAGAAGAGAGAGAGAGAGAGAGAGAGAGAGAGAGAGAGAGAGAGAGCGAGCGAGCGAGCGACTTACAATGTATTGGGACTAAATTGGGGAAAAAAAAATTGGCTATGTAAAAAAAAAAAAAAACCCTTGGAAGTTATATCAGATATAACTTCCAAGGAAGGTAATGGCATTAATAAATAGCACTCTATAAACACTTTGTACAGTTTTTTGGTATACAGAGGCTGTATTATTGCTTCATTCTTCTCATATCATTCGGCCCTGGAAAGATTGTGCAAGGCTCAAGGGGTAGAATTTTTTTCAGCCTGGTATGTACTTGTAAATATGAGAGACTGCTTCTACAGGGATGGGATACACTTAAATACAAAAGGTGCAAGAATATTTGCTGATGCTATCGAGGCAGTGTTAGGTGGGTCGGAAAATTGCTAGCTTGGGGGGATACAAGGACTAATAGATTAACAGTAGCCACTGGCAGATGTGAAAGTGATTCTTGCACTGCTTCTATTGGAATGAGCAGCATCCTGGAAAACAAGATGCAGGATATTTCAGAGACTGCTGGGAGTTATTATTATTATTATTATTATTAGCCATATGGTACAAGGAAGCCTGAGGCTTATGCTACACAAGCCAAAAACAATTTTCTGAACCACCCCGAGAGAGAGAGAGAAGTAGAAGGGAATCACCAAGAAAGAGAAGAATGATGATATCCAGCTCAGGACCCTGGGTGTGCCAAGCCCATACTCACCAGATGTGAGCCCCTGAGGTTGCGTTACTGCGGTACAAGTAAACACATGGGTTGTGTTAGGATAGCTAAGAATAGAAACAGGTGCATCTATATTTGCGTGTACTCCAATCCTAGGCGTTTGTTAAATAAATTTGAGGTATTGCTCAAAACATCAAAGGCAGATATTGTTGGAATATCAGAGATGTGGTGTCAGACAGATATAAGGAATGCAGAACTGGAACTTGGGGAGTACAATGTGTACAGAAAGGATAGACAGGATAGGAAGGTAGGAGGAGTTATGCTATTAGTTAAGAAACACATAAAATCCAAGGAAGTGAAGCCAGTCGACATCGCTGGACAGTGTAGTGTCGAGTCAGTTTGGTGTGACATAAGCATTGGGAGATCAAAATTGAGAGTAGGAGTGTGCTATAGGCCTAATGACTCTGATGAGTATAATAAGAAACTGAACAGGGAAATAGAGTGGGCCAGTAAATCAGAGAGTCTTATAATGTAGGATTTTAATTTCCCAGATATTGACTGGAATTTGTAGGTTGGTCACTCACACATTAGCAAGGCTTTTGTGGATTTATTGGATGATTGTTTTCTACATCAGCGTGTTCGGGAGGCAACGAGAGGGAGTAATACTCTTGATCTGATTATCAGTAGTGATTCTTCATGCATTAAGAATCTGCAGATAAATGAACCACTAGGTGGCAGTGATCACAGTGTGCTGAAGTGGGATTTACTCAAAGAGGTAACTACCATCAGGGGTAAAGGGAAGGGTTTTTGTTTTCAAAAAGGCGAGTACAATGGTCTGAGAGTGTATTTAAATTTTATACTGTGGGACCAACTGATGATGTTACCAACAGCAAATTCAAAATGGGAAGCATTCAAAGAATTTATCTTGTAAGCTACTAGGCTTTACATACCAACTAAGAAATATTGTTCAAGGTTTAGGCCTGAATGGATGTCAGATGAACTAATGAGACATATGGCAGAGAAGCAAAATGCATGGGATACATATAAATTATCAAGCGACTCAGAAGCCTATGGCAGATATAAGTTAATCTGTAATTAGGTCACAAAGGAGGTTCGGCAGGCGAAGGCAGATTACGAGAAATCCTTGGCAAGGGATGCAAAGAAAAACAGCAAAGAGTTCTTTACTTATGTAAACTCTAGAAGGAAGGGGATGAATCAGATTGGTCCACTTGATATCGATGGTTCAACTGTTGATGAACTTGCTCAGGTAGCTAACAAACTAAATGAATATTTTGCATCGACATTCACATATGAGGAATTATTCAGCGAGGGGAATGCCAGAGGTGTTTCAACTCTGGCAGTAAGCTAGATAATCTTGTAATAACTGAGAGTAAAGTGGAGGAGAAATTGTTGAAGATAAACACAAGAAAGGCACCTGGGGTGGATGGGATCTATCCAGTTATATTAAAGGAGGCAGCAAAGGAAGTAAGCAAACCCTTAGCCATAATTATGAGAGCTTCCTTGGACTCAGGGGAGGTACCCATGGACTGGAGATGTGCAAATGTGACCACAATTCACAAAGGGGGATCAAAGGCTGACTCAAGTAATTATAGATCTGTGAGTTTAAGTTCTGTTCCAGGAAAATTAATCGAGGCTCTGGTTAAAGAAGCACTGCAGGATGATCTAGACAATACTTCAGTTATAGCTCAGACACAGCATGGTTTTGTTAAGGGAAATTCTTCCTGACCAATTTTATTGGATACTATGATGCAGTCACAAAAGAACTGAATGCAGGGAATAACTTTGATATTATATATTTGGATCTTAGAAAGGCTTTTGGTACAGTTGCACATGGAAGACTGCTGCACAAATTGGAGCAGTGTGGCATTGGAGGCAAATTGATGCTATGGATAAAAGGATGGTTGAGTGGGAGAAGACAGAGAGTGGTAATCAATGGACAATGCTCATCATGAACTAATGTTATTATTGGAATCCCTCAGGGTTCAGTGTTGGGTCCATTATTGTTTTCTATATTTATAAATGATATTGATGATGGTGTATCAAGCTTAGTGTCCAAGTTTGCAGACGATACAAAGGTTGGCAGGGTTGTTAAGGACACAACCAATGCTATGCTGCTGCAACAGGATCTGGAAAGGTTGAGCAGATGGGCTGAGAGGTGGCAAATGAAGTTTAACCTTGACAAATGTAAAGTACTACATATGGGAAACAGTAACCCCAGAGCAATGTATCAACTCTGGTACTACACTGACAGTGGTAGAGAATGAAAAGGACCTGGGGGTAATTGTGCAGGCAGATATGAAGTTCTCTGACCAGTGCAGACGGGTTGCAATAGTAGCTCATGTTGTCTTGTCAATGATATACAGGAATTTTTCTAGCAGGGATAAGGTGTTGATAATTCCCTTGTAAAAGGCAATGGTCAGGCCATGCCTTGAACACTGTATACAGGTCTGGAGGTCTCATTTCATGAAGGATGTAGAGCTGCTGGAACGAGTACAGAGAAGGGCAACAAGATTAGTGAACGGAACAACGGGTTGCTCTTACGAAGAAAGGTTTAAGTTTTGCAAATTACAGTGTTTGGAGACTAGGCACCGGCAAGGTGATCTGATAGAGGTTTATAAAGCCTTGAATGGTTTGAGCATGCTCAATGCTGATGGGATTCTTCCTCTTGCTCAGAATAATCACCTGAGAGGGCATAAATTTAGATTAGATTGAGGAAAGACAGATGTAGGATAGATATGCGGAAATTTGCCTTTAGCCAGCGGTTAGTGGGTTGGTGGAACAGACTTCCATCCCTTGTTGTGGAAGTAGATAGTGTAAATAAATTTAAGGCTCAGCTGGACAGGTATTTCGAACAAACGAAGGGGTGAAATGGAAGTTTTTTTTTGGTTGATGCTGCATAAGCTTGCTTTCTTGCATCGTATGCCTCTACTAATGATAATGCTAATGATAGCATACTACTGCAGCAGGATCTGGAAAAGCTGAGCAGATGGGCTGAGAGGTGGCCACTGAAGTTTAACATACACCCAGGGTCCTGAGCTGGATATCATCATTCTTCTCTTTTCTTGGTGATTCCCTTCTACTTTTGACTCTCTCTCTCTCTCTCTCTCTCTCTCTCTCTCTCTCTCTCTCTCTCTCTCTCTCTCACAGGGTAACTCGGTAATTTTCTTTTGGCTGGTGCAGCATAAGCCAGCCAAAAGAAAATGACCTTTTTGGTGCAAGGAAGCCTGAGGCTTCCTAGCACCAAAAAGCTAATAAAAATAAAGTAGTGCATATGCGTAGCAGTAACCCCAGAGTAACATAACAATGGGGGTGTTACTACACTCAGGATAGTTGGAGAATGAAAAGGACCTGGGGATAACTGTGCAGTCAGATATGAAGTTTTCTAATCAGAAAACTGGCCACTGAAGTTTAACGTTAACATGTAAAGTACTGCATATGGGTAGCAGTAATCCCAGAGTAACATAACAATGGGGTGGTACTATACTCAGGATAGTTGGAGAATGAAAAGGGCCTGGGGATAATTATGCAGTCAGATATGAAGTTTTCTAATGAGTGCAGACAGGTTGCTAGAGTAGCTCATGGTGTCTTGTCAATGATATACAGGAATTTTGCTAGCAGGGATAGGGAGGTGATTGTCCCCTTGTATAAGGCAATGGCCAGGCTACACCTTGAGTACTGCATACAGGAGGTCTCATTTTAGGAAGGATGCAGAGCTCCTGGAATGAGTACAGAGAAGGGCAACAAGATTGAATGGAACAAAGGGTTGCTATTACCAAGAAAGGCTTAAGTTCTGAAAATTTCAATGTCTGGAGACAAAGCAAAGGCATCTTTGAGGTGATCTTAGTGAAATGTATAAGGCCTTGAATGATTTGAGCAAGCTCAATGCTGATGAATTTCCTCCTCTTGTTCAGATTACTGATCTGAGAGGACATAAATTCAAATTGAGGAGAGACAATTTTGATGTGCAGAAATTTACCATTAGCCAGCGGGTGGTTGATAGTTGGAACAAACTTCCATCTGATGTAATGGAGGTCAACAACTTAAACAAGTTCAAGGCAGAACAAGACAAACATTCGGAGTGAATGGATGGATGAATTGGGAAGGTGTTTTTTTTTTTTTTTTTTTTTTGGCCTATGCTATATAAGTTTGCTTTCTTGCATCATATGCCTCTACTAATATTAACGCTAGTGACGAGAATGGCCAGCGAGAAGGGCTCCATTGGAGATGAGATCATCACAATGTTGTGATCTGAAGTGTTAGAGAAATACTCACCTTGGCTATGTACTTTAGAGAGTAATTTGTGGGGGGGGGAATAATCAACAGTGTAGGGTGTGTGGCTAGAATTGTCTGGTATTCTGGTAGGTAAATGAATAATCTGTGTGAGATCATTAGTGATTGTAAAAGCCTGATCTTCTCAATCAGCCGAGTCAGTGTGACTAGAAAACTAAAGGCAGTTGGAGTCCCGAACATTGAAATTGCCAAAGAAAATTACCCTACTCAATAGAAGGTAAATTAATTCTCCTAATGGAGAGTGACTGGAGAAAGAAGTGAAAGAGTTCCAAATAATGAGTGGTGTTGGGAGAATGGTAGAGGTAATGCATGAATTTGATAGAACAGGGTAGAGAGATTTTAAGCCAGAGGAGATGCCGAATTGGTTAGTCTTTGACATGGTATCCGAGCAGATATGTACTAGTACCAGCTTTGAAGCAAAAGGAATTGTACAGTGAATATTAAGAGAACTGAGACAAGCAGCAGTTGTGGCAACTGATAATTGGGATTCTGTAAGAAATAAGGAAGTGGGGCTTGGCAGACTGTAGGTGGAAATGGACATCAAATGAGGCTGGCACTAAGGCCATGTATATTTGCAAAATGAATGAAGAAGATTTTGGGAGATATAAATCTTTTCACAGATAAGTTTGTTTTCTTAGTTTTACTATTCAGAATGAATGCAGGGGGTAAAGTAAATCAGGATGGGAGGTAAAGTAAGAGTAGAGGGTGGAGATGTGTTAAAGTAATTAAATATTTGGGTATGGCATTTACACAGTGAGAATATGCCTGAGCCCCTTGACATAACATGGCCTCTGGCTGGCAGATATTATATACTAGCTGATCTAGATGCCTCTAGAGAGTTACCAATAGGTTCACTCCAGAATACCATCTGGCAGTCAGCCTGCAAAAACTGTTTTAGGATCTAGCCATAATGCCCATTGTAACTTCAAACAATAAAACAGTTAAATAGTATTAATTGTTAAAACTTAAAAACAGTATTATGATATAGGATAAATATAGGATCACTTTCAGATTTGTGTAATCCCTTTCCTGAAACAATAACCTCTAAATAAAATCAGTAATCTTCTCCGTGAAATCTGAAAATTTCACTTTCCAATAGCAAAGGTGTTTCACTACCTTAAGAAACCCGATATCCTTGTGCATTCATATTTCTTCAACAAAGAAAATTACTTTACTTAATAGTAAGGTAAATTAATTCTCCTAATGGAAAGTAACTGGAGAAAGTCTGTTCTCACAGAAAGTCTTGCAGTCTGGTTTTCTACAGAAAATAAGGATTAATTACTGAAGTGCCATTACACTTGAACAGATGGATGGACATACTCTTGATTAAACTCCAAGTAGACTAGAGTTAAACAAGCAAACACGGTTTCCCTAAAGCGTGCCTTTTATTTTATTTTTTTCTCTTAATATTTATTGGGGATACATTCCTGTAAGCCACTTGTCATGTCATCATCATCATCAGCCATTTTCAATCCACTGCAGGATGAAGGCCTCTCCAGCAACTTTCCAGTTCCTTCTGTTTTGAGCACTGGCCATCCATTTACTACTCAAAAACTCATGAATTTCATCTATCCATCTCCGCCTTTGTCTTCCAGGTTTTCTTCTAGCTCCTCTTGGGTACCATTCTGTTATTTTCTTAGTCCATCTGTCATCATGTCTTCGAGCTATGTGTCCTGCCCAAGACCATTTTAGTTCTTTAGTTTTGATAAGAATGTCCTTTACTTGAGTTTTCTGCCTAATCCATGTGTTTCTCTTCTTATCTAACATTCTAATTCCCAATATGATTCGTTCCATTCTTCGCTGTGTAGTTCTTAGCTTCTCTTCCATTCTTTTGGTGAGTGCCCAAGTTTCACTTCCATAAGTCATGGTGGGGAGTATACATTGATTCATTATTTTACGTTTCAGACAAACTGGGATATTGCTCTTCAGTATGTGACTATATTTCCTGAATGCTATCCATCCAAAATTTATTCTTCTCTTGACTTCCAACCATTTATCATTATTACAGCTAATAACTTGTCCCAGATAAGTATATGACTCCACCTTTTCAATTACTGCTCCTTCAATCATTATTTTCCTTTCCGTGGCATACTTGTTCATCATTACTTTTGTTTTAGCCATATTCATCTTTAGTCCAAAATCCTTACTAACTGTGCATAACTGATTAAGATTTTCCTCTAATTCTTGGGGATCGTGGCTTATGACCACAATGTCATCTACAAATCGTAAATGGTTTAGGTACTCTCCATTCACATTGACTCCTTTCTGCGACCAGTCTAATCTTCTGAAAGCTTCCTCAAGGGCAGCAGTAAACAGCTTCGGAGATATTGTGTCTCCTTGTCGAACTCCTTTCTCGATTTTAAATTTGCTACTGTCTTTGTCTAGTCTAATAAAGGATGTAGCACTCTCATATATTTTCTTCAAAATCATAATATATGGAGTATCTATGCCTTGTCTTTCCAGTGCCCGAAACATTGCCTTATGCTGTATGGAGTCAAATGCCTTTTCATAATCCACAAATGCCAGGCATAATGGGGTTTTATATTCAGTTGCTTTCTCCATTAGCTGTGATATTACGTGAAGGTGATCCATAGTTGAGAATCCTGTCCTAAAGCCAGCTTGCTCTTTCGGTTGATTCTCATCAAGTATTCTTTTTAATCTGTTAGTAATGACCCTTGTGAACAACTTGTAGATATGGGATAACAAGCTAATTGGTCTGTAATTTCCAATTTCTGATTTATCTCCTTTCTTATGCAGCAAAACTATGATTGCATTATTCCACTGCTTAGGCATCACACCTTTTCTAATGCACTTTGTGAAGAGCCTTGCCAGTTTTTGTGTTATGTCTCTTCCTCCCAATTTTAACAACTCTACAGTAACTTCATCTTCCCCCGGGGCTTTCCGATTCTTCATTTTCTTCAATGCATGTTCTACCTCATCAGGAAGAATATCGGGTATGTCGTATGTGTTGCTACTTTGCAATCCATCTTCCCCACTGCTGGTATCATTCCCTCGCTCCTTGTATAATTCTCTATAGTAGTCTTCTGCTATTTGAATTATGCCTTCTCTGCTGTTTATAAGTACACCATCCCTATTCTTCAGTTTCAGTATCATTTGTCTTTCTGTATTACTGCTCATGGCTGCTGATTTAAATCCTTTGTTTTCCCTTAATGCTTGTTCTACTTTTCTTGTGTTAAATCTTCTTATGTCCTCTCTGAGTCTCATTCTAATGGCTTTGCATAACTCAGTATACTCAATTTTCTCCCTGTCAGTGTTTGTCTTGCTCTTCATTTGTCGTCTTCGGTTCATCATGACAAGTGTTTCTTGACTAATTTTTTCTTCTTTGGATTTCTATTTCCCTATAGGTTTCTTCGGCTTTATCACTTCTTGTCATGTAACACGTACCAAACACTGAGTCCATGTGGATATTGGTCTTGCTGTTTTTACATTGTACTGGGTGGTTAGCTGGGCAGCTGTACTGCATCGCTGCTATTATTATTATTATTATTAGCCATATGGTGCAAGGAAGCCTGAGGCTTATGCTGCACCAGCCAAAAAAAAAAATTCCCGAGTTACCCTGAGAGAGAGAGAGAGAGAGAGAGAGAGAGAGAGAGAGAGAGAGAGATTGACAGATGTAGAAAGGAATCATCAAGAAAGAGAAGAATGATGATATTCAGCTCAGGACCCTGGATGTTCCAAGCCCATACTCACCAGATGTGAGCCTATGATACAAGACAAGACATGACATTAGCCACAGGTGTCGACCATGCTAAGCTGTCCAATTGTACACTGAATGGACAGAAATCATGGGATACCTACCTAGTAACGGGAGGTCCACCTTTCGCCCGGATAAGGGCAGTCACACAGTGAGGCATTGAATCCACTAGTTCACAAAAACGTTCCCCAGGTATTTCCATCCATCCATCCATCCATGCTTGCTGTATTGCTGTCCATAATTCTGTGGCATTCCTGGGTGGAGGATCCAAGGCTCAAACACAAAGACCTTTCCACAGCATCCAAAAGAAGCTCCACAGGGTTCAGTGAACAGTGAACATGGTAGTAAAATCTGTGGAATGCTCTTCGAACCATATTCTGGTCATCATGACTCTGTAGGGAGATGCATTGTCCTGCTGGAAGAGTGCATTGCCCTGTGGGTGCTTGATGACTATGAAGGGATGCAGATGGTCTGCAAGAATGGACATGTAACTTGGACCATTCAGAGATTCGTCTAGACGTACCAGAGGTCCCAACATGTGCCATTTGAATACGTCCCAGACCATTACCAACCGTCCACCTGCCTGAACAGTTCCTTGTTGATACGATGGGTGCATAGCTTTGTGCAGTTTCTGCCAGATATGCACATTCCCTTCACTCAAAATAACTGGAAACAGGACTCATCGGACCAGGAGACCCGTCTCCAATCATCCAAGGTCCAGTGCCGATGTTCACTTGCCCATTTGGGGGTTAGAGTCCTGTGTTGTGGCGTGTTAGTAATGGGACTCTGGTGGGTCGGCGGCTCCCATAACCTATTGCAGCTAATAATCACCTGATGTTCTTGGTGGAGACATTTCTGGCACCTCCTTTGTTGAAGTCGGCAGTGATTTGTGCCACAGTCTCTCTCTAGTTGGCTGAAACAATGCAAGGCACATTGACGGCCATCTTCATCCACTACCTTTCTCTGCCTGCAGCACTGTCCACAATGTTATTCCAGAAATGGCGTATTCCCAATACACTCTTGATACTGTCGAATGGGGTAGTGCAATTTCTGTAGCACTTCCGCAATAGAGTGACCCTTGTGTCGGACACCCCTATCATCCCTCTTTCAAAATCACGACATTTGTCCATACTGACATATAATTACCATCTATGTCAGGCATGGGCAAACTTTTTGGCTGAAGGGCCACATTTGGAATTCAAAAAGAAGGCGGGCTGCACGTAAAATACTATTTTTAGATATATATTATTTGTTATCATGAAGAAATATAACATAAAAAAAATTATTCTCTAACAACCAAGAATTTAATGAGATGAATGGAACTGTTTTACATCTTTTAACATTTTTTTAAATTTCGAGTGTTAATTTTGTAGTTGAGATTCTTAAAACTGCTTGTAAATGTTCATCGACGATGCTTGATCGTAAAGAATTTTTATTTAGATTAATGGTGGAAAATGTTTGTTCACATATGTAGGTTGATCCAAAAATAACCAACATTTTTCGGGAAAAATCTTTAAGTTCGTCGAATTTCTCCGAATTAAGAGTATTTGTAAAATTTACAGATTTCCTCACAACGGTGCAATTCCCTTAAATCGGTATCACACTGCAGATTTATAATCTGAAGTTGTAGTTCACTTGGTGCACTATCAATTTCTATTGAAAATGGGTCGCGCACTATTGCTAAACTTGTCTCAATTTTTCGGAAGTCGGCAAATCTTCGTGAAAAGTCATCATTCAGCGCATTGATAATTTCACAATATTTTTCAAATTTATTTTCTGGTATCTTCAGCAACTTCATGGTTGGAAAGTGGTCTACCTTGTTAATCAATAAATATCGAAGGAACAACTTGAGTTTTAATTGAAATCCATTCAAACTTTTTACCATATCATGGGCGTATAAATTTTTACCTTGTAACACGGTGTTGAGAAAGTGTTTGTGTGTCACGATGTCCAGGGTAAATGCAAAATCACAAATCCATCAGTTATTATCAGTTAATTTGGGAAAGTCCATAATATTTTTCAGTTTTAAAAATAGAATGATATCATCTTTAAGATCCCATACTTGTCAAAGAACTTTTCCTAAGCTAGCTAAGCCATCGAATTTGGCCATAATAAGGAATATCTGTGTACTTGGATTCAATATCTTGAAGAAAATTAACAAATTGTAAATTTACTAGTTTAATTATACAAGATGTGACATGTTCAACTTTTAACACATTTTTACATAATACTTGTTGATGTATAAGACAATGAATTGTATTATACTGCAACTTAAGAACAAGTTTGAGCTTCTGCAGACTGTTCAGGACCAAGATATCGACGAGGAATATTACAACTTTCTGAAAGTGATAAAGCCCAAGAAACCTATAGGGAAACAGAAATCCAAAGAAGAAAAAATTAGTCAAGAAACACTTGTCATGATGAACCGAAGACGACAAATGAAGAGCAAGACAAACACTGACAGGGAGAAAATTGAGTATACTGAGTTATGCAAAGCCATTAGAATGA
Source organism: Mastigoproctus giganteus (assembly GCF_048544385.1). Classification (NCBI taxonomy): domain Eukaryota; kingdom Metazoa; phylum Arthropoda; class Arachnida; order Uropygi; family Thelyphonidae; genus Mastigoproctus; species Mastigoproctus giganteus. The sequence continues at coordinate 93,272,281 of NC_143581.1, forward strand.
GACTCAGAGAGGACATAAGAAGATTTAACACAAGAAAAGTAGAACAAGCATTAAGGGAAAACAAAGGATTTAAATCAGCAGCCATTGAGCAGTAATACAGAAAGACAAATGATACTGAAACTGAAGAATAGGGATGGTGTACTTATAAACAGCAGAGAAGGCATAATTCAAATAGCAGAAGACTACTATAGAGAATTATACAAGGAGTGAGGGAATGATACCAGCAGTGGGGAAGATGGATTGCAAAGTAGCAACACATACGACATACCCGATATTCTTCCTGATGAGGTAGAACATGCATTGAAGAAAATGAAGAATCGGAAAGCCCCGGGGGGAAGATGAAGTTACTGTAGAGTTGTTAAAATTGGGAGGAAGAGAGATAACACAAAAACTGGCAAGGCTCTTCACAAAGTGCATTAGAAAAGGTGTGACGCCTAAGCAGTGGAATAATGCAATCATAGTTTTGCTGCATAAGAAAGGAGATAAATCAGAAATTGGAAATTATAGACCAATTAGCTTGTTATCCCACATCTACAAGTTGTTCACAAGGGTCATTACTAACAGATTAGAAAGAATACTTGATGAGAATCAACCGAAAGAGCAAGCTGGCTTTAGGACAGGATTCTCAACTATGGATCACCTTCACGTAATATGAATATAAAACACCATTATGCTTGGCATTTGTGGATTATGAAAAGGCATTTGACTCCATACAGCATAAGGCAATGTTTCAGGCACTGGAAAGACAAGGCATAGATACCCCATATATTATGATTTTGAAGAAAATATATGAGAGTGCTACCTCCTTTATTAGACTAGGCTAGACAAAGACAGTAGGAAATTTAAAATCGAAATTTAAAATCGAGACAAGGAGACACAATATCTCCGAAGCTGTTTACTGCTGCCCTTGAGGAAGCTTTCAGAAGATTAGACTGGTCGCAGAAAGGAGTCAATGTGAACGGAGAGTACCTAAACCATTTACGATTTGCAGATGACATTGTGGTCATAAGCCACGATCCCAAAGAATTAGAGGAAAATCTTAATCAGTTATGCACAGTTAGTAAGGATTTTGGACTAAAGATGAATATGGCTAAAACAAAAGTAATGATGAACAAGTATGCCACGGAAAGGGAAATAATGATATATTATGGGAAAGGGAAATAATGATTGAAGGAGCAGTAATTGAAAAGGTGGAGTCATATACTTATCTGGGACAAGTTATTAGCTGTAATAATGATAAATGGCTGGAAGTCAAGGGAATAAATTTTGGATGGATAGCATTCAGGAAATATAGTCACATACTGAAGAGCAATATCCCAGTTTGTCTGAAACGTAAAATAATGAATCAATGTATACTCCCCACCATGACTTATGGAAGTGAAATTTGGGCACTCACCAAAAGAATGGAAGAGAAGCTGAGAACTACACAGTGAAGAATGGAACAAATTATATTGGGAATCAGACTGTTAGATAAGAAGAGAAATACATGGATTAGGCAGCAAACTCAAGTAAAGGACATTCTTATCAAAACTAAACTAAAATGGTCTTGGGCAGAGCTTGAAGACATGATGACAAATGGACTAAGAAAATAACAGAATGGTACCCAAGAGGAGCTAGAAGAAAACCTGGAAGACAAAGGCGGAGATGGATAGATGAAATTCATGAGTTTTTGAGTAGTAAATGGATGGCCAGTGCTCAAAACAGAAGGAACTGGAAAGTTGCTGGAGAGGCCTTCATCCTGCAATGGATTGAAAATGGCTGATGATGATGATGATGACAATGAATTGTAATTAAATTATAATTAGGATAATTTTCACAAATTTTATCCTCAATTTTCTTTAACGCTGCTACATTTTTACCTATCAAACTTGGTGCTCCATCAGTTGTTACGCTTACCATTTTGTTCCATTGTAAATTATATCTTGTTAAGCATTTTTCAACTTTTTCAAATATATCAACTCCCGTTGTTTGGTCTTTAAGAGATTCCATTGAAAGAAGCTCTTCGATAATTTCAAAATTAGAGGTGCATCCATGTATGAAAATTAATAACTGCGCAGTATTCTTTTGGTCGTTACTTTCGTCAAGAGCTATCGAGTGCCATGTTATGGATTCTAATATTGATAATAATTGCTCATTCAAATTTGTATCGATACATTCAATTCTTCTTACTACGGTTCGCCGAGATAAACTTATATTCTCAAATTTGTGTTTAATGTCAGGACATATAATTCCACAAGCTTCAGTCATACATTCTTTAATATAGTCTCCATCAGAAAAAGGCTCGTTGCTTTTTGCAATTATATGAGAAATAACAAAACCTGTCTCTGCAGTAACTTCTTGTTCCTTAGTTAGCAGCGTAAACACATTTTGTTGTCTAGATAAATTTTGAATCAAATCCATCAGCAGTTTTCTTTCTCGCTTCCGGAGTTAAATTGGCACCATATTCGGAATGTTTAGTAGTGAAATGTCTTTTAATATTGTACTCTTTCAACTCTGAGACACTCTCAAATAGTCTCGTTATTTATGTTAGCAAAAAAATATTTTGTGTTCCACTCTTAATTGAAGACACGATGCTCTTGTTGAATTTTTCGTTTTTTTATTCATTTTTTAAAGGGCGTAAATATTATTTTTATCACTACTGGCACCAAGATAATAACCGAAGATAACTAACTGCGGGATTGACCGTCAGAGAAAACAGATTGGTACTGCAGCCAATCAGCAGTCCTATCCTATTACTCCGCCACTGCAGCAAAGCCGTTGTCGTCATCACCGGTTATCTGTTACCGTAATTTCACGCGGTTAGTTTATAATCGCAAATTATACCGTTATAAAAGCACCCATTGGCTTGCTTCTGTTCGTGCACAATTTCAAATTCTATCTCAATTTGAACAATACAGAGATGATAAAACAATTTACAACTCAACAAATTCTATAATGTATTACATATACAAATTTATTTTTCAAAAAGGCGTCGCAAAAGGCATAAAATAAGTAAACTTTTTTCGAAAATACAATTAAGGCTCGCGGGCCACACAAAAACGTGCGGCGGGCCGTAGTTTGCCCAGGCCTGATTTACGCGAATGCAGTGTACCTATATACCTGCCAAGCGGTGGGTTCGTCCACTAGCGAGAGGAGTGACAGCGTCATGTTGCCCAGGAACCAGGTATCCCATGAACTGTTATCTTTCAGTGTATGACCATTGGCTGGTTGTTCGGCTGCTGTTGAGCTGAACAACCAGCCGTAATTCATAGTAGTCTAGTGACACCACGAAGAGCACTTAACCATGCTTCCACCTGTATGTCTTGGCTGTACAATCATTCCTCATTCAAAGTCAGATTGATCTCAATGCTGATCCATTTTTCCTTGCAGAGCTTCAAAAACTGATTTCCATATGTATGAACTACAATCTTATATCAACTATTCCCAACTTTGTGCCTTAATCAATGTCATAGACCAGTCCATCCCTACACTAGGGAATGAACTGGTCTGTGACATTGGTTTACTAATGCAAAGCCAACTCAGTGTGTGTATTCAGGGTAAACCACAAATAGAACCACAGTACTATTAACTTTTTTTTTTTTTTTTTTTTTTAGTTAGTTGTTGGCGCATCGGCTTCTGTGGCCATAATGCACCTCCCAAGGTTTTTGCAGTACTTTGATCCAAGCCCGAGGTGGGATTCGAACCCACGACCTTTGGGGTGCCAGGCAGGTACTTTACCCACCAGGCCAGCCTGGTCGGCATACTATTAACTGCTTTCATTTTCAGGTTTATTCAGAATTTATTTCAATGGCACACTTTGTAGCACAAAATATTTTAAACTACTTATCTTGCTTCCCTCAGTATAGTAGTCATCTTGAGAATATACCAGGCTTCGTGTTCCTGTGTTTATTATGTGGAAATGATAATAAATCTTTCAAAAACAGTTAGGGTGAGACTGTACATGTTTATTTAACTAGTTGGAGAAATAAAATAATTAACCTGAACTATAAATAAACAGCATTGGCATCTGCCCAGCTCACACCACTCTTCAATCAAAAAGGCTATGGCAGGTGACTTGTTTGCTATTGTCACCTTTCTGTCATCTCTTTGCCTCCATCATTTTGTTCACCTGATAGATGATCAAAAAGATTTTGGTGGGTTGCCCAAAAGGTTTTCTTGCATGCAGTTATGTACGTAAGCCCTTAGAAAATCAACTCAGGTTGCAGTAAAAGTTTGACTGTATTTAAAATGTTCTTGTTTATACTCTGGTGTGACCACTAGTTCAAGCCTGCATGACTGCTATCCGTATTTGGCAGTTATGCAGTCTTGAACCACAGTACACTCAAAGTGCATGTGCTTCTGTACCCTCGTGTTTGATCACTGAGCTACATCAGGCAGTAAGAAAAGATAGAAAAAATTTCATATTTTTTATCACTGATTAACAGGTGTCACAGAAATGTTATCTTAGTGTTATTATTGGTATTATATCATGATGAAACTGAAAAAAATAAAATGTTATATGCTACGGTCACCTGTCAGGTGACCGTAGCGATGCTGGGTTACGACCAATGCTGGGTTAAATTTTAGACTATGCTCCATCAAAGTTCCATTTCCAACACCTTGTCAGCAAGTGCCTGAGACATGTCAAAAATATGTGGCAGTGCTTTGAGCAATAGCTGACTTTTGAAATGCATCACTGTCTTCATCTTCACTACTTTCACTCACTTTCTTAGAGATCATGAAACCCTCTGCCCCCACATATGCCAGACTTGTATAAAAGTAAAGTAAAGTAAAGTGCAGCCATTATCAACCCACTGCAGGATGGAAGCCTCCTCAACAATTCATGCTGAGGGAAATGGACCATAATCTGCCACGCTGGTCCAGTGTGGGTTGGCAAATCAACCGTATTCAGCAGTCAGGGGCTTGAACCCCGGTCTACTCAAAGAGTGTGTGCTACTGCACTCCCGCTCCTGACCACTCGGCTATGGAGGCCGCTTTTATAGTCTTCTACAACTTTTCTTATTCTAGCCACTGGATGCTCATCTTTCACCAGCTTTGGAAACAGGTTCTTTCAGCATGCATTCCAAGTTGGTTTGATTTTATCAGAAGATACCTTTATATTTGTGTTATATATTCAGCAGTATTTTACTTTTTCCTGCAGCTGCTGACTGACGTAAGAAATTAATGCTCTCCATCTGGTCAAGAATTCCTCAAATATGCATGGAGTAGTGATGTGATTGAAATATTAAAGTAACACCAGTTGTGTGCAGGTAAATTTTTAACAACCAGCTCTTAAAAAAAAAAAAAAAAAAAAACAAGACCAAGAATATGTGTGTATATATATTTATTGTAAGTTTTACTGATTTACAACAGTTTGGAATACAAAAATTTGAAAACAATAATAAAATATTAATATTTTATTATAATTTCCATGTAGCCAGTTGATACTCACAGAATGTTTCATTGCTTTTGCCAAGCTCTTGTATACGTAGCCAATGGGTGGTTGCGACTCAACCATGATTTGACAACTGGAATTGCATCCTGATGTACTAACCCTTTTCCCAATAAATTTATTGTCATTAAATGCCATATCTGATGATATCATGACAATTCTAGAAACACAAAACCTTTGACGGATGTTTAGCGTGGGAATGTCATTACCTTAAGAAGAAGTGGCCTAGGAAAAATGAAGTAGATGTTTGTTGGAAATAATATTCATGTAAAATTGCTAGTGGAGATAATCCCTACACAGGCTGCCATGTAGAAGGGGGCGGGGAGAAAAGAAGCACAAAGGGTGCAAAAATAAGCGTACACGGGCTGGATTTTCCATATCACCATATACAAGCTTATCCCCCAAATGCTGCTAGCCATTGTTGATTGAAGTGCGTGCCACTCTACAGTTTACAGCCATTGTTGGTTTAAAAACCAGCTTGCAAAATTCTTGAAAATTTAACAATTGGCTTGTGTGAGCAGGCTCCAGCACACTACTGAGTAACAGCCAGTTAAATCAATTAGACCAGAATCTCATCTACATCTCTACAGCAAAGAACTACAGAGAGAGAAAAATAAATGGAAACATTGTTAACATAGGCTTGCAGAGAAAAACTACCCATGAATAATCAAAACTGAAAATGTTAAATAGGTACATTTTACAAGCTAAATCCCACGAATAATTAGACCCACAAATACCAAGAGCTTATTGTATTTAAATTTTTAAGTTTAAAGTGCCAGAGAAAATTTAGGACTTTACAAAAAGTTTTGTGAAGTCCTAAATTTTTAAAGACTAAATACATGCTTAGGCATGTATTTAGTGTTTTTGTACTTTTTTTTTAAGTGATAGAAAAATTGGAAATTTTAATGATTGTTGATTTTTACTATTAATAATAATATAGGGCTATCTGTGCTCCTTTGATTAACATGTGGCTAACAAAAGGACCACAGAAAGTCCAGCAGTTAATTTAATTTTTTTAAATTAAATTCTGTTAAATATAACAAATTTTTTTTGCAGATTGCAGTTGATACAGATAGCCACATACATAATGAAGAACAACAGTGGGAGCAAATCAAATCTGTCTGTAGTCTACCATTACCTATGGCAGCAAAACGAAATTATAGGTGAACTTTTATATAAGATTATATTAGTATTGGAAAAATAATGGAAGGAAGCAAGCATGTGTAAGTTTTCTCTCTGAATAGCTGTAGCTTCTTTGATAGATTTTCCTATGCTTATGCTTCACTTTCAAGGACATAAAGGTGATATTTTTGTACGCATTAGTACTAATGATATTAAGGATATGACATCTGAGGATTTAATTAATAGATGCAGAGCAATGTTGAGAAAAAGTTGAGAGTTAGGATTGAAACTGAAAGTATCGACAATTCTTCTCAGACACAAGAGATAAAGCTAGTTTGTAATCAGTTCACAAAGGAGGTTAGGCAGGCGAAGGCAGATTACGAGAAATCTTTGGCAAAAGATGCTAAGAAAAACAGCAAGGATTTCTTTACTTATATAAACTCTAAAAGGAAGGGGTTGAATCTGATTGGTCCACTTGACATTGATAGTTCGACTGTTGATGATCCTGCTCAGATAGCAAACAAACTGAATGAGTATTTTGTATCTACATTCAAAAGTGAGGAATTATTAAGGTTTGAAAATGGCAGAAGGTTATCAAATTGTAGCAGGGTACTTAATGATTTTGTAATAACTGAGAGCAAAGTGGAGGAGAAATTGTTGAAGTTAAACATAAGAAAAGTACCTGGGGTGGATGGGATCTATCCAGTTATATTAAAGGAGGCGGCAAAGCAACTAAGCAAACATTTAGCCATAATTATGAGAGCATCCTTGGACTCAGGGGAGATTCTCACGGATTGGAGATGTGCAAATGTATCTCCAATTCACAAAGGGGGATCGAAGGGTGACATGAGTAATTACAGACCAGTTAGTTTAACTTCTGTTCCAGGTAAAATAATGGAGTCACTGGTTAAAGATGCATTGCAGGATCATCTAGACAAGACTGCAGCAATAATTCAGACACAGCATGGGTTTGTTAAGGGAAAGTCTTGTCTGACAAATTTGATTGGTTATTATGATGTGGTTACAAAGGAACTGGATGCAAAAAATAATTCTGATATCATATATTTGGATTTCAGGAAAGCTTTTCACACTGTTGTGCATGGAAGACTATTGTACAAATTGGAGCAGAATGGTATTAAGGGTAAGTTGCTACAATGGATAAAAGGATGGTTGAGTGGGAGAAGACAGTTGTTGTTGTTATTTGGTTTTTAGGAGCATTAGCAACTAAGGCCATATTGCTCCGGGGATATGCGGTGGTCATTCCCTGACCTTTCCGCATCCTCCGTATTCGGTGGCTCATGGGCTCGAACCCCGGTCTAATCAAGAAGTGTGTTCTGTGCACTGCTGCTCCTGCCCACCTGGCTACGGAGGTGGCGGGAGAAGACAGAGGGTGGTAATTAATAGGTGCTGCTCTTCGTGGACTAATGTTATTAGTGGAGTCCCACAGAGTTTGGTGTTGGGTCCACTGTTGTTTTGTATATTTATCAATGATATTGATGAAGGTATATCAGGCTTAGTGTCGAAGTTTGCAGATGATACAAAGATTGGCAGGGTTGTTAATGACAGTAATGGCAGTGTGCTACTGCAACAGGATCTAGATAATTTGGGCAGATGGGCTAAGAAGTGGCAACTGAAGTTTAACCTTGACAAATGCAAAGTACTGCATATGGGTAGAAGTAACCCCAGAGAAACGTACCAACTGTGTGGTATTACACTTAAGGTGGTAGAAAATGAAAAAGACCTGGGAGTAATTGTGCAGTCAGATATGAAGTTTTCTGAGCAATGCAGACAGGCTGCCAGAGCAGGTCATGGGGTTTTGTCAATGATATATAGGAATTTGGTTAGGAGGGAAAAGGAGGTGATTGTCCCTCTGTATAAGGCAATGGTCAGACCACGCCTTGAGTACTGCATACAGGTCTGGAGGCCTCATTTTTGGAAGGATGTCGACTTGCTTGAGTGTGTACAGAGAAGGGCAACAAGATTGGTGAGGGGAATGAAGGGATCCTCTTACCAAGAGAGGCTTAAGTTCTGCAAATTGCAGTGGCTGGAGCCTAGGCACCTGCACGGTGATCTGATTGAGGTGTATAAGGCCTTGAATGGGTTGAGCACGCTGAATTCTGAAGGGATCCTTCCACTTGTTCAGATTACGAACCTAAGGGGACATAAATTCAAATTATGAAAAGACAGATCTACAATAGATGTGTGGAAATTTGCCTTTAGCCAGCGGGTGGTTAATTGCTGGAACAAACTTCCATCTGTCGTTGTGGAAGTTGATAGGTTGAATAAATTAAGGAGCCATTTATGTGTAAACAGATCGTGATGGCTAATACAGCAAAACTAGATAAGACAGACGAAAAAATGCCGCAACCCACTGCATTCTCCAGTGAGTCTAAATATTATAATTAAGAAATTTTTCTGGAGTAACATGCTTATAAAGTGTGAGCAATATTATAAAATTATGCATGTTAATATGCATAATTTCAGCCATTTGTGGCTTATCAGAAATATATCTTGCACTTGTGAGATGAAAACCAGGGCCAGATACAAAAATTAAATGTAATTGTCAGAATGTAAACCATGCAAGAGTTATGCAATGGTCAAAAATAATTTAAGTCTACTGCAGTAAAATATATGGTAATATGTATAATAAAAGTTGAACATAAAATTCATTTCCGACTTTACTGGAATACTGAAAAAAAAAATGTATCGATTTTCTTGGCTGAATTGATGATAACTATTTGATATTGTAGAATATTTGACAGGATTTTGTTTGTTCATTTGTTCACCTCTTGATGTGATAGCAAGTAATGCCACTTGCCACAGATTCAATATCCCCAGGTTTAAATGATTTAGTGCTGGAATAATTCTTTTCAGAAAATTACATTTACTGATTAAAGTGATTTCTCTATTTATGTAGTTAATAAAAATGATGAGGACTAAGTAAATTTGGAATAGAATGTGATTTTCCTGTGTTCTGTTCTGATTCTGAATAGCTTGAATTCTTTGGCTACATATTCTTTCTAATAAAATGTAATTATCTAAAATTTTGCTTTTTCATCATCATCCAAATCTATTATGCCCAAATATAGATCTCTATGCTAATACAAACCAATTCTTCTGTAAAAGTATAGTTTAATGTTATAATTTACCAAGTAATTCTATAAATTATTAAAATAAAATTGAAATTATAAGAATTAAAAATTCTGAATGAAATTTGAGGATATCTAAAACCAGTTAATCACAGATGTTAGTTTTGTACTGTATATAAAAATTCATATCATGATAGTTATTCTAGGTTAACATATCATTGAAACCATATTTAGTTAACATATCATTAAAATACTTAACTCCAGTCATCATATAGTTTGTATTTCTGAATGATTCTCACCTCTTAGAATCATACAGAATTCCTGTCATTCTTGATTGGTTCTGAATTCCTTTTGGCCATTTAAGCTTTATGGTTACTGTTTACAGAAAGTGACTACATGTAGATGAGAGTATTTTATAGCAGTATAGTAATCTGAAGTCATTTTGTCAACCTTCACTTGGAAGGTTGCTACAAACATTACAAAACTTTGTCTCCTTCCTAAGAATGATCATTAATGAAAATTTTAAGATATAACTATATATTATAAACCTAATGAAATTTATTCTATGGAGGGAGTGGAGATAAGGACAAACTTACCAACAAATGAAATGCCTAAAATTATTTATTTGGCAGGATAGGTGGATTCTGATGAAAGTTCCTGAAGTAAATAAAATGAAGTATATGTAGCCTTCAGACTGAAATTAATTTTTTTATCTCTTATCTTATCTCATGTAACATTCTCAACAATTTTACAAAGCCAGAATGATAAAACTTTTTTTATCATAAATGAAGTTAAAAAATTATTATGATAGCTTGGAATTATGCAATTTAAAATACACAGAGAAGTTGAATATTTTATCTGTAATTTTTTCCCATTCTTTGCAACTGAAATTTTCACATAAGATTGCATTTTATTCTAAATGATAGGGAGCAGATATAATATATATAATCTGGACATAATTATATTATCTTATCTTAGTTATTAAAAGTGTTATTCTCTCAGCATATTACAGTACTTCTTTCCTATTATCATTTTACATTTACATTGCATTATCTACTACACACAAAGGTTGACCATTTTAGAAGTATTGTGACATTAGCATTACTCAGTTGTGTAACAAAAGGATAGCATGAACTATAAATATATGTACTCAATTTTTAAAATGTAATGAAAGGTTACTATAAAATTGTAACAGTTCAGAATAGAGAAAAAAAGAATTTAGTAATATATATCAAGAATATGGCATCATTCTTATGCAAATCAGAAACCAACAAGTTATATTTATAAAAGGAAAAAGGAAAACATCTCTTAGTGTTAATTCTTCTGTAGCAATAGTCTAGTTATTCTACAAAGGAAGAAGCAGTGATTGATCACTAGATTCTGAAATCACCTTCAGCAGCAAGAACATTAACTATGGCTGATGCACAGAAAATTGTTGATACTGTGTCAGTGTGTTATAGGGATCTGTCAAGTATCACAAATGACCCTCAACAACTAATAACTTCTATTACAGAAAACAATGAAGAAAATAGCTTCAGTTTCTTCCAGACAAAAAGGGAATGTTGGAATAAGTTCTGCTGGAGTAAAATTAAATGTTCACATATTATATATAATACAAAAGGACAAGATTTAATATCAAAAAAAAACAGCAGGTTAGTTATGTAATTTTCACTTCTGATTAATAACTAAATTTAATTTACTTCTTTTACACATTTTTTTTCACAAACTTCCCTCTTTTAATAAAGTTGTGGCTAATAAACAAAGTGAATGTGAGCTTGCAATAAATTATTATCTGACCTTTCCTTCAGTTTTGCCTTTAAGTTGTTATTGCTCTAAATCCTTTTAATTAAGATTTGAATTATATTTAAGAAGGAAAATAATTTGAGTATTGCAATTTAAGATGGATACAGACTAATGTAATTTATCCATTTTCTAAAGACTGGGATGTTTGTAACTTCAGGATGTGATGTCTGAAGTCGGCCCAAGTGACAAATGTTATATCAACATAGATCAGTTGCAAATGGATGTGGAGCTACAGCTGTTAGAGTTTTTTAAAAATAATACATTGTCTTATATAAAATGATCTCATTTATTACTGGGTTGGGTATAAACCCTAGCACAGTAGTGCAACTCATGTTTCATTTGCCAGGGTATTAAATGCAAAATACTGCTCTCTAGTTTGCTTCTGGAGAGAAATATTTTGGATTTAACACCTTTGCAAATAAAACATCTTTTTGCATGGAGCAGGGGTATGAATCATAATGACTGAACTGACCTCTGTATATGGGTTTTCTATAGATGCAGGTGTGGAGGTGTGCCCTATTTTTTGATTGTCATATTTAAAAAATTTATGCTGCTGTCAGTCTCGACCTGGAGGGTGTCTGCAGCCTAGTACACCCTCCAGGTCAAAAGGAATTAAAATTTGTCAGGAAGCAGTTGGCAATGGATCTGGATGCTATGTTGTCAGCATATCTAGTAAATGGTTTGATCTTCAATTTGTAATGTGGTGTTAATATATGATTTTCAACAATAGTTAAATAAATGTGTGAAATTCGGGCTGATGTGCTGAGGCCCGATTTGTAATGAACTCTTTATTTCATTCTCTAGTTATGTTTGCATAACTAGAAGCCCTCAGGTAATTTTCCCAGTATTAACTGACTTTCTACATTAATTACAAAGGTATTATTGTTGTTATGTAAAGATTGAACAGACTTACTAAAGCAGAAATTAAGGTTGTATGTAGCAAGGTATATATGAATATTTCTGTGTAAGTAAAAATTAAAAAAAGTAAAATGAAATTAATAAAATAAATTAAAATAAAACAATCATAAAATTAAAGAAAAACAAAGTAACTTCAAATACTGATATCTACCTCTAACAATGAAAATTCATGACTTCCTATTCATTTACTGTAGTTGTAGTAACCTTCCTTTGCACCTACCAAAGAAGGAGTACCACAACTCCAGTAAATGAAATTAATGAAAAACAGGAAAGAATGAATGATAAGGCCACATCTTTGGTGAACAACCATACCTGACTGGGGTGATTAGGGGGTCTACAATATCTGGGCCTGCAAGTCTTCAAGGGTAATTAAATTAATTTTTAATAATCAGCAAAAAAAAAAAAAAAATTCTACTAACTTAATGAAATTATTTTTACTTTTTTAATGTTTTTTTTTATCTTATTAATTTATTATATGTTAACGCTAACTTGATTCTTTTGAACTCTCAAATTACATGTGGACACACATTGGAGGGGGGGGGCAGCTTTAGCTCTAAGTGCCAATGGATACATCAGCCCTCCTGAATTCCAAAATGATCATATTTCAGTTGATTGCTATCAAGCAAAGGAGCAGTGGATTTCTCTCTGTGATCCAGATATAAGGCAGCAAGTAATGAACAAGCTACACCAAAAGATATATGCATAACAGATATTCTAGGCCCCACCCCTATAGTTTAAAATGAGCAAACATTAAAAAAAAAACATATATATATACATTTGTATATACAAATTTTTGTTATCTAAGTCCTATCTTTCATACTTTTTTAAATTTTTTTTTTAATAAAAAAAAAAACATTGTATAAAATATTTACGTAATTTATTCAGTCTGAAAGGTCAACAAGCTACCATTTAATACTACAGTATCATCAACATACAACAATAATTCAATTTTTACATCTCCTGAAGAAACCTTGTCATTAACTATCAATTATTTAATTAAATGGCCCATTAAAATTATAAAAAGTGGCAATGAAGTGCAGCACTTTCAAACCACTTTCCACAGCTTCATTCCATCCTCACTGCAGATTTGCTATTTTATGCCCACTTTTTCCCCTTTAAAGATTACCCTTGATGTATACATTCAAGGTACTTAAATATTTAGGCAAAAATTACTTAAATTTTTAATTAATTCTCATTTTTTTGTAGTCACTTTGATCTCAGTCACAGTGACTAGATAGTGAACTAGGTCTCAAGTTGGTAATGTTTAGCTTACTCATCCATTTCACTCAACATTTAGCTTACTCATTCCATTCAGAGCCTTAAATGCCATGATCAGATATCCTTGAAAGTGTCCAGGTGCTGCAGTTTGCACAACTGAAGTCTTTCTAGGTAAGAGTACCCTTTTGTTCCCCTCACTAATCTTGTTGCTTTTCTCTGCACACATTACAGCAGATCCACATTCTTCCTAAAATGAGGCTTCTAATGCAATACTCACAATGTGGCATTCCCACTTACAATGGAATAATGACCTCTTAATCCTTCTAGTAAAATTCCTGTTTATCATTGACAAAACTCCATGTTAGTAATTGACTTTGTTCTGGAGATTTTTTAATCAAAACAAAAAATAAGACACTCAGAGAAACTGCTACTGAAGGAAACTAATTACTGTAATGCCACACAAAATACTTAATTCATCATGTGACATCACCTTGGAGCATGACCTCCTTGATTTGCCAGAGGAGTCACCATTGTTGTGGTAATCGTAATTCTTATTGTTATCATCCCGTCTACCAAGGCGCCTCTGTAGCCAGATGGGAAGGAGCAGCAGTGCGTAACACACGCTTCTTGATTAGACCGGGGTTCGAGCCCATCACCACCAAATACGGAGGATGTGGAAAGGTCAGGGAATGACCACCGCATATCCCAGAGCAATATGGCCTTAGTTGCTAATGCTTCTAAAAACCAAATAACAAACAATAACAAACCATCTGCCAAATTTTTCTAGATGTTGTTGCAGCATACCTTCATTACTATTATTAGCCACCCTGCCAATTTTTGTATCATCTGCAAACTGGATATTAAGCCTGATGTACCCTCATCAATATCATTAATAAATACAGAAAATAACAATGGGCCCAGCACAAAACTGTATGGGACTCCACTAATAACATTAGTCTACAAAGATGAGTCCATTAATAATATCTCTCTCTCTCTCTCTCTCTCTCTCTCTCTCTCTCTCTCTCCCTCCCGCTCAAGCAGTAACTTTCCCTTAATGCTACACTACTCCAATTTGTGTAGCAGTCTTTTATATGCAACAATATCAAAAGCTTTCTTGAAAGCTAAGGATATGATATCAAAATTATTTTGATATCATATCTAAGATTTATTGACTTTTAATTAAGAGTCTTAATAAAGATCACTAACTTGTTTAATTGTAAAAATATTGTCCAATATTTTCATCTAATAGTAGCTCGACCGTGAGGTAAGACATAGTGCACTCAAAGTTAAATAGTTGTATAGTAAAACCACATAAATCGTTTTACAATTTTACTTAAAAGTAATTACTGTTTAAGCAGTTTCTTATTGCTCTACTGCTTCTTACTTGATCAACAATAATAGATCATTCTTTTATATTTTTATGCTTGGTTTGAAGATTACTGTCTCAAAAAGAAACAGCATCTTAATTGAACTTAATTCTGTGTTATTTTTGTATAAATTTATAGTTACTATTTAAATTTCAGCAACTGGAATTATTTTAATTGAAAATAATTTTACTTTTGTGAATTTAAAAGTAGTTTCTCCTTAATTATAATAGAAAAATATAATTTTGTACAGAACAAAACTACAGAAAACTCCAGTTTCTATGGCTACTGGACTTTCAAAATGGAAACTCCACTTTCAAAAGGTAATTAACTTTTCTTTTTCAAACTGGTAGAGTTATAATAAAAGTAGAGTGTATTTATTGTACATTAAAGAAAAAAAAAATATTATCAGTAATATATATATATATTTTTTTTTTACGAAAACCCCAAACACGAAAGGTATTAGAACCTATAGTACTTGCTACTGTGCTTGGGTTGGAGGTTGAGAAGATGAAAGAAGATATTAGTTGACATTAGACTTGAACTTATGTAGACTATAATTTTCAGGAAATACGTACGAAGGAAGGTTGTTCCAGAAAACAGCAGTTGAATGAATAAACAAGGAAGATGAAAAGTTGGTTCTGTGAATTTGACGTTGGACAGAAAATGGATGTTGGCTGGTGGTGGCACGTGTTTGGACTGTTTTGAAAGAGAGAGCGGGAATAATAGAAGCCAATTCAGAAGAACAATGCCCATGGAAGTATCTGTAGAAAGGGTATGCAGCAGAAACAGTACGTCTATGAAACAGCGAGTGGAGAGACTCTGTTAGAGAGGAGTCATTAATTAACCTAAGAGAGGTTTTGGGGCCACCGCCCCAAATGTGGGAACAATATTCCATGGTATGGTGGATTTTCGATTTGTAAAGAGTGAACATATGGTTGGAAGAAAAGTAACACCGAGTGAAAGAGAAAATCAAGTTTTTTAGATGCAGAGGAATATTTGTAATGTGCTTGTGCCAAGAGAGATCAGAAGTCAGGGTAATCCCCAAAAGACATATATCAACTTGCCTAGAAATCGGAGTGTCACCAAAGGTAAACATAAGAGCAGAAGAATCCTTTTTGCACCAAATAAGACAAGACTGAGTTTTAGAAGGATTGAAACCAACTAAGTTGTCTTTGCCCCACTGGAGAATTACCTGGAGTTGGCATTTAAGGAATTGGTAGCGGATATTCGAGAAATTTGAAGCTGATTGAGCAGGACAAGGTTTCTCAAAATGGAAAGTGGAATGCAATTTGCTATCATCGACAAAACTATGGATAGGATTTCCAGTCAATGGAAGAAGGTCATTAATATACAAGAGGAAAAGAGTGGGGGAAAGAACTGAATCTTGGAGGATACCAGCATTAGTGGAGAAGTTGGAAGACAGAGAGCCATCTACCATCACCCTCAGTGAGCAATCATAGAGAAAACTGGATAACCAATTACAAAAAACAGTTGTCAAACCAAAAGATGGAAGCTTGTTTAACCAATTAACTGGATAACCAATTACAAAAAACAGTTGTCAAACCAAAAGATGGAAGCTTGTTTAGAAGACCTTTATGCCAAACACGATCAAAAGCATTTGAGATGTCAAGAGCAACTGTTTCACCAGCTGTTTCAACTTGTGTTTCACCAAACTTTTCCATTGAATTTGTCCATAAATGGATAACATAAGCCAGAATATCACCAGCGGATCAACACTGACGGAATCCATACTGGCGATCGTTGATCAGACGGAAGGTTTCTAGGTAGTTGAAGAGTTGGCACTTAATTGATTTCTCCATTACTGTAGAAAGAGTAGAAGTAATTGCAATGGGATGATAATTGGATGGGAGGGATTTGTCATCCTTTTTAGGAACTGGCTGGATATGAGAAAATTTCCAAGCAGAAGGAAAAGCATCTTTGGAATAAGAAAGTGAAAAAAGGCGGCAAAGAACAGGAGTAAGTTCAGGAGCACAGGTTTTGGGAGCTAGTGGAGAAATACCATCAGCATCTGGAGCTTTCTAAGCAACAAGATTCTTCAAAATCCTTCTGACATCCTTTTGATAGAAGACCACAGGACACATTGAATGGAGTGTGTTGGGAATGGTGGGCGGTGTTTTACCAAGATCATTAATACATGAGTTGGAAGAAAAATGGGATGCTAGCAGGTCAGCTTTATTCTTGGCTGAAGTGACAACAGAACCATCTGGTTTTGACAGAGTTGGGAGCAAAGGTGGGCAAAAGTTGCGGCCAATAGCTTTGGCAAGAGACCAGAATGCTTGGCTACCATTAAGGCAAGAAGCAAGTTTTCTACTCTTAGCCTATTCAAAATCTAGTTTGGACTGATTAATAACTGCTTCACAATTGTTGCGAGCTTTGGTGTAGGAAGAAAATGAAACAGAAAAATTGGAAACAAGCCAATTTCGATATGCAACGTACCAAGGTTTAGATAAAGGATGAGATTTTAAAGTGGAGTGTGGAATAAAGGATTGCATTCCTACAAGAATAATTTCAATGACTCGATCTGAGCAAATGTTTCCATCAGAAGTTTTGAAACAGTAATCCAACCAATGTAAAGAAGAAAAGAAATCTCGCAGGTCTTAACTAATAGCATAACCCCTCCTCCCTTCCTATCCAGTCTATCCTTTCTGTAGACGTTGTACTCCGCAAATTCCAGTTCTGCATTCCTTTTGCATCGACATTCACACATGAGGTGTTATTTAGCGAGGGGAAAGCCAGAAGTGTATTCAACTCTAGCAGTAAGCTAGAGAATCTTGTAATAACTGAGAGTAAAGTGGAGGAGAAATTGTTGAAGATAAACACAAGAAAAGCACCCGGGGTGGATGGGATCTATCCAGTTATATTAAAGGAGGCAGCAGAGGAAGTAAGCAAACCCGTAGACATAATTATGAGAGCTTCCTTGGACTCGGGGGAGGTACCCACAGACTGGAGATGTGCATCCCATTTTGCATTCTTGCAATGCCAAAGAACATGAGGTTTGGAATAGCCATGAGATAAAGGCTCCATTGGAGAAGAGACAATCACCAAGTTGTGATCTTAGGTGCCTAAATGACCACTCACTTCAACCGTGTACTTAGCAGGGTTATTTGTGAGAAAAAGATCAAGCGCTTTGGCTGTATGATCTGGATTGTCCGGTATTCTTGTAGGTAAATGTTCAATCTGTGCAAGGTCATTAGTAATTTCAAAAGCCTCAGCATCTCGACCAGCTGGGTTGGTGTGACTAGAAAACGGAAGCCAGCTGGAGTTGTGAACATTAAAATCACCAAGGAAAATTACCTCACTGTTAGGAAAGTTGGACTGTAGAAAGTCAAGTTGCAAAGAGAGGAAATCAAAGAGCTCCAAGTGATTAGTGGAGTTGGGAGAATGGTAGAGACAACAGATGAATTTGACAGAATGAGGTAGAGAGATTTTAAGCCAGAGAAGATCAAAGAGAGGAGATTCCAAATTACCAAGTCTCTGACAGCAAATATTGGACTGGACATATGCACAAGCACCACCTTTGAAGTGAAAGGAATCATACAGCGAATAATTTGGGCAACTGAGATGAGCAGTAGTGGAATCAACCGATAACTAAGATTCTGTCAGAAAAAGTACATGGGGGGTTTGGCAAGTGGAAATGACATCGTTGATGTTAGAATTGAGACCACTTATATTTGTGAAATGAACTAGGAAGTGTTTGGGTGGTTTAGATCTTTTCGCAGATAAGCTTACTCTATTAGTTTGACAATTCATGTTGTATTCAATAGTAAGAAAATGTGAGGGGGACATGCTGTATGACGTAATGAAAATTTTTGGATATGGCATACACGTGGTAAGAATATACCCAGATCCTTGACATAACGTGGCCTCAACAATGCCCCACCGCACACACACACACTACTTTGACTCCGTCCAGTCACTATCTGGTAGTAGAGGTAGCAAGATTATACACTATCTGATCCGGAAACCTCCTAAAGAGTTACCAATAGGTTTGGTCTGGTGTACTAACTAGCAGCTGTACTGCGAACACTGTTTTAGAGCTGTACCCTCGAAATGTAAGGAAGATTGGATCTCACCATGATGTTCATCCTAACCTTAAAAGTCATCAGTCATACTGCATGATGGAAGAGATGGGGAAAGGGTTGACTGGAACTCAGTTCTAGAGACTAAACATGGGTTCCACCACTTCAAGCCTTCAATAAGCAGCGGGTTGGTATTGCACCGGTTGATGGGAGTCATCTACCACCTAGTATTGCCTGTGTTACCAGGCAATACCACCTAGTATTGCCTGGTAACACAGAGGGATGGCATTCCTCCATGTGGTATGGGCACCACACTTCGACCCCTGCTCACGTTGGTTCACACCTGGGTGGTCACCCACAGTGCTTGTGCATGGAAGTTATACCCAGGATTACTAACAGTCCCACCATTGTGAAGGTGCAAGCAGAGGATTTGGCTGTCCCAGACCGTAAGGACTTTGCCGAAATTGGGTCCACTTGACTTGAATGTCACCCAAATATCAATTCCATCAGCGTTTTAGACTCCCAGGTAGCAAGTACAGCTTGTCTGGCATATCTGAGAGAATTTCTGTGACATGTACATAACATGTACAATTGGTCCTCAAGGACCAATT
Source organism: Mastigoproctus giganteus (assembly GCF_048544385.1). Taxonomy (NCBI): domain Eukaryota; kingdom Metazoa; phylum Arthropoda; class Arachnida; order Uropygi; family Thelyphonidae; genus Mastigoproctus; species Mastigoproctus giganteus. The sequence continues at coordinate 93,291,880 of NC_143581.1, forward strand.
GTACATGTTATGTCATTTTTGGGAAAATCTCTAGAATGATCTACACTTTTCTACAGGTACTGCATGCACTTAAAAATTCATCTTTTATAGGAGTTCATTCTAGCACCTTGCAGCCAGCTCTACTGCTTTCTTGACTACTCCATCATTTTCATATTGTCCAAAGAATCCATCATTGTGACTCACTACATTGATAAGCTCATCATCATCATAGGTGTTCTACCAAGGTAGCATACAACTCAACAACAAATTCTTCTTATTTCCCTATCCTCAGCATTCCATCTCCCCATATACACCATTCCTTCTGAATTTATCTATCATCATTGTCCTCAATCTCTATCTCTCCTGGGCCTCTTCAACTCAGCTTTTTTCTCCTCTGCATCCTTTGTAGAATCTTTCACCTTGTAACACGTGTTCAGTCCAGTTTTTTGTTTTCTGCTTTCTGATTATTTCAATCAAATATCTCTTCTCATCACTTCTTGAAACACATAATGGTACAAGCTGCTGTTTTTCAACAAGAGAATGCAGCGTGTCTGCCATTGTTGACAATAACAAAATTTTTCTGGACAGTTCTCCCCCATTAGACTTCCAATGGTTTTGTTCCCTTTCATACATCATATGAGAAGCCAACATTACAAGAATGATAAGGCAGTCCAGGATAATATGTGTCCAAAATCACCAGAAAAATATGAGGATCATTCTGGTGATTTTATAAGAGCATGTTGGGGCAAGACCAATCAAAATAACTTTTTTATTGTACAATAACCCTACTTATTCCTTTCAGTGCGATACTTGTGTGTATGAGGTGGGATCAAAAAGTTCATAGGCTGAGCTGTTTTTTAAGAAATGATGAAACTTATTGACTATTCAGATCTCTTTTAAAATAGTTCCCTTCACAATATTATGCCAATTCAATACTGCAACTTTTGGAAGCATTCCGGATGGTCTTCTTTTGGAATTTCTAATAGTTTCTGCATCATGTTCTGAATAATTTCCTCCTCATTGGAAATCTGTAATGACCTTTCGAGGAGGCTTGAAGCTTGGAAAACGAAAAAAAAAAAAATAATAATAAAATAAAATAAAAAAAATATATATATAATAAAAAATATTATATATATATATATATATAAAAATAATATACAGGGTGTATCGTAAATAGTGGTCCAGAGTAAAGGAGTCGGTACACTGTGTTCTTAGGTATCACGTACAGGAATTTCAGTTACTTTTAGTCAAGATTCGCAAAGATTAAATTTTTTGCGAAACGACCTCCCTGAGTTATTGAGAGATGTCGACCAAGAAATACGAGACACAATATGGCTGCAGAATGATGGCTGTCCCGCTCACTTCGCTGTTATTGTACGAGAACATTTAAATCAAACTTTTCCACAAAGATGGATTGGGCGGTTAGGCCCAATTTTATGGCCACCACGTTCATCGGATCTCAACCCCCTAGATTTTTTCTACTGGGGGTGTCTGAAAGAAAAGGTCTACAAAGAGGAAATCACTTCTGTCGAACAATTGCGTCAAAGGATTCAAACAGCGGCTGAAGAAATTAATGCAAATGGATTTGCTCGCAGACTCAAACGATCTTTTATTCGGCGATGCAGAGCATGCATCACCGCTAATGGTGGCCATTTTGAGCATTTCGTTTAGTTGAAATAAATAGTTAATTTGAAAAGAATGTTTTATTTCAAAAAACCCAATCAAAGAACTTAAAATAAAAAAGCTTTGAATCCAAAATATCTTAGGCAATTAAGCTGCTTTTTGTTTTAAATGCCAATAACTTTTTTTTCTGAACTGTTAGCAATTAATGTTGTACCATTTTAGAATCTTGATTTAATAATGATTTTTTTAAATTAATGGGCACTGACAGTGTAGTACATTTTTTTTAGACAATATGCACCTAAAGTCACATGACTTTTTGGAGATGAGTATCGAAATAGGAAAAAAATGGATTTCTTTAAAAACCTTTGACTTTAAATTAGTCGAATGTATTTGTTTACGATAGTGCACCTATTCAGGAGTAATAATAAAAAAACAGAATTAAAAAATATTGATATTTGTTGAAATTATAGGCAAATTAGTGATGCAAGACACAGAAATTTAAAAAAAAAATGAAATTTATTTTTTTCCGAGAATCTTCACTAAAAGTAACTGAAATTCCTGTACGTGATACCTAAGAACACAGTGTACCGACTCCTTTACTCTGGACCACTATTTACGATACACCCTGTATATACACTGGTGTTCAAAGAACGTGCATCACCTAGGAATTTCACATTTCTAAATCTTTTTCGCGATGGTATGTTACATTAATGACCAGCTTCACAAATAGAAATATAAACAAAAGATATTTATTAATAGTTAAGGCAATGATAAGTAATATTTGACAGGCACTCTCAAAATATTTGAAAATGAGCATTTGCAACCTTTATACAACAGTTTTGGTAAACACGACAATTATGGCTGAAATGTGATCAGAAGTCCTCATTTTGCTTCAGTTCATCATTTTAAATGGAAAACAAAATGAAAAGTTCACCAGATGAAAACTAATATTTAGTTGAACTGCCTCTGGCCCTGATGACAGCAGCACACTTGAGGCATTGACAAGATCAATTTCTGAAGGTAATCAACTGATAGTTTGCAGTTCCAAACATGAATTATGGCTTCTTGAAGTTCACGAAGGGTCTTTGGTTTCTTTCTGGCAACTGCAGATTCCGCACGATGCCAAACGTTCTCTATAGGATTCAGGTCCGGGCTGTTTCCTGGCCAGCTAAGAGTTGTTATGGACCTTTCGTCCAACCATTTTTTCACCTGTAACAAATGTAAACAGATTACTGTTGAACCTCTAATGCAGAAATGAAGATAAAGTAAATACAGAAATGCCTACTTACACTTTTTGCCCGATGACAAGGAGCAGAGTTTGCATTTGTCAATGTTAAACTTCAGTTGCCACTTCTCAACCTATTTGCCTAACTTTTCTAGATCCTGTTACAGTAGCATACTGTCTTTACTGTCATTAACAACCCTGCCAACCTTTGTATCATCCACAAACTTGGACATTAAGCCTGATATACCTTCATCGATATCATTGATAAATACAGAAAACAAAAATGGGCCCAGCACTGAACCCTAAGGGACTCCACTAATAACATTAGTCCATGTAAAGCAGTGTCCATTTATTACCACTCTCTGCCGTCTCCCACTTAACCATACTTTTATCCATTGCAGTAACTTGCCCTTAATGCCATACCGCTCCAATTTGTACAGCAGTCTTCCATGTGCAACGGTATCAAAAGCTTTCCTGAAATCCAAGTATATGATATCAAAAATTATTTTTTGCATCCAGTTCTTTGTGACCACATCGTAGTATTCAATAAAATTGGTCAAACAAGACTTCCCCTTAACAAACCCATGCTGTGTTTAAACTATTACTGCTGTCTTGTTTAGGTGATCCTGTATCACCATTTTAACCAGTGATTCCATTATTTTCCATGGAACGGAAGTTAAAATAACAGGTCTATAATTATTTCTGTCACCCTTTGAACCCCTTTTGTGAATTGGGAATACATTTGCACATCTCCAGTCCATGGGAACCTTCGCTGACTCTAAGGATGCTCTCGTAATTATGGCTAAGGGTTTGCTGACATCCCTTGCTGCCTTTTTCAATATAACTAGATAGATTCCATCTGCCCCAGGTGCCTTTTTAATGTTTAACTTCAACAATTTCTCCTCCACTTTGCTCTCAGTTATTACAAAATCACTTATCTCCCTGTTAGAGTTTGATAAACTTCTGGCACTCTCCTCATTGAATAACTCCTTATGTGTGAATGTAGATGCAAAATACTTATTCAGTTTATCAGCTACCTGAGCATAATCATCAATAGTCAACCCATCTATGTTAAGTGGTCCAATCTGATTCATCCCTTTGCTTCCCTTAAGAAATGCATAAAATACAAGGAAGTGCAGCCGGTCGACATCGGTGGACAGTGCAGTGTCAAGTCAGTTTGGAGTGACATAAGCACTGGGAAATCAAAATTGAGAGTTGGAATGTGTCATAGTCCTAATGATTCTGATGAGTATAATAAAAAACTGTACAGGGAAATAGCGTGGGCCAGTAAATCAGGGAGTCTTCTAATGGGGTATTTTAATTTTGCAGATATTGACTGGAATTTGTGGATTGGTCACTCACACACTAGCAAGGCTTTTGTGGATTTATTGGATAATTGTTTTCTACATCAGCATGTTTGGAGGCAACTAGATAGAGTAATACTTTGGTTCTGATTATCAGTAGTGATTCTTCATGCATTAAGAATTTGCAGATAAAAGAACCACTAGATGGCAGTGATCACAGTGTGCTGAAGTGGGATTTACTCAAGGAGGTAACTACTATCAGGGGTAAAGGGAAGGGTTTTTGCTTTCGTAAAGGAGACTATGGAGGTCTGAGACTATTTAAATTCTATGCGGTGGGACCAACTGATGATGTTACCAAAAGCAGATTCAAAATGGGAGGCATACAAAGAATTAATCTTGGAAGCTACTAGGCTTTACATACCAACTAAGAAATATTGTTCAAGGTTTAGGCCTAAATGGATGTCAGATGAACTAATGAGACATGTGGCAGAGAAGAAAAATGCGTGGGATACATATAAATGAATGGGTGACTTGGAAGCCTATGATAGATCTAAGCTGGTCTGTAACCAAGTCACAAAGGTGATTAGGCAAGCAAAGGCAGATTATGAGAATTCTTTGGCAAAGGATGCAAAAAAAAAACAGCAAATAGTTCTTTACCTATGTAAACTCTAGAAGGAAAGGGATGAATCAGATTGGTCCACTGGATATTGATGATTCAACTTGATGATCCTGCTCAGGTGGCTAACAAACTAAATGAGTATTTTGCATCTACAATCACACATGAGGAATTATTCAGGGAGGGAAATGCCAGAGGTGAATTCATCATAGAGGTGAAATCATCTATCTCACTGCCAGACGTGAACTCTGGCAGTGAGATAGATGATTTTGTAATAACTGAGAGGAAAGTGGAGGAGAAATTGTTGAAGATAAACATAAGAAAGGCACGTGTGGTGGTTGGAATCTATCCAGTTATATTAAAGGAAGTAAGCAAATCTTTAGCCATAATTATGAGAGCTTCCTTGGCACAAAAGGTGATATAGTTGTACACGTTGGCACTAATGATATCAAGAGTAGGAGACCGGCAGAATTGCTTAACAAGTACAGGTGACTGTTGAAAAAAAGCCGTGAAATAGGGTTGAATTTGAAAGTGTTTGCAATTCTGCCCAGACACGATAGGAGGGAGTTTATGATGAGAGCCTTGTCGATCAATTCGGCGCCCTGGAATGATTGTGCAACGCTCAAGGGGTAGAATTTTTTTCAGCCTGGACTGTACTTGTTAACAGGAGAGATTGCTTCTACAGGGATGGGATACACTTAAATAGAAAGGGTGCAAGAATATTTGCTAATGCTATCGAGGCAGTGTTAGGTGGGTCGGAAAACTGCTAGCTTGGGGGGAGACAAAGCCGAATTGATTAACAGTAGCCACTGGCAGAGGTGAAGGAGATTCTTGCACTGCTTCTATTGGAATGAGCAGAAGCCTGAAAAACAAGATGCAGGATATTTCAGAGACTGCCGGGAGTCATTGCGGTACAAGTAAACACATGGGTTGTGTTAGGGTAGCTAAGAATAGAAATAGGTGCATGTATACTTGCGTGTACACCAATGCTAGGAGTTTAGTAAATAAATTTGATGAATTTGAGGTATTGCTCAAAACATCAAAGGCAGATATTGTCGGGATATCAGAGACGTGGTGTCACACAGATATAAGGAATGCAGAACTGGAATTTGGGGAGTACAACGTCTACAGAAAGGAGAGACTGGATAGGAAGGGAGGAGGGGTTATGCTATTAGTTAAGAAATACATAAAATCCAAGGAAGTGAAGCCAGTGGACATCGCTGGACAGTGCAGTGTTGAGTCAGTTTGGTGTGACATAAGCATTGGGAGATCAAAATTGAGAGTAGGAGTGTGCTATAGGCCTAATGACTCTGATGAGTATAATAAGATTCTGTACAGGGAAATAGAGTGGGCCAGTAAATCAGAGAGTCTTATAATGGGAGATTTTAATTTCCCAGATATCGACTGGAATTTGGGGGCCGGTCACTCACACTAGCAAGGCTTTTGTGGATTTATTGGATGATTGTTTTCTACATCAGCATGTTCAGGTGGCAACTAGAGGGAAGAATACTCTTGATTTGATTATCAGCAGTGAATCTTCATGCATTAAGAATCTGCAGATAAATGAACCACTACGTGGCAGTGATCACAGTGTGCTGAAGTGGGATTTACTCAAAGAGGTAACTACCATTAGGGGTAAAGGGAAGAGTTATTGCTTTCGTAAAGGCGACTACGATGGACTGAGACAATATTTAAATTCTATACAGTGGGACCAACTGATGATGTTACCAACAGCAAATGCAAAATGGGAAGCATTCAAAGAACTTATCTTGGAAGCTACTAGGCTATACGTACCAACTAAGAAATATTGTTCAAGGTTTAGGCCTAAATGGATGTAAGATGAACTAATGAGGCATATGGCAGAGAAGAAACATGCATGGGATACATACAAATTAACACATGACACAGAAGCCTATGATAGATACAAGTTGATCTGTAACCAAGTTACAAAGGCAAAGGCAGATTATGAGAAATCTTTTGCAAGGGATGCAGAGAAAAACAGCGAAGAGTTCTTTACTTATGTTAACTGTAGAAGGAAGGGGATGAATCAGATTGGTCCACTTGATATCGATGGGTCAACTGTTGATGATCCTGCTCAGGTAACTAACAAACTAAATGAATATTTTGCATTGACATTCACACATGAGGAGTTATTTAGCGAGGGAAAAGCCAGAGGTGTACTCAACTCTAGCAGTAAGCTAGAGAATCTTGTAATAACTGAGAGTAAAGTGGAGGAGAAATTGTTGAAGATAAACACAAGAAAGGCACCCGGGGTGGATGGGATCTGTCCAGTTATATTAAAGGAGGCAGCAAAGGAAGTAAGCAAACCCTTAGCCATAATTATGAGAGCTTCCTTGGACTCAGGGGAGGTACCCACAGACTGGAGATGGGCAAATGTCACCTCAATTCACAAAGGAGGATCAAAGGCTGACACAAGTAATTATAGACCTGTGAGTTTAACTTCTGTTCTAGGAAAATTAATGGAGGCACTAGTTAAAGAAGCACTGCAGGATCATTTAGACAAGACGTCAGCTATAGCTCGGACACAGCATGGTTTTGTTAAGAGGAAGTCTTGACTGACCAATTTGATTGGATACTATGATGCAGTCACAAAGGAACTGGATGCAGGGAATAACTTTGATATTATATACTTGGATCTTAGAAAGGCTTTTGATGCTGTTGCACATGGAAGACTGCTGCAGAAATTGGAGCAGTGTGGCATTGGAGGCAAATTGCTGCTGTGGATAAAGGGGTGGCTGATGGGGAGAAGACAGAAAGTGGTAATCAATGGACACTGCTCGTCGTGGACTAATGTTATTAGTGGAATCCCTCAGGGCTCAGTGTTGGGTCCATTATTGTTTTCTGTATTCATAAATGATATTGATGAGGGTATATTAAGCTTAATGTTGAAGTTTGCAGACGATACAAAGATAGGCAGGGTTGTCAAGGACACTACTGACACTATGCTGCTGCAACAGGATCTGGAAAGGTTGAGCCAATGGGCTGTGAGGTGGCAAATGAAGTTTAACATTGACAAATGTAAAGTACTACACATGGGAAACAGCAACCCCAGAGCAACGTATCAACTCTGTGGTACTACACTGACAGTGGTAGAGAATGAAAGGGACCTGGGGGAGGTTGTGCAGGCAAATATGAAGTTCTCTGAGCAGTGCAGACGGGCTGAAAGGGTAGCTCATGGTGTATTGTCAATGATATATAGGAATTTTTCTAGCAGGGATAAGGAGGTGATTATTCCCTTGTATAAGGCAATGGTCAGGCCACACCTAGAGTACTGTATGCAGGTCTGGAGGCCTCATTTCAAGAAGGATGTAGAGCTGCTGGAACGAGTACAGAGAAGGGCAACAAGATTAGTGAATGGGGTTAAGATTAACAAGATTAACAAGATAGCAAGATTAACAAGATTAGCAAATTGCTGCTATGGATAAGAGGGATGATGCTCTTCTGAAGAAAGGCTTAAGTTTTGCAAATTACAGTGTCTGGAGACTAGGCACCAGCGAGGTTTGATTTGATTTTGATTTTATTGGTGCAAAAACGAGGTGATCTGATAGAGGTGTATAAAGCCTTGAATGGTTTGAGCATGCCCAATGCTGATGGGATTCTTCCTCTCGCTCAGAATAATCACCTGAGAGGGCATAAATTCAAATTGAGGAAAGACAGATGTAAGGTAGACATGCGTAAATTTGCCTTTAGCCAGCGGGTGGTTGGTTGGTGGAAGACTTCCAACTCTTGTCGTGGAAGTTGATAGCCTAAATAAGTTTAAGGCTCAGCTGGACAGATATTTTGAACGAACAGAGGGGTGAAGTGGAAGTGGTTTTTTTTTTTTTTTTTTTTTGGCTGATGCTGCATAAGCTTGCTTTCTTGCATCAAATGCCTCTACTAATGCTAATGCTCAGGGGAGTTACCCATAGACTGGAGATGTGCAAATGTGACCCCCAATTCAAAAAGGAGGATCAAAGGTTGACACAAGTAATTATAGACCTGTGAGTTTAAGTTCTGTTCCAGGAAAATTAATGGAGGCACTGGTTAAAGAAGCACTGCAGGATCATCTAGACTAGACTTCAGTTATAGCTCGGACACAGCATGGTTTTGTTAAGGGGAAGTCTTGCCTGACCAATTTCATTTGATACTATGATGCAGTCACAAAAGAACTGGATGTGGGGAATAACTTTGATATTATATATTTGGATCTTTGAAAGTCTTTTGATACTGTTGAACATGGAAGACTGCTGCACAGATTGGAGCAGTGTGGCATTGGAGGCAAATTACTGCTATGGATAAGAGGGATGGTTGTGTGGGAGAAGACAGAGAGTGATAATCAATGGACACTGCTCTTCTTGGACTAATGTTATTAGTGGAGTCCCTCAGGGTTCAGTTTTGGGTCCATTGTTGTTTTCTGTATTTATAAATGATATTGAGGATGGTATATCAGGCTTAATGGACCCAAACCTTGCCAACCTTCATCTGAAAACCTTGTATTCAGATGAAGGTTGGCAGGGTCGTTAAGGACACTAATGACAGTACGCTGCTGCAACAGGATCTAGAAAAGTTGAGTAGATGGGCTTAGACGTGGCAAATGAAGTTTAACATTGACAAATGTAATGTACTACATATGGGAAGCAGTAACCCCAGAGTAAAGTATCAACTCTGTGATACTATACTGACAGTGGTAGAGAATGAAAAGGACCTGAGGGTAATTGGGTAGGCATATATGAAGTTTTCTGAGCAGTGCAGACAGCTGCAAGAGTAGCTCATGGTGTTTTGTCAATGATATACAGGAATTTTTCTAGCAGGGATATAATAGGTGATTATCCCCTTGTTTAAGGCAATGGTCAGGCCACACCTTGAGTACTGTATACAGGTCTGGAGACCTCATTTTAAGAAGGATGTAAAGGTGTTGGAATGAGCACAGAGAACAGAGAAGGGCAACAAGATTAGTGAATGGAGCGAAGGGTTGCGCTTATGAAGAAAGGCTTATGTTTTGCAGATTACAGTGTTTGGAGACTTGGCACCTGTGAGATGATCTGATTGAGGTGTTTAAAGCCTTGAATGGGTTGAGCATGCTCAGTGCTGAGGATCGTTCCTCTTACTTAGAATAATCACCTGAGAGGGCATAAATTCAAATTGAGGGAAAACAGTTGTAGGATAGATGATGTGAAGTTTGCCTTTAACCAGCGGTACGTGATTGATCTTTTGTTGTGGATGTTGACACCCTAAATAAATTTAAGGCTGAGCTGGACAGGTATTTGGAACAAACGGAGGGGTGAAATGGGAGCGTGTTTTTTTTTTTGGCTGATGCTGCATAAGCTTGCTTTCTTGCATCGTATGCCTCTACTAATGCTAATCTCCTCATGTGTGAATGTTGATGCAAAATACTCATTCAATTTATCAGCAACTTGAGCAGAATAATCAATAGTCGAACCATCTATGTTAAGTGGTCGAATATGATTCATCTTCTTCTTTCTAGAGTTTACATAAGTAAAAAACTCTTTGCTGTTTTTCTTTGTATCCTTTGCCAAAGATTTCTCATAATCTGCTTTTGCCTGCCTAATCTCCTTTGTGACTTGATTATAGACTACTTATATCTACTGTAGGCTTCTGTGTCACATGATAATTTATATGCATTCCATGCAATTTTCTTCTCTGCCACGAGCCTTACTAATTCTTCCGACATCCATTTAGGCCTGAATTATTGGTTTGGTTCAAGCAGATATCTGCTGAAAATGTTCCAGTTAATGGCAATTTGTTGATAGAGAACGGCATTGAAATTTCTGATAGGCTTGAAGTGGATTTCGTTCCTTCCAATGGGTGGATTGATAGATTTAAGAAGAAATGTGGTTTAGTTTACAAAGTAATTTGTGGAAAATCTTCTAGTGTGATTATGTTACAAGTTGGTGAGTGGAGAAAAAGGAAACTACATGTTTTGATCAAACAATATAGAAAGTGTGATATTTTTAATGAATTAGTCGGACTCTTTTATAACCTACTTCTTAATAAGACAGGCATTCAAAGGACAGAATTGCCATTGTGGTAAAGTGAGTAAGGAGAGAATTACAGTGCTAGTCATGGCTAACTAGCAAACTAACCCAAGAAACTACACTGTTTCAAGAATGTGGAAACACTTCCATGTAAATACAGGAACAATAAAATAGCATGGATGACCTGTGCTCTTTTTGATGATTATTTAAGAGCTCTAGATAAAGATAGCAGAAGAGATTAGAAAAATTCTTTTGTTTTTCGATAACTTCCCTGCTCATCCGAAAAACAATGAGCACTTAAACAATATCCATGTGGAGTTCATCCCTGGGGATTCCACATCAATTGTGCAACCAATGTATCAAGTACTGATCCATTGGCTGCACAATGGATCACTGTTATAAGTAATTCCTTTAAAAAGTCTGGGTTCTATAATTATATAGAAGAAAATGTTCACAATGTTGAAAGTTAACAGGAAGGGATTTGACGAATGTGATTTCCTATGGAGTAGTTTGCGATTTACAGTAAATGTTTATGATTATGTTCATGTAGACCAGTGGTTTTCAACCTTTTTTTAATAACGGCCCCCCCTAAGTAATTTATTTTATTTTGCGGCACCCCTACTCAATTTTCTGCCTGTTAGATCCGATTGTCTCTCTCTGCATATTTATTTATAGTTATTACAATAATATAATTATAAAAATTACATTTCATGATACAAATTATATGTATACAGTATATAATAATTTTATTCTTTATATAGAGGTACTAAGTAAACATCAATTATAGAACACCACAAAATTAAAAAGATACTGTACTCCTTTTTATAATGAAATAAACATATAAATTTAAAAAAATAGTAATAAGTTTAGTAACTTAAACCCAGATTACGTGGCACCCTAGGAATGTTGTTGCGGCACCCCTGTTGAAAACCACTGATGTAGATGATGATGTTATTGCAAAGTATTCAAGATATTTGCAATGAAAATCAAAACATGACTGATACTGAGTCTAAACAAGAAGATGAGCCTGCTCCCCGAACATTCTGAGATGCAATGGTTGGCTTTTCTTCTCTGCAGTTCATTCATAGTGTGCCCGATGTTCCTGAATCAGTGTTGAAATGTGTTAGGGAAATTGATTTATTCTGTACAAAGCTCTCCCCAAAATATTTGTAGCAGTCTTCTCTGGATAGCTACTTGAAAAAATTATAAACATCTTTTAGTTATTCTTTTTGTACTACTTTTAATTATTGTAATTGATTTTTATCATTCTCATTACCTTTGTACTCATTGCATCCTTGTTATGATTTTGAAATCGTATTAAATCATGACTAATAAATATTGTTTTGCATTAAGTGACAATTTTTATTTGTGTAGTTAATATTTCATACCCTTAGGTCATTTTCCCTTCTAATATCTTTATATATATATATATATATATATATATAATATTAATAAATTAACAACTGTAGAAATTGTGGGAAGACAAAAATAACCTGGATATGAGAATTGCACCAAAGTGCGCAAAGCAGCAGCAAAGAATGCAAAAGTAATATATATATATATATATATATATATATATATATAATAATAAGTTACATGAACAGCCAAAAGTAAAAGGAAAATATGGTCGAAATATAGTAACCTGTAAAATAAAATTACACCAAAAAATAAGTTAACGGAAGCTGGCATCAGATAGGGGTAGGCTAATCTGACTAAGGTTCAAAAAGCAAAAATAAAGCAAATATGCAATAAACCTGATATCAGCCAAAGTAAAATTTGATACGTGATCAGGCATTTCATCAAGGGACTATGCCTGACCATGCATCAAAGGACTGCGTTTCTATTCCTGCCCAAAGCTATGTAAGAGAAGAAAATTTTGTAAAAAGAGCAATATAATAAAGTTAATGAAAAAGTGATATAACTCTTACAGAGATTAAACAGGGTAGTCCCAAAATTTACTAGATACATAAATGTTGAAACAATTTTTTTTTTTTTTTTTTTTGTCCTTGCCTTTTCCCATTATTATGTGGGGTCAGCATTTTTATTGTTTTGGCATGCAATTTTTATGGCTGGATGCCCTTCCTGACGCCAACCCTCACCCTTCATCCGGGCTGGAAATAACATAAATGTTGACTCTTAAGCTAAGCTATACATACGATCTAGCCATAAATGTTGACGCAATGAATTACCAAAAATGAAGGAAATCTAAAATCCAAGTCTAAAAGCATACCTAAGCTATAAAAGCAAGGCCCGGAATGACAGTTCGAAAAACACAACTAGTCATAACAATAACTGTGATCAAAGAGGTAACAACCAGATAGAGACAAATCCAAGCATTATAATTTATACTACTAAAACCAATGTCAAAGAGAGCTAAGAACGATAGATTACCGGGACCTCTATAATCAGATATCAAAAACAATTTATAGAATCTATATTAAATTTTAGACGGAAAATGAAAGAATATGGCAGAAAGTGCAACAAACACGACATCCACGTAAATAAATAAAAAAGAAGTGGCTGTATTATAAGATTAGCATCTTGCAAAGCAGCAGATACCTAAAACTTAAATTAATTTCAAAATATAAAATAAATGGGGGAAAAACAAGAGAAAAAGTGAGCAATACAGGAAAATGTAGAAATATTAATGCCCAAAGCATGCAAAGCAGAAGCAAATATATATACTATATATATATATATATATATATAGTAATAACTATTAATGCAAGATGGATGTACAAGTTTCAAATAATGCCAAATTTCTGTTTCTCATCTTTATGCAGCCATGTTTGTTGGTTACACCTTCGGCCATTTGCCTGCTTTAATTTTCCTCTTCTTTTATTTGGCATTGTTTGCGACTTGTACATCCATCTTGCATTAATAGTTATTACTATATCCAGGCTGCTTTGCGTGATTTGGGGCATTTGTTATATTTAATAGGCAGAAGGTTTCCTGTATTACTCACTTTTTCTCCTGGTTTTTGCCCATTTATTTTATATTTGAATTTATTTCAGTTTAAGTTTTAACTATCTGCTGCTTAGTGCGATGCTAATCTTATAATACAGCCACTTCTTTTTTATTTATTTAAGTGGATGCCGTGTTTATTGCACTTTCTGCCATATTCTTTCATTTTCCATCTAAAATTTAATATAGATTCTTTAAAATGTTTTTGATATCTGATTATAGAAGGTCACTGGTAGTTTATCGTTCTCAGTTCTCTTTGACTTTGGTTTTGTAGTTTGGTTTAGTAGTTTGGTTTAGTAGTTTAGCTATAAAGCAAGGCCCAGAACTATAATTCTGGGCCTTGCTTTTATAGCTTAGGTATGCTTTTTATATTTGGATTTTAGATTTCCTTCGTTTTTGTTATTTCATTGTGTCGGCATTTATGTATCTAATAAATTTTGGGACTGCCCTCTCTTATCTCTGTAAGAGTTATATCACTTTTTCATTAACTTTATTGTATTGCTCTTTTTTCAAAATTTTCTTCTCTTACATAGCTTTGGGCAGGTATAGAAACGTAGTCCCCTGATGGAATGCCTAATCACGTATCAAATTTTACTTTGGCTGATATCAGATTTATTGCATATTTGGTTTATTTCCCCTTTTTGAATCTTAGTCAGATTAGCCTACCCCTATCTGATGCCAGCTTCCATTAACTTATTTTTGGTGTAATTTTATTTTACAGGTTACTATATTGCGGCCATATTTTCCTTTTACTTTGGGCTGTCCGTGTAACGTATTATTTTATATATATATATATATCACAGGTAGCTAAATCCAGTAAGTATGGAAGATGGGGGGTTCAAATTGAAATTGATTCACAAAAAATTCTTGAATAGAAAGTGCCAATTGTAGAGGGGCATAGTTATGATGTAAGCATCATTTCTCCAAACCTGACTTTCCCACATTTTTTCCATCTTTTTCTAGCATTGCATACTCGCTGTAGAACTATTTTTGTAGGTATTCCTTGTTCACTGTTAATTTTGCAGGTGAAATTCGTAAATTCCCTGTCGGTCAAAAAAAAAAAAAATAATATATATATATATAGTGGATTTCGATTATTTGGGCCACTGGTTAATCGGGGCAGCCATTTATTTGGGGCAAATCTTAAAAAACAGAAACCAAGCAAGAAAATAGCCAGGGTTTACTTCGCTTAATTGGGACAGCATGCTGTTTAATTGGGGCAGGAGACCGCAGCACTGGAGATTACCCTACGATTGTCACCGACGGTACCACGTGGTTCGGTCGAAATTCTGGAGGTCACAATCATAAAACAATAAAACAATTAGCAGTCACCTGTTTATTGGGCTTTTCTGTTAGCGAAATCTATCATAAACGGACAGTAAACTCGATCTTACTGAATTTGCGATAATACCGACAGCTGGAGTTCTGTGGGTTATTATGGCGAAATGTGTTTACACTTCCATGAAATCTTCAATCATATATGTAAAAAAATTAATTTTCAGATCTCTTCATTCCTATTTTTAAAGCTTTGTAACTCGCTACTCGGTTCTCACTTGCGCATATTGTGTTACTTGCAATTTGTGTGTGTGCCGTGTTCTTTGTTATTGATTGCTTATCTTTTTACTGTTTTAAATTTTAACCCACACCCACAAATGTCAGTGAACAGAAATGTATTAATATTTCGTATTAATTATTCCGATTATCACGTATATTCTTTCGATTTTCACGTATCATTTAATTTTTTAATTGGTAAGGTAATAAAGGGTAAATTTGTGCTTAATATATCTTTACTCTTATAGCCTGTGGATAATATTCCTCCTGTTTTCGCTAATTAGAATCGCTGTTTAATAGAATTAAAATTAAATTCACAAACGTGATCACAATGACTGGTGCTTACTGCACATCGTATAGTGAACTGTACTTTACTATGCTACTTGGCCCCGAGTGCCAAGAGAGTGATCATTGCGATATACGAAGCGATTTGAAAGTGTCTTTTTTCCAAGCGACTGATTAGAGAGTTTGTTAAAACCTTTTCTTTTATATAAAGTTATTTATTTTGGCTCTTCCTAAATAAAGAAGTAAGCTTCCTGCCAAGAAAGGAAAGACACCTTTCTATTATATATATAATTAACTTTTCTAACACACTAACCACTGGTGGCACCCCTCCTGCCTCCACGTGGCGGGGCCGGTAACCTGGGAGAAAAAAGTCCCTCTCCCGGGTCTAAAAGGAGCAAACATGGAATTTGATAATTTTCCTCCAATTGAGCCTCGACGCTCATCAGGTCCAAAAGTCAATGACACAGACCATGACACATCACAGTCGAAAAGACTGCGAACTGACAAAGAGCAACAGGAATTGCCATCTTTCCTAATCTTCCACTCCTTGTCAAGCATATGCATGAATACGCTCTCCCCATTTCTGATACAGAAATGCTTGGAAAGCTCATCAGGTTTGCCTAAAATGGTGAAAAGGCTTAGATCCGGAGATTTGCTAATAGAAAGTGCGAGTCGTAAGCAATCAGAGACTCTGCTGAACCTCTCAACCTTTGGTGGTATTCAAGTGCAAATTACACCACATGCAACACTAAATACCTCAAGAAGGGTAATTTCTGAGTGGGATTTGATGAATGTCACAGATGAAGAACTGGTCCAAGAATTAAAAGAACAGAAAGTCTCACAAGCTAAGCGGATTATGATCAGAAAAGATTGTCAGCTTGTTCCCACACGGAACATCATCCTAACGTTTGGCACACCAAATTTACCATTGAATGTTAAAGCCAGCTATCTAAACTGCCGTGTAAGACCCTACATTCCTAATCCCATCAGGTGTTATAAGTGCCAAAAGTTTGGGCACTCTCAGACCGTCTCTCGAGGGGATGCTGTGTGCCCAAACTGTGGTTTAAAATCTCACACACAAACGGAATGTGATGCTGAAACGCCACATTGTTCGAACTGTCAAAGCCAACATCCCGCTTATTCAAGGACCTGTGAACTATGGAAAACAGGAAAAAAGATACAAAAATACAGAGTAGAGCGAAGGAAAGTGACTTTCCAGGAGACAAAGAAACAAATTATGCTTACTACACCGAAACACAGCTATGCAGCAGCAACAAAGAAATATGTCAGCAGCCACTCAAACTGATGTGTCAGTTCCCCCATCCATGTCTATTGCAGACTGGGCTAGAGAAATACTCTCAACCTCACAGCAGTCTACTAAACAAAAACATGCGACAGATCGTGCCAATAATACACCAATTACAGTACCGTCAACTGCATCACAGTCCTCCTCAGAAACCATAAAAACTAAGATAGTAGCTCCAATGCAGAAAACTCAGCCAAATTTAACAAATATGGATACAGATGAAAACATCAATCAGGATGAGACAATCGTAGATCTACACGCAGAAGATGACATGGACACCGGACGACCTATTTTCTTGAAAAAAGAAAGAATAAAATTGGAGAGACAGAAACAGACTGGACCTAAAAGGCAGACTGAACCAAACCCAACTACTAAAAACAAATAATGGACCACATCATACAGTGGAATTGTAGAGGCCTACATAGCAACATTGATGATATCTATGACCTAATCCAAAAGTATAGTCCGGAAGCATATGTTTACAAGAGACTAATCTACCACCACAAGTAATCCCAAAAATCAAGAATTATACTATATATCAGCATAACAGAAATAACAATAACACTGTGCGTGGAGGTGTGGCCATTCTTGTAAACTCAAGAATTCCTACTAAACATATTCCACTACAGACCCCCCTTAGAAGCAGTAGCAGTACGTGCTTCCTTAGGAATCCTGCTAACAATAGTTTCAATCTACTATCACCAAACAAAGTATATACTTATAATGATCTAGAAGAACTTCTGCTGCAGATCCCTCCCCCCTTTTGTTTATTGGGGGATTTTAATGCCCACCATCCACTCTGGGGCTCCCCGCCTACAGACAGACGAGGAAAAATTCTGGAATCGCTACTTGACAAATGTAATCTAACACTGCTGAACACTGGTGCAGATACTTACATTCATTTAGCTACTAGAAAAATTACAGCTATAGACTTAACAATCTGCTCTCCAACATTGTATCCCCTCATTTGCTGATCAACAATGGATAATTCCCCTAAACAGTGATCATTATCCGATAATTTGTGAAATCCAAACATCTAGAATACCTAAGGCAAATAATATGCACTTAAAATGGAAATTTTGCAAGGCAGATTGGAAGTTGTTTGCTTCTAATATCTCATTCAACAACAAAATTATCAGACATCAATCCATCGATGATGCTGCACAACACATCACAACTGAGATTCTAAATGCTGCAACCAAGCCTATACCCAAAATCCATACATAAAGTCCTTCTTTCGAAATACCTGTCCAGCTGAGCCTTAAATTTATTTAGGCTATCAACTTCCACAGCAAGGGATGGAAGTCTGTTCCACCAACCAACTACCTGCTGGCTAAAGGAAAATTTCCGCACATCTATCCTACATCTGTCTTTCCTGAATTTGAATTTATGCCCTCTCAGGTGATTATTCTGAGCATGAGGCAGTATCCCATCAGCATTGAGCATGTTCAAACCATTCAAGGCTTTATACACCTTTATCAGATCACCTCGCTGGTGCCTAGTCTCCAGACACTGTAATTTGCAAAACTTAAGCCTTTCTTCGTAAGAGCAACTCTTCGTTCTGTTCACTAACCGGTTTGCCCTTCTCTGTACTCGTTCCAGCAGCTCTAGATCCTTCTTGAAATGAGGACTCCAGACCTGTGTACAGTACTCAAGGTGTGGCCTGACCATTGCCTTATACAAGGGAATAATCACCTCCTTATCCCTGCTAGAAAAATTCCTGTTTATCATTGACAAGACACCGTGAGCTACTCTTGCAGTCTGTCTGCACTACTCAGAGAACTTTATATCTACCTGCACAATTATCCGCAGGTCCTTTTCATTCTCTACCACTGTCAGTGTAGAACCACAGAGTTGATACGTTGCTCTGGGGTTGCTGTTTCCCATATGTAGTACTTTACATTTGTCAATGTTAAACTTCATTTGCCACTTCTCAGCCCATCTGCTCAACCTTTCCAGATCCTGTTGCAGCAGCATAGCATCAGTAGTGTCCTTAACAACCCTGCCAACTTTTGCATCATCTGCAAACTTGGACATTAAGCTTGATATACCATCATCAATATAATTTATAAATACAGAAAACAATAATGGACCCAACACTGAATCCTGAGGGACTCCACTGATAACATTAGTCTACAATGAGCAGTGTCCATTGATTACCACTCTCTGTCTTCTTCCCCACAACCACCCCTTTATCCATAGCAGCAATTTGCCTCGAATGCCACACTGCTCCAATTTGTGCAGCAGTCTTCCATGTGCAACAGTATCAAAAGCCTTTCTAAGATCCAAGTATATAATATCAAAGTTATTTATTCCCTGCATCCAGTTCTTTTGTGACTGCATCATAGTATCAAATCAAATTGGTCAGGCAAGACTTCCCCTTAACAAAACCACGCTGTGTCTGAGCTATAACTGAAGTCTTGTCTAGATGATCCTGCAGTGCTTCTTTAGCATTAGCATTAGTAGAGGCATTTGATGCAAGAAAGCAAGCTTATGCAGCATCAGCCAAAAAATAAAAAAAATAAAATAAAATTTCTGTTCGTTCAAAATACCTGTCCAGCTGAGCCTTAAACCTATTCAGGCTATCAACCTCCACTACAAGGGATGGACGTCTGTTCCACCAACCAACCACCCGCTGGCTAAAGGCAAATTTCCTCACGTCTATCCTACATCTGTCTTTCCTCAATTTGAATTTATGCCCTCTCAGGTGATTATTCTGAGCAAGAGGAAGAATCCCATCAGCATTGAGCATGCTCAAACCATTCAAGGCTTTATACACCTCTATCAGATCACCTCGCTGGTGCCTAGTCTCCAGACACTGTAATTTGCAAAACTTAAGCCTTTCTTCGTAAGAGCACCCCTTTGTTCCATTCACCAGTCTTTTTGCCCTTCTCTGTACTCGTTCCAGCATCTGCACATCCTTCTTCAAATGAGGCCTCCAGATCTGTATACAGTACTCTAGGTGTGGCCTGACCATTGCCTTATACAAGGGAATAATCACCTCCTTATCCCTGCTAGAAAAATTCCTATATATCATCGACAATACACCATGAGCTACTCTTGCACCCGTCTGCACTGCTCAGAAAACTTCATATCTGCCTGCACAACCACCCCCAGTGCCTCTATTAATTTTCCTGGAACAGAACTTAAACTCACAGGTCTATAATTACTTGTGTCAGCCTTTGATCCTCCTTTGTGAATTGGGGTCACATTTGCACGTCTCCAGTCTATGGGTACCTCCCCTGAGTCCAAGGAAGCTCTCATAATTATGGCTAAGGGTTTTCTTACTTCCTTTGCTGCCTCCTTTAATATAACTGGATAGATCCCATCCACACCAGGTGCTTTTCTTGTGTTTATCTTCAACAATTTCTCCTCCACTTTACTCTCAGTTATTACAAGATTATCTAGCTTACTGCCAGGGTTGGAACACCTCTGGGATTCCCCTCGCTGAATAACTCCTCATGTGTGAATGTCGATGCAGAATATTCATTTAGTTTGTTAGCTACCTGAGCAAGATCATCAACATTTGAACCATCGATATCAAGTGGACCAATCTGATTCATCCCCTTCCTTCTAGAGTTGACATAAATAAAGAACTCTTTGTTGTTTTTCTTTGCATCCCTTGCCAAAGATTTCTCGTAATCTGCCTGCGCTTGCCTAACCTCCTTTATAACTTGGTTACAGATCAACTTATATCTATCATAGGCTTCTGTGTCACGTGTTAATTTATATGTATCCCATGCATTTTTCTTCTCTGCCATATGTCACATTAGTTCATCTGACATCCATTTAGGCCTAAACCTTGAACAATATTTCTTAGTTGGTATGTAAAGCCTAGTAGCTTCCAAGTTTGAATTTGCTGTTGGTAACATCATCAGTTGGTCCCACTGTATAGAATTTGAATACTGTCTCAGACCACGGTAGTCACCTTTATGAAAACAAAAACCCTTCCCTTTACCACTGATGGTAGTTACCTCTTTGAGTAAATCCCACTTCAGCACACTGTGATCACTGCCACCTAGTGGTTCCTTTATCTGCAGATTCTTAATGCATGAAGAATCACTACTGATAATCAGATCAAGAGTACTCCCTCTAGTTGTCTCCTGAACATGCTCATGTAGAATACAATCATCCAATAAATCCACAAAAGCCTTGCTAGTGTGTGAGTGACCAACCCACAAATTCCAGTCAATATCTGGGAAATTAAAATCCCCCATTATAAGACTCTCTGATTTACTGGTCCACTCTGTTTCCCTGTACAGTTTCTTATTATACTCATCAGAGTCATTAGTCCTATAGCACACTCCTACTCTCAATTTTGATCTCCCAATACTTATGTCACACCAAACTGACTCGACACTGCACTGTCCAGCGATGTCGACTGGCTTCACTTCCTTGGATTTTATGTGTTTCTTAACTAATAGCATAACCCCTCCCCACTTCCTATCCTGCCTATCCTTTCTGTACACATTGCTTCCCAAATTCCAGTTCTACATTCCTTATATCTGTGTGACACCACATCTCTGATATCCCAACAATATCTACCTTTGATGCTTTGAGCAGTACCTCAAATTTATCAAATTTATTTACCAAACTCGTAGCATTGGTGTACATACAAGTATACATGCACCTGTTCTTTTTCTTAGCTACCCTAACACAACCCATGTGTTTACTTGTACCGCAGTGACTCCCGGCAGTCTCTGAAATATCCTGCATCTTGTTTTTCAGGCTTCTGCTCATTCCAATAGAAGCAGTGCAAGAATCTCTTTCACCTCTGCCAGTGGCTACTGTTAATCAATTCGTCTTTGTCTCCCCCCAAGCTAGCAGTTTTCCGACCCACCTAACACTGCCTCGATAGCATCAGCAAATATTCTTGCACCCTTTCTATTTAAGTGTATCCCATCCCTGTAGAAGCAATCTCTCCTGTTAACAAGTACAGTCCAGGCTGAAAAAAAATTCTACCCCTTGAGCCTTGCACAATCTTTCCAGGGCCGAATTGATCGACAAGGCTCTCATCACATACTCCCTCCTGTCGTGTCTGGGCAGAATTGCAGACACTTTCAAATTCAACGCTAATTCACAGCTTTTTTTCAACGGTGACCTGTACTTGTTAAGTAATTCTGCCGGTCTCCTACTCTTAATATCATTAGTGCCAACGTCTACAACCATATCACCTTTTGTGCCCTTAAAAGATGGTATCCGCTCTACAACGTCATCAATCTTTGCCCCTGACAGACATATCGTGGTCCTGTTCCACCTATCCTTTTTACAAAGCATGTTCTCCGTTTCCTTGACAATAGAGTCACCAACAACTACTAGTTCCTTTGGGACCAGCACATTCTGCCTTGGGGGTTGTCTACGTAAAGTATATCTGAAGCCTCTTCCAGACATACGTTATGAACATGCAACTCATGAAGTTTTGTTAATCTGAATTACTTGAATTTCTTTTCATTAAGCAACTTTTATTTGATTATTTTAACTAGCTTTTAGCAAGCACCAAGTAGTCTACTTTTAGTATAAAAATCCAAAAATTGAATATCGATGTCTTATTTTCCCACTTTTTGTACAAATAGGTTGGAAACAGAATCAGAGAGATAATAAAGGAATTGGTTTCTAGATGGAATTTATGGTCCCATTCCATTAAAAAAATTGAAGGTAACTCTTTACGATAGTGAAATTTTTAGGCATTTGCCATTGAATTTTTTTAGGTAACTCTTTACTTCTTATGTTATTTTTAATACTCTAACAGAAATCATATAAATGCATAGAGTAAAATTTTTTAGGTTTTCTTTCTTTCTTTTTTTTTTTTTTTATAATTTATTGTATTTGGTTTCAGATCACACTTGGGGATGGATATGCAATGTACATACACATAGTTCCTGGCTTATATCATTTGTCATTATAGCAGTTCCAAATGGGAATGATCTATGTGATCTATATTCCCCTTTACCCTAGACTACTGTTTTAAATCTCCTGATCCTAACTGGAAATTATTTGGAATTATTCCTGTAGGGGTGTGAAATTTTTCACTCCACACTAAGCTTTCAAACTTTTATCTACACCTGTAATTTTCCAAAAAAA
This sequence comes from Mastigoproctus giganteus, assembly GCF_048544385.1. Classification (NCBI taxonomy): domain Eukaryota; kingdom Metazoa; phylum Arthropoda; class Arachnida; order Uropygi; family Thelyphonidae; genus Mastigoproctus; species Mastigoproctus giganteus. The sequence goes on from NC_143581.1 coordinate 93,314,810, forward strand.
TGTGTTGGTCTGTTTGGCATAAGGTTATAAGGGTGATTCAGGAGGAATAGTAAATATTTTGTGAGGTTATAGTATCGATTATTCCGAGTAAAAAAGTTCAAATAAACATGTATCCAATTCTCAATGGATACGGAGATACAGCTATTTAAACCTGGCACGCACAGCTCCCTGAATCAGATGTGACCTAGAAGCAGTTATAACCTGATGCTGTTTGGTGTTAGAAGTGTTATTAAAAATGCCACATCTTCACACATGCTGAATATGCCGATGTGGTGTTTGTCTATGGTTTTTGTTGTGGAAGTACTACTGCTTGTAGAGAATACTGTCGACAGGTTCCTAACTGCAGAATATCGGATTCAAGAGTGTTTGCTAGTGTTTACACTAAACTGCATGAGACTGGTACAGTTCTCAGTGCTCATATTTCTTCTGAACATGCAAATGAACAAAATGTGGATGAAATAGGACACATTCTTCAGTCAGTAGAAATTGGTCCTACTATTAGCACACAAAGAATTTCTATACATATCGGTGTTCCACAGACAAGAGTATGGCGAACATTATGTGAGCACAGTTTGAATCCATTTCACATACAGTGGGTGCAACACCTTCAACCAGGAGATGATGCCCAGCAATTGGAATTTTGTCAGTGGATAAATACTGACTAATTCCATTAATACTGTTCAGCGATGAAGCTACTGTCATCTGTGATGGTATCAACAATACCCGTAACTTTCATAGGTGGTCAGAAAATCCAGATGCCACTGTAGAAACAATTTTTAAACATAACTTCTCTGTAAAATTGTGGTGCGGTATCATCGACAATCAGTTGTGATTGGGCCTGTTGTGTTACAAAATCGTCTTACAGGGCCCATATACCCAGAATTTCTGCAAAACGAACTTCCACTACTATTGGAGGATGTTCCCTTGGCTAAAAGGATTGGTATGTACTTTCAACATGACAGAGCTCCTGCACATTATACCATCTGGTGATACAGTATCTAAATAGAACTTTCCCTGAATGATTGATTGGCCAGCCATTGTGGTCCTTCTCATTGGCCACTAAGGTCTCAGACCCTAGTCCCTTAGATTTTTGTTTGTGGGTTGGATGAAAAGTGCAGTATACAAAGAAAAGGTGAATACAAGAGACAAATTGCTCACCTGCATTTTGGATACTGCTGCCTTCATAAAGGAATGCCAAGACGACCTCAGAAGAACAACACATCATATTACCACAAGAGTTTCAAAAGTGCATTGTGGTTGGCAGTGGAATTTTAGAACATTTATTGTGAACTGTAAAAAATTTGTCAATTATTTGTGTTTTGTATCATTTTAAAAGTCAATAAATACAAACAATAAATCATATATTGTTCTTTAATACCTCTCATAATGACTTTGTGCATGCCAATTTAAAACAGCTGTATCTCTGTATCCATTGAGAATGGACACATGTTTATATGAACTTTTTTACTCAGAATAATCAATACTATACCTCCCAAAATATTTGCTATTCCTCCTGAATCACCCTGTATAAGCATATAACAATTATCTCTCCTATTCACAAAGGATGAAGTTGATTGCTTAAAGATCTGTAGGCCTTAGAATCAAATTTCTGTTTTCATTTTGTGTGTGCAGTGAAGCTTGAAACACTTGAAAATAAGTTATTAATCAACACAAAGCAGCATGGAGATTGGTGTGATTGGCAAAAGGACATTTATGTGAGTGAAGACTGAATATATAGGTTACAGTTTGGTAACTAGGCACCTCAGAGGAGACTTAATTGAGGTGTATAAGACCAAGAGAAACAATTAAAATGAATTTGTGAAATTTTCATTGTGATAAAAGATACCAGTACTATGGACTATGAATTAAAATTATATGGGAGGGAATAGGTTTAGACTGACTAAAAGAAAACTTTGCAGGAAGTTTTTTTTTTTTTTTGCCAGTGAGTTGTTCATTACTGTAATAAATTGCTTGTGTGGATAGTTGAAATTGAAGCTGAAAGCTTGGTGAGATTTGAAAGGTCAGCTGGATAGATACCTGTGTGAGAAGGGAGTCAAATAGGTAGTTTATTGTATTTATTATTATTATTTTATTTATTTTTTTTTTGGAAGTTGCAGAAAAAGCATTGGACTTCCTTGAACCAAATGGATAATATGTAATAAATAATGAATCATTGATTGTCTCTGTAATTACCCAAGCCTTGCAATTGAAAGGATAAAAAGGGGATCTCTCTTTCTCTATGAAAACCCCAGTTAGAGTTGAATTTCTGTAGATTGTAGTATTTAAGAAAATACAAGTGAAAGAAGGTTATTCCAGAAAAAAAGAAGTTGAAGAGAAAGAAGGAAACATGGTTCTTAAAACAGCACCTATTCAGACTGGTTTAGAGAGAGAGAGAGAGAGAGGAGGAAATAAAGAACCCAGTTCAGAAAAACAGTGCCCATGGAAGTATTTATAAAAAAAGGAATGTAGCAGAAACAATGTCTATGAGACCGAGGATGGAGAGATGGATCGTTAATTAACCTGACTGCACTGCCCTAATTTGAAGAGAATTTAAAAGCCCGAGAGAGAGAGAGAGGGAGAGGTTGTTATATGTGATCTTGTCTAGAGACCCGAGTTTCATCAAAGATAAGCATATGAGCAGTAGACACTCCTTTTTACAAGATATAAGACAAGTTGAGTTTTAGAAGGATTGAAATTAAGTAAGTTGTCTTTGCCCCTTGGAGAATTACCTGAACATCAGTATTTAAGGAATTTATTATTATTATTATTGTTAGCCATATGGTGCAAGGAAGCCTGAGGCTTATACTGCACCAGCTAAAAAAAATTTCTGAATTACCCTGAGAGAAAGAGAGAGAGAGAGAGAGAGATAACAAGAGTCAGAAGTAGAGAGGAATCACCAAGAAAGAGAAGAATGATGATATCCAGCTGAGGACCCTGGGTGTGCCAAGCCCATACTCACCAGATGTGCACCCCTGAGGTAAGTTTGGTAGTGGATATTCAAGAAGGTGAAGCTATTTGTGCAGGGCAAGGTTTCTCAAACTAAGTGGAATGCAATGTGCCATCATCAGCAAAACTATGGATTAGTTTCCAGTCAGGAGAAGGTCATTATACAAGAGGGAAAAGAGTGGGAGAAAGAACTGAACCTTGCAGAACACCAGCAGTAGTGGAGAAGTTAGAAAACAGGGAGCCATCTACCATCACTTACAGAGAGAGAGGTCAGAGAGAAAACTGCATATCCAGTTTACTGCAATTGCAAAAAGAAATCCTTTTTCATTGAATTGGTCCATAGATTGGTAACATGAGCCAATATATCACTAATGGACCAACATAGAATCCACGTTGCAATCATTGATAAGATGGAAGTTTTAAGATTAATGGATTGCTACCTCTGCTGATTCCAAATCGTAAATCATTAACTTATTCCAAAGTAAATTGTTCAATTGCTTTGAAAAGACTAAGGGTGAGTGCAATGGAACAATAATTGAATGGGAAGGATTTGTCACCCTTTCTTTGGGCACTGGCTAGACAGCAAATTTCCAAGCAGAAGGAAAAACAGTGGTGTAATAAAATGTATAAAGGACACAAAACAGGAGCAAGCTCTGGATCACAGATTGAGAAAAGTGGAGAAATGCCATCAATACCTGCAGTTTCTTGACATCAAGATTGTTCAGTATTCTTCTGACATCCTTTTGACAGAATACCACAGGAGGGCAATTGGAATGTACTGCAAATGGTAAAAGGTGACTTACCAAGATCATGAATACAAGAGTTAAAAGAAAAGTAGGATATTAGTTAGTCAGCTTTAGCTGAGGAGACAATAGAATCATCAGATTTTGAGAGAGGCAGAAGTGAGTATAGATGGACAAAAATTGTAGCCAGTAGCTTTGGCAAGACCAGAATGCTCTACTACAATTTTAACAAGAAGCAAGTTTTCTGTTCTTAGCCTGTTCAAAACCAGTTTGGACCTGCCATTTTGGCATCATGACTGTTCTAAATTCTTCTGACATTCTTTTGACGGAAGACCACAGGAGGCATTGAATGAAGTGTACTGGAAATGGTAGGAGGTAGTTTACCAAATCATCAATACATGAGTTAAGTATGATGCTAACTGGTTGGCTTTATCTTTATCTGGGGTGGCAGTAGAACCACTGGGTTTTAATAGAAGTATGAGTAGAGATTGGCAAACATTGCAGCCAAGAGCTTTGGAAAGAGGCCAGAATGCTCAGCTACTAATTGCACAAGAAGCAAGTTTTCTGCTCTTAGTCTGTTCAAAATTTTGTTTGGGCTGATTAATAACTGGTTTACAATCGTTGTATGCTTTGGTGTAGACAGAAAATGAACATGGACATTTGGATGTAAGCCAATTGCTATATGCAGCATTTTTATCTTGAACAGCCTTAGCACATTTATTGGAAAACCAATTTTACTCTTAATGTTATTAGTGCCAACGTGTACAACAATATCATCCTTTGTGCCGTTAAAAGTTGATATCTTCTCCATAGCATCATCAACTTTTGCCCCTGACAGACATACTCAGATCCTTTTTGAATAAATTTAAAAATGGATTAGACAAATTACATTACCCAACATGATTTTTACCTCCAGCAAATCAATGGTTGTTTCTGGTCAAGTTTTATGTATAGAATTTAAAATCAATCATAAAAATTTCCTATCACGTCTCAGTTTTAAGATATAGATGGATAACTGGATGCTGTACAGAATCTAGTTATCCATCTAAAAAAATTGTATTTCAAACATTACTGTTTGAAATACAATTTTTAAACTTATTAACTTTTGGTTGGTTTTTTTTATTGGGCTAAAAGTTAAGCAAGTACATCATTACTGTTCTTGCAATATAGTATATTTTGATTTTGATACACTTTTCCAGATGTCAGTATTTTTATTAATTTTATTACACCATTCAACTGTTCAATATATAGCGTGTGATAAACTATGCTACAAGAATTCACCTTCTGTTCAATTTTACCAATTGCTTTTACTGTTTTTAGGTTAATGCATTGTTAAAATGGAGAAGACAAAGCACAGAATTTGCATCAATCACCCAGACAACTTCTGCTATGTTTGTGGACACTTAATCCCAAAAACTCAGAGGAAAAAAATATACAATGTCACAAAAGTTGCATATTTATTGTACTTCAACTGCAGGATTGGTGACCAAGAAAAAAATTGGGCTCCACATATCTGGTATATTACTTGTACAACGAACTTAAGGCTGTGGTTATATGGCAAGCTGATATCATTACCTTTTGCCGTTCCTATGTTGTGGCGCGAGCCCAAGAATCATTTCGATTACTGCTATTTCTGCAAGACAAAAATAAAAGGTATTTCCAAAAAAAAAGCAAGCACTGCATCAAATATTCAAATATCCCATCAGCAATTATGCGAGTGCCACATAGTAAAGTACCTGTGCCACCAAAATCTTGGAGTATTGGAAGTAGTGATGAAGGTACAGAAGAAATTGTTTTATCAGATGTCGCGGAACCATGTACTTCACATGATTTGGATTACGAGCTAGAAAAAGAAAAGTCCCCACACTACATTGAACAAGAAGAATTAAGCAACTTGATCTTACCCAAAAAGAAAGTTGAATTACTGAGATCCAGACTACAAAAGTGGAACTTACTCACCAAAGGTACAAAGATTACAATATACCGTAAGTGAAATGAAGAGTTTTCAAGATATTTTGCAATGAAAAACAACATGTGTGTCTGCAAAGACGTCGTTGGTCTTATGCACGTACTGAATATTGATCATACCTCTGAATGGTGTTTGTTCATTGATGCATCAAAGCTAAGTGTGAAAGCAGTATTGCTTCATAATGGAAATGCCTTACCATCGATTCCTCTTGTTAATGCTGTTGGCCTGAAAGAATCTTACAATAGTATGTCCCAGATTCTTGCTGCTATACATTACAGTGACTATGGTTGTAATATTTGTGGTAATCTCAAAGTGATTGGACTGCTTGTTGGGTTGCAAGGTGGTTTCACTAAATACTGTTGTTTCCTGTGTTTGTGGGATAGTCGTGCAACAGCCAAACACTATGTTGAACAATACTGGGACAAGAGAGATGAATATATTCCTGGCAAAAGCAATGTAAAATATGTTCCATTGGTTGATCCACAAAAAGTTTTTCTTCCCCCTTTACACATCAAGCTTGGACTGATTAAGAATTTCACTAAGGCACTGGATAAAGAAAGCAGAGTATTTGCATATTTACTGAAAATGTTTCCAAATTTATCTCATGCAAAGCTGAATGAAGGAATTTTCATAGGTTCTCAAATAAGAAAGCTCCTAAAAGATGAAGAATTTCAAAGAAACCTAAATGATATTGAACTGGCTGCATGGAGATCTTTCAAGGCTGGGGTACACGGATTCCTCGGAAAGAGAAAAGACGAGAAATACGAGAAACTGGTGACATCCATGTTCAATCTCATCAATCTCATTCAATCCATGTTCTATCTCATCAGGAAATGTTATAAGAACATGGGGTGCCGAATGTCATTGAAAATGTATTTCCTTCATTCCCATCTGGATTTCTTTCCTGAAAACTTAGCAGATGTTAGTGATGAACAAGGACAGCACTTCCACCAGGACATATCTGGAATGGAAAAACAATATCAAGGTCACTGGGACTCTGCCATGATGGGAGATTGCTGTTGGTTCCTTAAACAGGAAAGCAATCTGGAGTATAAAAGGAAATCAATGAATGGGAAACATGTCTAAGTAACATATACTGTGTGCAATAATTACAACTTTTGATGTATATGTTTTGATTATATCTTTTGATGTATATGTGACAGAAGTAAAAGATCGATATTTTCAGAATCAGGACATTAATTTTGTTCAGAAAAACCAACTTTCGTTTCAGAGGTATGACAAAAAAAAAAAAAAAATTTGTCGGGTAGTGTTATTAGAGGAGATGGGGAGGTGATATTGGAAGGGGGTTTTTTGGGGGGACCTGATGCTCTATAATCTTTCTTCTTTGCATAAATATTAATAATAAATTATGTTGCTGTCCTCAAGACATTGTAAAGAAGAATTTTTCACATCATCTTTTGCTTTAGCCTCATATCCCTCAGCTTTTCAAACATTAAAATCTTATCTGGGAAATATGTTCTTAATTACAACACCATGCAGCACCTTTTATACAACTTACCCTTCACTTTTCATGAATTATAGCTAGAGCTTAACAATACAAAACCTGGAAATATTATTCTTAATTGGATTCACTGTATCATGGTGGTAAAGCTAAATATTAAACATTGAACTCATTGCTTCTGTTCTACATTTCCTATACAGTGAAATCTTATCATGAAATGTGGAAGCATACCTCAATAATAACAGAACTAGGTAATGACCATACAACCCATGCCATTATTATCCCATGCAGCTTCATGTCAGAGCAGTGATTCTGGCCAACAGCAATACAATATGCTATTACCTTGTGTTCCTAATAAAGTGGACAGGCAGTGTATATTGATTGACTAGTCCTAACGTCATTCTAATGATAGTATTTCTTGAAAAAATTACCTCCTAACGATTCATAGAGTTTAATAGTTATTTAAGTTATCTTGAAAAAAGTGACCACTTCCAGACTGACATGGTTTTTGTGTAGCCATAATCTAATAAACCTATCATATGTATGATAGGTTTATTAAATGTTGGTAGAAGATCACGTTGCACTTAAAGTTACAAATGGTGGTCAACATGCTGGATGCTTTTATTAGAAAAGAGCACTTAATTATTGTGAGCTGCTACAAAAAATAGGTAAGCTCTGAAACACTGCTCAGCACTAAGGATTTATTACCTGACTTATATATCCTAGGTTTAAGGTCACTTACCAAAATTTCTTCAAACCTGCTTAGCACATGGTTCCTTCCAAGTTCATTATAGAATTTGTTACTGCCACCTTTCCATACAATAGAAAGTACTCCAAGGTATTTTTCATCATTTTTCATCCACATATTTTTCATCATTAAAATTAATTCAGTCATGCATGATATTCCAAATATTGTTTCTACTACTTATATGAGTTGACTATTTCTTATGACTCAGCCAAGACATGGACCATCAAATGTTGTCAGCCTCGGGCAGCAATAAATCAAATACTGACTTGGACCCAAAAAATGGCTTTATTTTCTCCATAAAAAGTCAATGCACATTTTTGCAAAAAAAAAAAAAAAAAAAATTCATGCTAATCCTGAATTGGGGCTTGGAGGGGAACAAGCATTCTGGGTGTTATCAGACACTCAGTCTAAAACACTGATGGATCCAATATCTTTCTATTTCAGAAGATTTAGGAGAAGTCTGGTTGGCCTGCGTCCTTAAAATCCACTTGCACACTTCTCGATGGTGAGCCCTGTTACATCACTTAGGTGGCAACGAACATGTAGAGTGGCCTGGTTAGGATGAAGAGGAAAAACCAAACCCTCCAGCACATGACAGTAAAACGAAACAAATGGCCCTCAGTACCCAATGTCTTTCACTCCCCCTCTTATGGCAGCGAGAGGAAGCAGTGGGTACTAAGAATCTTTGGGTACGACCAGGCTGCCATGCACGGAAACTGAACTTGGCCTGTTACAACGAAAGATCGCTCATCGGTGAAGACAGGATATTAGAGCTGGAAAAGGAATTAGAAAATGTGAATTGGAATATCATCGGTTTGGCTGAAACAAGAAGAAGAAGAAATGAATCACTTATAAGTTTATCAAGTGGAAATATGCTGTACACCAATGGAAACAGTGAAAGGAGTGAAGATCGAGTTGGCTTTCTGGTCCATAAAAATATAAAAAACAACATTTTGGAATTCAAAAGTACATCACCAAGGGTGTCAAGACTACTATTCAGGATTTCTAAGAGATATAAGCTAAAGGTTATAATGATTTATGCACCAACATCGAGCCACGATGATGAAGAGGTGGAAGAAATGTACACCAAAATTGAGAGTCTTCTAGATGAACAGAAAACTCACTATACTATCATTATGGGGAATTTCAATGCTAAGGTTGGAAAGAGACAAAACAGCACAGAAAGGGGAACTATAGGAAATTTTGGAATTGGTGAAAGAAATGAAAGAGGTGAAAGACTTGTGGAATTTGCAGAATATCGAGGAATGTCAGTAATGAACCCTTTTTTCAAGAAAAGGGTGAACAGAAAGTGGACATGGAAGAGCCCAAATGGATTAACATCTAATGAAATCGACTTCATCCTCACTAACAAAAGATATATCGTGAATGATGTTACTGTCCTGAACAAGGTAAATGTTGGAAGTGATCACAGAATGGTAAGCTGCACACTTGATATAGATGTAAGAAAAGAAAGGAAAACACTGACTCGAATAAATAATACAAAGGTCTGTGAGATAACAGAAGAAGAGAAAAAGCAGTATGTACTGGAACTTAAGGACAAGTTTGAGCTTCTGCAGACTGCTCATGAGGAATATTACAACTTTCTGAAAGTGATAAAGTCGAAGAAACCTATAGGTAAAAAGAAATCTAGAGAAGAAAAAATTAGTCAAGAAACACTTGTCATGATGAACCAAAGATGACAAATGAAGAGCAAGAAAAACAATGACTAGGAGAAATGGAGTATACAGTCTGTCCTCGTATAACACGATAGTTGTGTTCCTAGAAACCCCCGTGCAATGCAAAATCGTGCAATATAAACAACAGGCCCTATGGGAAAAGTGGGGTTAGGTGCCGACCACCCAAGATTGAATACACATTTGGAACCAAAACATTACCAAACACAATAAATAATCGGGTAATTTTAATCGTTATAAAATACTTATGTATTTTATAACGATTAAAATACGTAATAAAAATATAATATATATTTTTTATTATAATATAATAAATAATAAAAAATAAATATTTTTTATTATTTATTATATTATAATAAAGTATTTTTAGTATTTTTTAATACTAAAAAAGAATTTTTTACGAATAAAACACGTATTTTATTCGTAAAAAATTTATTATATTAAATAAAATAGTCGTAATAAAATATTTACGTATTTTATAATGCTTACGTATTTTATTACGACTATTACGTAATAAAATATTGCTAATGCTTTTGCTTCTATCGTAAGCAAACTTGTTTTTTGTTTGATTTTCTATCCAAACAGATGACAGCCATTCCATCTCTTCCAATTCTTGTGTCTTAATCTAATGGATTTTAATTACACTTTGAGTTGTTCCCGCTATGAAAGTTGTTTTTATTTTCTCCGTATTCTTTGTAATTCTCGGCGTTGCCTCATTTAGGTCTGTAGCACGTGCAATATCACATGGTCTTTCATTTCACTCAAAGCATTTCACAATTTCATATTTTCTATCGACAGAGGTGGACTGGCCATAAGCCTTACCCGGGAAATCCCGGAGGACGGTGTGATTTTGGCCATAAACCGTAGTAGGAGGCCACCATAAATTTTCCCGGGTAAGAATTTTTGATCCTATCCGCCTCTGTTTATCGATATTGCTTTTTGTTTCTCTCTCTGAATCTGCAGTGTCTTCGCCAGGACGCTTCCTTTTCACACCTTTTAAGTATTTTACTAATTTTTAGGGAATAAAGCGCAATTACAAAACGAGGAGGCACGCTTAATACACATAAACAAAGCTGTGCGCATATAGCAACTGAATAAACAACACCGTAAAGCCGAGATACACTATTAACACCCCACATTTTACTAAAGCACATTTCTGGGGTTACTACCATAAAACAATAAAAACAATTTCCAGTTTCGTTTCTGCTAGTGAAATCTGTTATAAACTGGTAGTAAACTCCATCTAATTGCATTTGCGATTATATCGATAGCTGGAATTGTGTTGGTTTTTACGTTATTATGGTGAAATGTGTTTTCCCCTTCACTGATATAAAACACATAAATACATTTTCAGAATCTTCTTCATTCCTATCGTGTTGCATTCAGTTGGGGTGATTCCGCGTTCGACTGCCATTTCTTGTAAACACAAAGGCGAATCGTGCATAAGCGAATTCGGTTCGTCTTATATAAGATAACATTCCCCTATTTATAAATCGTGTACGATCGAATTCGTGTCATGTAAACACGTGTTATACGAGGACCGACTGTACTGAGTTATGCAAAGCCATTAGAAAGGGTCTCAGAGAGGACATAAGAAAATTTAACAAAAGAAAAGTAGAACAAGCATTAAGGGAAAACAAAGGATTTAAATCAGCAGCCATGAGCAGTAATACAGAAAGACAAATGATACTGAAACTGAAGAATAGCGATGGTGTATTTATAAATAGCAGAGAAGGCATAATTCAAATACCAGAAGACTACTATAAAGAGTTATACAAGGAGTGAGGGAATGATGCCAGCAGTGGGGAAGATGGATCGCAAATTAGTAACACATACAACATACCTGATATCCTTCCTGATAAGGTAGAACGTGCGTTGAAGAAAATGAAGAATCAGAAAAGCCCCGGGGGAAGATGAAGTTAGTGTAGAGTTGTTAAAATTGGGAGGAAGAGACATGACACAAAAACTGGCAAGACTCTTCACAAAATGCATTCGAAAAGGTGTGACACCTAAGGGGTGGAATAATGCAATCATAGTTCTGCGTAAGAAAGGAGATAAATCAGAAATTGGAAATTACAGACCAATTAGTTTGTTATCCAACATCTACATGTTGTTCACAAGGGTTATTGCTAACAGATTAGAAAGAATACTTGATGAGAATCAACCAAAAGAGCAAGTTGGCTTTAGGACAGGATTCTCAACTATGGATCACCTTCATGTAATGTCACAGCTAATGGAGAAAGAAAATGAATATAAAACACCATTATGCCTGGCATTTGTGGATTATGAAAAGGCATTTGACTCCATACAGCATAAGGCAACGTTTCGGGCTCTAGAAAGACAAGGCATTGATACCCCATATATTATGATTTTGAAGAAAATATATGAGAATGCTACCTCCTTTATTAGACTAGACAAAGACAGTAGTAAATTCGAAATTGAGAAAGGAGTTCGACAAGGAGACACAATATCTCCGAACTTGTTTACTGCTGCCCTTGAGGAAGCTTTCAGAAGATTAGACTGGTCGCAGAAAGGAGTCAATGTGAATGGAGAATACCTAAACCATTTACGATTTGCAGATGACATTGTGGTCATAAGCCACGATCCCAAAGAATTAGAGGAAAATCTTTATCAGTTATGCACAGTTAGTAAGGATTTTGGACTAAAGATGAATTTGGCTAAAACAAAAGTAATGATGAACAAGTATTCCACAGAAAGGGATATAATGATTGAAGAAGCAGTAATTGAAAAGGTGGAGTCATATACTTATATGGGACAAGTCATTAGTTGTAATAATGATAAATGGCTGGAAGTCAAGAGAAGAATAAATTTTGGATGGATAGCATTCAGGAAATATAGTCAGATACTGAGGAGCAATATCCCAATTTGTCTGAAACATAAAATAATGAACCAATGTATACTCCCCATCATGACTTATGGAAGTGAAACTTGGGCACTCACCAAAATAATGGAAGAGAAGCTGAGAACTACACAGGAAGAATGGAACGAACTCTTAGATAAGAAGAGAAACGCATTGATTAGGCAGCAAATTCAAGTAAAGGACATTCTTATCTAAACTAAAGAACTAAAATGGTCTTGGGCAGAGCTTGAAGACATGATGACAGATGGACTAAGAAAATAACAGAATGGTACCTAAGAGGAGCTAGAAGAGAACCTGGAAGACAACAACTGAGATGGACAGATGAAATTCATGAGTTTGTGGGTATTAAATGGATAGGTTATCCATAGTTGAGAATCCTGTCCTAAAACCAGCTTGATCTTTTGGTTGATTTTCATCACGTATTCTTTCTAATCTGTTAGTGATGACCCTTGTGAACAACTTGTAGATGTGGAACAACAAGCTAATTAGTTCGTAATTTCCAATTTCTGATTTTTGTCATTTCTTATGCAGCAAAATTATGATTGCATTATTCCACTCCTTAAGGGTCACTCCTTACCTAATGTATTTTGTGAGGTGTCTTGCCAGTTTCTGTGTCATGTATGTTCCTTCAGTTTTAACAACTTTACTATAACTTTTGTTTTTTCTTCATTTTCTTTCTTCATTTTCTTCAATCCATGTTCTGTCTCATCAGGAAGGAAGTCAGGCATGTTGTATGTTTTGCAAATTTGTGCTCCATCTTCGCTGTTGGCATAATTCCTTTGCTCCTTATGTAATACTTTATAGTAGTCTTCTGCTATTTGAATTATGCCTTTTCTGTGATTTATAAGTACACCATTACTATTCTTCAGTTTCAGAGTCATTTGTCTTTCTGTATTACTGCTCATGACTGCTGATTTAAGTCCTTTGTTTTCCCTTAATGCTTGTTCTGTTTTCTTGTGTAAAATATTTTTATGTCCTCTCTGAATCAATCTCTTTCTAATGGCTTTGCATAACTTAGTATACTCAGTTTTATCCTTGTCACTGTTTATTTTGCTCTTAATTTGTTGTATTCGGTTTATCATGAGAAGTATTTCGTGACTAATTTGTTCTTTGGATTTCTTTTTACATATATGTTTCTCAGTCTTTATCTCTTTCAGAAAGTTGTATACCTCATTGATTTCTTGGTCTTAAGTTCCAGTACATACTGCTTTTTCTCTTCTTCCGTTATCTCAAAGACCTTTATATTATTTACTCTTGTCAGTTTTTCCTTTCTTTTTTTACCTATATATAAAGTATACATCTTACCATCAGGGCTGCCAAAACTGGGTAAGTGTTGCTTATGATCTATAGTTCAAGAGGGTGCCAAAATTGTTTTCTGATTGGTTAATGTTTTGCCGACCAAAATGGTGAATACTAATAAACATTAGTATTCACCATTTTGGGCGGCAAATTTTATTTTGCTTACTGCCAGCACATAGGAATGCAGCACTACTGCTTACCATTCTCTGATCACTTCCAACATTTACCTTGTTCAGGATGGTTACATCATTCACAAGAAATCTTCAGTTAGTGAGGCTTTTGATACTGTTGCACATGGAAGACTGCTACATAGATTGGAGCAGTGTGGCATTGGAGGCAAATTGCTGCTATGAATAAAGGGATGGTTGAGTGGGAGAAGACAGAGAGTAGTAATCAATGGACACTGCTTTTTGTAGACTAATGTTATTAGTGGAGTCCCCCAGGGTTCAGTGTTGGGTCCATTGTTCTCTGTATTCATCAATGATATTGATGATGGTATATCAAGCTTAATGTCCAAGAACGCAGATGATATAAAGGTCGGCAGGGTTGTTAATGACACTAATGACAGTATGCTGCGGCAACAGGATCTAGAAATTTCAGCAGATGGGCAGAGACGTGACAACTGAAGTTTGACAAATGTAAAGTACTCACATGGGAAGCAGTAACCCCTGAGTAACGTATCAACTGTGTGGTACTACACTGACAGTGGTAGAGGATGAAAAGGACCTGGGGGTAATTGTGCAGGCAGATATGAAGTTTTCTGAACAGTGCAGATGGTCTGTAAGAGTAGCTCATAGTGTCTTGTCAGTGATATACAAGAATTTTTCTAGCAGGGATAAGGAGGTGATTATTCCCTTGTATAAGGCAGTGGTCAGGCCACACCTTGAGTACTATATACAGGTCTGGAGGCCACATTTTAAGAAGGATGTAGAGGTGTTGGAATGAGTACAGAGAAAGGCAACGTGATTGGCGAGTGGAACAAAGCGTTGTTCTTACGAAGAAAGGCTTAAGTTTTGCAAATTGCGTGTCTGGAGACTAGGCACCTGCGGTGTGATCTGATTGAGGTGTATACAGTCTTGAACAGTTTGAACATGCTCAATGCTGATGGAATTCTCCTTCTTCTTCTTGCTCAGAATAATCTTCTGAGAGGAAATAAATTCAAATTGAGGAAAGACAGTTGTAGGATAGATGTGCGGAAGTTTGCCTTTAGCCAGCGGGTGGTTTATTGCTGGAACAAACTTCCATCTGTAGTGGAAGTTGATAGCTTAATCAGATTCAAAGCAGAACTGGACAAACATTTGGAGCGAGTGGATGGGTCTCTCTGTTGGTTTTTTTTTTTTTTTTTTTGGCTGATGCTATATAAGCTTGCTTTCTTGCATCATGTACCCTTGCCCATGCTAATGAAGTCAATTCCATTAGTTGTTGATCCATTTGGGCTTTTCCATGTTTAATAGCAAATTCTAAGTGGGAAGCATTCAAGGAATTAATCGTGGAAGCTACTAAAAGTTTCATACCTATTAAGAAATATTGTTCAAGGTTTAGGCATAAATGGTTGTGAAATGAACTAATGAGACTCATTTCACAGAAGAAAAATGCACAGGATGCATATAAATTATCAGGCGACACATAAGCCTATGGCAGATATATGCTAGTCTGTAATCAATTCAGAAAATTGATTAGGCAGGCAAAGGCAGATTACGAGAAATCTTTGGAAAAAGATGCTAAGAAAAACAGCAAGGATTTCTTTATTTATATGAACTCTAAAAGGAAGGGGATGAATGTGATTGGTCCACTTGATATCGATGGTTCTACTGTTGATGATCCTGCTCAGATAGCAAACAAACTGAATGAGTATTTTGCATACATGAGGAGTTATTAAAGTTTGAAGAGGCGAGAAGGTTATCAAATTGTAGCAGGATGCTTAATGATTTTGTAATAACTGAGAACAAAGTGGAGGAGAAATATTTATGAAGTTAAACATAAGTCACCTGGGATGGATGGGATCTATCCAGTTATATTAAAGGAGGTGGCAAAGGAAGTAAGCAAACCCTTAGCCATAATTATGAGAGCATCCTTGGATTCAGGGGAGGTCCCCACGGACTGGAGATGTGTAAATGTATCCCCAATTCACAAAGGGTAATCGAAGGTGACACAAGTAATTACAGACCAGTTAGTTTAAGGCTTGACGTAGCTGAGTGGTCAGAGCAACAGTGCATAGCACACGTTCCTTGAGAGAACCCGTGTTCAAGCCCATGACTACTAAATACGATAAATATTTGTATTGAAGATTTATTGTAAACTCTACTGACTTGGTTGTCGTGCCAGAGAATAAACAGAAATTTTTTTTTTTTTTTTTACTTCTGTTCCAGGTAAAATAATGGAGTCACTGGTTAAAGATGCATTGCAGGATCATCTGGACAAGACTATAGCAATAATTCAGACACAGCATGGGTTTTTTAAGGGAAAGTCTTGTCTGGCAAATTTGATTGGGTATAATGATGTGGTTACAACGGAACTGGACGCAAAAATAATTTTGGTATTATATACTTGGAATTCAGGAAAGCTTTTGACACTGTTGTGCATGGAAGACTACTGTACAAATTGGAGCAGAATGGTATTAAGGGTAAGTTGCTACAATGGATAAAAGGATGGTTGAGTGGAAGAAGACAGAGGGTGGTAATCAATGGGTGCTGCTCTTCATGTACTAATGTTATTAGGTCCACTGTTGTTTTGTATATTTATCAGTGATATTGATGAAGGTATATCAGGCTTAGTGTCAAAGTTTGCAGATGATACGAAGGTTGGCCGGGTGGTTAATGACAGTGTGCTACTGCAACAAGATCTAGAAAATTTGGACAGATGGGCTGAGAAGTGGCAACTGAAGTTTAACATTGACAAATGCAAAGTACTGCATATGGGTAGAAGTATCCCCAGAGAAATGTACCAACCGTGTGGTACTACACTTAAGGTGGTAGAAAATGAAAAGTCCTGGAAGTAATTGTGCAGTCAGATATGAAGTTTTCTGAGCAATGCAGACAGGCTGCCAGGGCAGGTCATGGGGTTTTGTCAATGATATACAGGAATTTTGCTAGCAAGGAAAAGGAGGTGATTGTCCCTCTGTATAAGGCAATAGTCAGGCCACACCTTGAGTACTGTGTACAGGTCTGGAGGCCTCATTTTAGGAAGGATGTAGATTTGCTTAAGCATGTCTAGAGAAAGGCAACAAGATTTATGAGGGGGGTAATGAAGGGATCCTCTTACCAAGAGAGGCTTAAGTTCTGCAAATTGCAGCGGCTGGAGACTAGGCACCTGCGAAGAGATCTGATTGAGGTGTATAAGGCTTTGAATGGATTGAGCACGCTGAAATCTGATGGGTTTCTTCCACTTGTTCAGATTACGAACCAAAGGAGCATAAATTGAAATTGAGAAAAGACAGATGTAGAATAGATGTGCAGACATTTGCCTTTAGCCAGCAGGTGATTAATTGCTGGAACAAACTTCCATGTGTCATTGTGGAAGTTGATAGGTTAAACAAATTTAAGGAGGAACTGGACAAACATTTACAAGGAATTGTTTTGTAATTTTTTTTTTTTTTTGGCTGATTCTGCATAAGCTCATACACTTGCTTTCTTGCATCACGTCACTACTACTACTTTCTGTTCACCCTTTTCTAGAAGAAAGTGTTCATTACTGACATTCCTCGAGATCTTTAAAATTGCACATCTCACCTCTTTAATTTCTTTCACTAATTCCAAATTTGACTTTAGTTTCCCTTTCTGTGCTGTTTTGTCACTTTCCAACCTTAGCATTGGACTCCCCCATAATGATGGTGTAGTGAATTTTCTGTTCATCTAGAAGTCTCCCAATTTTGGTGTACATTTCTTCAACCTCTTCATCATCATGGCTCGATGTTTGTGCATATATCATTATGATCTTTAGTTTCGACCTCTTAGAAATCCTGAGTAGTAATCTTGACATCCTTTGTGATGTACTTTTGAATTCCAAAATGTTGTTTTTTATATATATTTTTGGACTAAAAAGCCAACTCCACCTTCACTCTTTTCACTGTTTCTATTGATGTAGCGCAGACTTCCACTTGATAAACTTATAAGCAAATAATTTCTTTTTGTTTCAGCCACACTGATGATATTCTAATTCACATTTTCTAATTCTTTTTCCAGCTCTAATATCATCCCTGCACTGATGAGCGATCTTACATTGTAACAGGCCAAGTTCAGTTTCCGTGCATGGTAGCCTGGTCCTACTCAAAGATTCTTAGCACACTTGTTTTTATTATAATTCCTATTTTTCTCATTGTACCTGGAGTTCTGATTACAGGAACTCCCTGACTTACGTAAGGGTTTGTTCTGTGGAACGCTATGTAAGTCAGAATTTCTCCCATGCTTGTGCAGCACTTGCAACTGTGCTCGCTGAATTGATTGAATCAGAAATGAAATGTTCAATGAACATGTAAATAGAATTGTTTATTGTATTTATTAAATTTTTTATCTCATGCACAGGGAAAATTACAAAGTGTGCAATTTAAAAAATTTTCAAAATTATAAAATTACAAAAAAAGAGAGGAGACATGCATATCATCAGTAAGTTTTACTTCTCGAGCATCGTTGACAGAATCGATGTTTTCAGCTGATAAGTACACCGCTGCAGAGGTTGGGGGCTGTGGAGATTTAGAAGGGGTTGTCAGCTCAATAATTTATGGAAGATCATATTAACGGATGACCGGACGGTGGCTTTTTTCTTTTCATTGTAGATTTATTTGTAGCAAGCAAGCATATCATTCATCTCTCTGTTAACTTTTAAGAATCATTCGCTGTCAGGATCCATCTTCTCAAACCTCGCCATTGCCAATGCAATTTCAAGAAATGCCATTGCTATCTCCCTGGTGATGAAGTGTCTTGGCTCATTTGGTTCATCTTGAGCTTCATCAGCATTTTCTTCTTTCACTATCGCTGCTTGCAAATCAATAAGTTCTTCGTTAGATAATTCCTTCTCTTCTTCTATTAACTCCATGGCTTTGGCATCAACCTCCAACTGAAGTAGCTCTGCAACCTTTACATTCTTAACTGTAACCTCTACATATGTTTCGTCTTTTTCAAATCCATCAAAGTCTTTTACGTGTTGTTTGTTATTGTTTGTTATTTGGTTTTTAGGAGCATTAGCAACTAAGGCCATATTGCTCCGGGATATGCAGTGGTCATTCCTGACCTTTCCGCATCCTCTGTATTTGGTGGTGACGGGCTTGAACCCTGGTCTAATCACGAAGCGTGTGCTATGCACTGCTGCTCCTTCCCACCTGGCTATGGAGGCGCCTTTACGTGTTGTGTGCATATTTTCTTCCATGTGCCATTTAAACAACTTTTATTAATTTTTGCCCAGACCTTATTAATGTATAATATGGTGTGGTAAATATTGTAAGATTTTCAAGTCTCTTAACATAAAATTTTTCTCATTGTCTACTGCAGACAATGCCTGAGAAAATGTTATGCTTAAATAGTATGCATTTAAATTCGAAATAACACCCTGATCCATAGGTTGGATGAGTGAAGTCCTGTTTGGCAGTAAAAATATGACTCTCACCTTTGAATTGAAATCATCTAGATGCGTATGATGTCCAGGAGCATTATCTAATAGAAGCAACATCTTGAAAGGAACATTGTTGTCTTTACAATATTTTTCAACCTCGGGAATGAAGCAGCACTTAAACCAATCCTCAAATAGAGATATTGGTATCCATGTTCTCTGGTTCAATCGGAAATGCATGGGTAGGGTGGCTTTATTGATGTCCTTAAATGCACGACGATTTCCGGAATGGTACGCAAGCAGTGGTTTTAATCTGTAATCTCCTGCTGCATTAGCCCTAAGCAAGAGCATGGCCCTATCTTTTGATGCCTTGAAACCTGGCATTGTATTTTGTTCTTTGGAAATCTATGTTCCATCCAGCATTTTTTTCCAATACAGAGCAGTCTTGTCAACGTTAAAAATTTTATGTGTTGAATAGCCACTTCATCAATATTTTTTTCCAAAATATCACAAAATTTCTCTGCAGCTGCAGAAACAGCACTGGCGACTTCACTGCATATTTTAACGTTGTGGAAACCAGTGCAATGCTGGAATCTATTAAACCACCTGTTGCTTGCCATGAACTTCGGTTGGGGTTTGTCATAATTATCCTTAATATCTTCATAAATACTTCTTGTTTTTCTTGAATGGCCATTGGACTCAGGGGCACTCGCTTCTGAATCTGATTTTACATCCATATTATTAACAGCTGTTCCATCTTTGATATATCACTGGAACGCTGTTTTGTGATCACTGTTGATCTTAAATGTGTTGATCCTTTGACATGCTCTTTTAAAATAGTATTCAGTGTTGAAGCAGCAAGAGCTAATTCCCTTGCAATAGATGACAAACTTTGTCCTGCTTCGTACATATTAATCATTTTCATCTTCATTTCTAAATTAATTTTGTTTCATTTCCTGGCACTGCCAGCACTTGCACTTTCTGTTGGTCCCTTTCCCTTCATCATTGTAGTACGTAAATAGGAATTTAAAATAAATAAATGCACAAGGCATAATACTTTAAGAGTTTGGTATCTATATAATATCGGTGTTTAGATACACCATAGATAACTCTTAATAAACTACAAAGTAGTTGTTGTAGGCATCATTTGCTGTTTCTCATATTGTGCTCTGCCTTCACGACGAGTTGCCATGATATTGCACTACTTCGAATAAGTAACTCTTCACTAATAGAGAAGACTATTGTTACTTATTCTCAGTTGAGTACCACCACCCAGACAGCACTGTTTCACGGCTATTGGCCGATCATCAGTGGGTGGGCAGGTACCCTGGTAATGCAGACATGACGACCCAGTTGTGAAGTTAATCACACAATATGAGAGATGCCAAGAGGTGTAGATGTCAATATTTAAAATAAATAAATGCACAAGGCATAATACTTTAAGAGTTTGGTATCTATATAATATCGGTGTTTAGATACACCATAGATAACTCTTAATAAACTCATGGCAACTCGTCGTGAAGGCAGAGCACAATATGAGAAACAGCAAATGATGCCTACAACAACTACTTTGTAGTTTATTAAGAGTTATCTATGGTGTATCTAAACACCGATATTATATAGATACCAAACTCTTAAAGTATTATGCCTTGTGCATTTATTTATTTTAAATATTGACATCTACACCTCTTGGCATCTCTCATATTGTGTGATTAACTTCACAACTGGGTCGTCATGTCTGCATTACCAGGGTACCTGCCCACCCACTGATGATCGGCCAATAGCCGTGAAACAGTGCTGTCTGGGTGGTGGTACTCAACTGAGAATAAGTAACAATAGTCTTCTCTATTAGTGAAGAGTTACTTATTCGAAGTAGTGCAATATCATGGCAACTCGTCGTGAAGGCAGAGCACAATATGAGAAACAGCAAATGATGCCTACAACAACTACTTTGTAGTTTATTAAGAGTTATCTATGGTGTATCTAAACACCGATATTATATAGATACCAAACTCTTAAAGTATTATGCCTTGTGCATTTATTTATTTTAAATATTGACATCTACACCTCTTGGCATCTCTCATATTGTGTGATTAACTTCACAACTGGGTCGTCATGTCTGCATTACCAGGGTACCTGCCCACCCACTGATGATCGGCCAATAGCCGTGAAACAGTGCTGTCTGGGTGGTGGTACTCAACTGAGAATAAGTAACAATAGTCTTCTCTATTAGTGAAGAGTTACTTATTCGAAGTAGTGCAATATCATGGCAACTCGTCGTGAAGGCAGAGCACAATATGAGAAACAGCAAATGATGCCTACAACAACTACTTTGTAGTTTATTAAGAGTTATCTATGGTGTATCTAAACACCGATATTATATAGATACCAAACTCTTAAAGTATTATGCCTTGTGCATTTATTTATTTTAAATATTGACATCTACACCTCTTGGCATCTCTCGTATTGTGTGATTAACTTCACAACTGGGTCGTCATGTCTGCATTACCAGGGTACCTGCCCACCCACTGATGATCGGCCAATAGCCGTGAAACAGTGCTGTCTGGGTGGTGGTACTCAACTGAGAATAAGTAACAATAGTCTTCTCTATTAGTGAAGAGTTACTTATTCGAAGTAGTGCAATATCATGGCAACTCGTCGTGAAGGCAGAGCACAATATGAGAAACAGCAAATGATGCCTACAACAACTACTTTGTAGTTTATTAAGAGTTATCTATGGTGTATCTAAACACCGATATTATGTAAATAGGAATGAAGTGAAGTTTCTGAAAATTTATATGGTTGAAGATTTCAGAGAAGGGGAACACATTTCACCATAATAGCATAAAAACCAACACAATTGCAGTTACCGGTATTATCGCAAATGCAATAAGATCAAGTTTACTACTCATTTATAATTAGATGCAGTAACAGAAAAGCCCAATAAACCGGAAAGTGCAAATTGTTTTTGTTTTTTGGTCGTGACTTCCAGAAACATGCTTTAGAAAAATATCACAAAGGCATTCAAAATTGATTCTTATAACGGAACATATGATAATGATGAAAGGCTGGTCCAATTTCCATTATAAATATGACCTTTTAGAGAGATAAATAGCTTAGTAATATACCAAAAATTTTCAACTTCCAAGGATTTGGAACAAAAAAAAAAAAAAAAATATGTGTTATTGGGTTCACATTACAATATTTTCATGATACCTCCATTTATTCCTATGTGATGCAAAATACATTTCCACAATTTTTTTAAGTTTGCACCAGCTGGCAGAAACTTACATAAAGTCGTATTTCCACAAGTCTAGTATTACTTAAGTCGGGGAGTTCCTGTACGTATCAAGCTTCTCAGAGTTATCACCTATTAAATATTCTTATTTTGTAATAAATATAAATAATGCATTGTATTGTTTTCTCTGTATTACTTCATCCTCTGTGTATGTCATGCTCTTCAACACCTATATTAGAAATTTGAAAATTACATGGGGGGCCTTGTATATAAGTTTAATCTAATGAAATTAAAATACAGTGAAATATATAGCACAGGTAATGAAATCATTTTATAATTTTTTCCAAATCATTTAATTTGTTTTTCTTGATAAATGATATTTATCCTTTTATTTTTAGGTCAATTTGGAACAGGAGTTGCATCATATTTCATTTTCCTTAGATGGCTTTTTTTATTGAACTGGTTAATTTTTATTTTAGTTCTCTTTTTTCTCATTATACCTGCAATTCTGATTAAATATCAACCCCAAAATATTACTGCCGCCACTTCTCATCTAAAACATCCATCTAGTGAGTATTCTGGACATATGCCTTTAGTTTTACATGACCAGGAAATGTCACTTGCACCTGCTACTGAAAGGAACTTTTACAAGCAGACTAACCAGGATTTGTTTAATTTTGATTCTCTTCCTTATCTTGGACACCCAGAAGCAGATATATTATGGTCTGATTCTAGAAATTTGACTGCAAGGGAAAAGGTGTCTGAACTTTGCCATATAAATTACACCTTGTATATTGAACAAAGTCCCCTTTCTGCTGCTCAAAATGTCCAAGATTTACTTCAAGGAACAGTGAGTATATCAAGCTCTTGAATGAATAATCTTCATTGGTTAAATTGGTTAAATATAAGAATAAGTATTATGTTACAAGATCTGTGTTGGTCCCTTAATCGCATGCAACACTACTCACAACTCGAACAAAAAAGAATTTGAATGATAACTGCAGAAAATGTGGGAAATATTCATTGGGGAAACAGACAAAAAATTAGAAACCGAAATAGAAAGAACCCGCTAAGGACATCAATAAAGCAAGAATTGGAAAAATTTCTAGCGTTAGCTTTTATCATCCTGTCAGAATGGAAGATGCTTTAAGCATGAAGCAAAAGTTAATACTGTTTTAATGGTATTTACCTACACACTTGCCTGATGTGTGATGCCACAGTACAGATATATAAAACTCTATATATGAAATCTCTAACTGATTGCACATAGGCAACTGTATGATGGTTCCATTTCATAATTCTCTATCTCTTTCCCCCAATGAATATCTTTCCGCATTTCAAATGTTTTATATATAATATTTCTGCTGTTAACCAGTTAAATGTGCTCTTTAATTAGATTCCCAGTTTTGTTGATGGGTTTAAATATACACTTTTTTTTTTTTTCTTGTCTTTATTTTTACCCTAATGCCTTTTATTGGAAGCCACAGTGGCTTTTTTTTCTTTCTTTTTTGACATTAAAAACGTTTTTACTGGCGTTATTTTGAAAAAAGTTACGTTACCTAGAAATCATCACGAAACCTGATGCACATGCATTGTACTTGTTGTGTGCAGTGACCCAACAGGTACAATGCATGTGCCCAAGAAAATTCAATTGTACACAACAAGTGCAGCAACGTAACAAGTACAATTGATCAATTACGCACTACGTTATACCGTTATATCAGCATAATGATTAATACGTGAGTGACTGTGCCAAAATCTACAGCTCAGCGTTCGAAGGAATATCGTCAAAGAAAGGGAAGTCGGACAGAAATGTGAATCCAGATGAAATTCAACAAGAATGTTTCGTTTTGCCTGGGAGTTCTCAAACTGCACCCAAAAAAACTCGAGCTGAAATAATGAAAGAATATCGTGAACGGAAGAAAAGGAAATTAGAAATTCAAACTATTCCAAATCATAATGAAATTCAACCACAGAGTTCTACTATGCTTGATACTTATCAGGAATCTAAAACTCCAGCAGAACGAATGAAGGAATATCGTGCATGAAAAAAAGCGAAATTAGAAATGGCTAATAATGAGATTCCTGATTACATCCCTATAGAACATGAAAGAGCCATCCGCTTAGCGGACATAGAACACTTCTGGTCAACCCACCACAACATTGACCCACACTGTGATGTCATGATTGTAGATAGGTCTTGCCACTACTGGCGACGCACCTGGTTGGAGTTGTTGAACCTCACATGCTCTAATACCTCAGTCAACAGGAGCAGTGGATGTCATGTCCATCCTATCATTGAAACAACTGTTTTGATGAATTACAAATATTGGCAACATTCACATGTGTCACAGCCACAGGCTTCAACATCCAACAATTAACCATCACATCATGCAGTTCATATGCATGACTGGCAGTTGCCCTCATGTTGCACATTCTTAACTGTCAGTTTGACTGATGAAAGTTAACAAACTAACCGAAAGCTTTTGTATGTATTTAATTTAATATATGTGTGTTTTCCAATTAATATTAAACCTGTCATTA
The DNA here is from genome assembly GCF_048544385.1 of Mastigoproctus giganteus. Lineage (NCBI taxonomy): Eukaryota > Metazoa > Arthropoda > Arachnida > Uropygi > Thelyphonidae > Mastigoproctus > Mastigoproctus giganteus. Next base: position 93,339,875 of record NC_143581.1, read on the forward strand.
TTTATTCTTTCTCCATTTTGCTCTATGTCATGCAATAATCCAAAATAATAATTAGCAAGTATGCGAAATAAAATTCATAAAATGTCAGTGACTGGAATTTGCAGGACTTCCATACATTCTAATTATTATTGAAAGGAAAACCATACATGATTACTGTAATACGAAGCAGTTCCAAACAATACGTTTGGAAAGACCAAACGGTCAGAGAAGTTCACAAGATAGACAGAATACAAGAAACAGCACCATATTCAGCAGTCACTGGCTTGAACACTCCGGTCACTCAAGGAATGTGTACTTATGCACCCGTGCACTTTACCACTCAGCTACAGAGGCCTACACAAAGTCTTCTGAGCAGTGCAGACAGGCAGCTAGAACAGCTTATGTAATTTTCAAGGGTACAAGATACAGGAACTTATCGTGGACAAAAAAGGAATTACTTCATTGCATAAAGCAGTAGTTAGACTTCATCTGGTATGCTGCATACAAGTTTGGAAACCACATTTCAGGAAGCATATTTACTTATGTGGTGGGTGCAGAGAGCAACACGAGTGGTTGAGGAAAAGGACATTCGTACCACAAAAGGCTGAAATTCTATAAAGAGAAAAATGTAACATGTTAGTCAACACTGAACCCTAGGGACTCCACTAATAAAATTAATCCACGAAGAGCAGTGTCTATTGATTACCACTCTCTGTCTTCTTCCACTCAACCATCCCTTTATCCATAGCAGCAATTTGCCTCCAATACCACACTGATCCAATTTGGGCAGCATTCTTCAATGTGAAACAGTATCAAAGTCCTTTCTAAGATTCAAATATATGATATCAAAATTATTCTTTGCATCCAGTTCCTTTGTGACTACATCATAGTATACAATCAAGTTGATCAGACAAGACTTCCCCTTAACAAACCCATTCTGTGTAGAAGCTGTAACTGAAGTCTTGTCTAGGTGATCCTGCAATGCTTCTTTAACCAGTGCCTCCTTTAATTTCCCTGGAACAAGAGTTAAACTAATGGGTCTGTAATTACTTGTGTCTCCCTTTGATCCTCCTTTGTGGATTGGGGTAACACTTGCACATCTCCAGTCCATGAATACCATTCCTGGGTGCATGGAAGCTCATAATTATGGCTAAAGATTTGCTTACTTCCTTTGCCACCTCCTTTAATATAACTGGATAGATTCCATCCACCCCAGGTGCCTTTCTTATGTTTATCTTCAAATGTTTCTCCTCCACTTTACTCTTAGTTATTACGAGATCATCTAGCTTACTGCCAGAGTTTAATACACCTCTGGCATTCCCTTCCCTGAATAATTCCTCATGTGTGAATGTAGATGCAAAATATTCATTTAGTTTGTTAGCTACCAAGCAGGATCATCAACAGTTGAACCACCAAAATCAAGTGGACCATTCTTTCCCTTCCTTCTAGAGTTTAGTTTGGCATTGGAGGCAAATTGCTGCTGTGGATAAAGGGATGGTTGAGGGGGAGAAGACAGAGAGTGGTAATCAATGGACACTGCTCATCGTGGACTAATGTTATTGGTGGAGTCCCTCGGAGTTCAGTGTTGGGTCTATTATTGTTTTCTATATTTATAAATGATATTGATGATGGTATATCAAGCTTAATGTCCAAGTTTGCAAACGATACTGACGCTATGCTGCTGCAACAGAATCTGGAAAGGTTGAGCAGATGGGCTGAGAGGTGGCAAATGAAGTTTAACATTGACAAATGTAAAGTACTACATATGGGAAACAGCAACCCCAGAGCAACGTATCAACTCTGTGGTTCTACACTGACAGTGGTAGAGAATGAAAAGGACCTGGGGGGTAATTGTACATGCAGATATGAAGTTCTCTGACAGTGCAGACAGGCTGCAAGAGTAACTCATGGTGTCTTGTCAATGATATACAGGAATTTTTCTAGCATTGATAAGGAGGTGATTATTCCCTTGTATAAGGCAATGGTCAGGCCACACCTTGAATACTGTATACAGGTCTGGAGGCTTCATTTCAAGAAGGGTGTAGAGCTGCTGGAACGAGTACAGAGAAGGGCAACAAGATTAGTGAATGGAACAAAGGGTTTCTCTTACGAAGAAAGGCTTAAGTTTTGCAAATTACAGTGTCTGGAGACTAGGCACCGGCGAGGTGATCTGATAGAGGTGTATAAATGGCCTTGAATGGTTTGAGCATGCTCAATGCCGATGGGATTCTTCCTCATGCTCAGAATAAACACATGAGAGGGCATAAAGTCAGATTGAGGAAAGACAGATGTAGGATAGATGTGTGGAAATTGCCTTTTGCCAGCAGGTTGTTGGTTGGTGGCACAGACTTTTATTCCTTGTTTTGGAAGTTGATAGCCTAAATAACTTTAAGGCTCAGCTGGACAGGTATTTCGAACAGGGTGAAGTGGAAGTTTTTTTTTTTTTTTTTTTTTTGGCTGATGCTGCATAAGCTTGCTTTCTTGCATCATATGCCTCTACTAATGCTAATGCTAATGTTTACATAAGTAAAGAACTCTTTGCTGTTTTTGTTTGCATCCTTTGCCAAAGATTTCTCGTAATCTGCTTTCTCCTACCTAATCTCCTTTGTGACTTGGTTAGCAGACCAGATTATATCTATCATAGGCTTCTGTGTCACCTGTTATTTTATTATATGTATTATATGTTTATTATATTATATGTATTATATGTTTATTATATTATATGTATTATATGTTTATTATATTATATGTATTATATGTTTATTATATTATATGTATTATATGTTTATTATATGTATCCCATGGATTTTGCTTCCCTGTCACATGTCTAATTAGTTTATCTGACATCCATTTAGGCCTAAATCTTGAACAATATTTCTTAGTTGGTATGTAAAGCCAAGATTAATTCTTTGAATGCTTTACATTTTATTTTGCTGTTAGTGACATCATCAGTTGATCCCACCGTATAGAATTTAAATACTGTCTCAGACCACCGTAGTCACCTTTACGAAAGCAAAAACCCTTCCCTTTACCCTTTATGGTAGTTACCTCTTTGAGTAAATCCCACTTCAGCACATTGTGATCACTGCCACCTAGTGGTTCCTTTATCTGCAGATGCTTAATGCATGAAGAATCACTACTGATAATCAGATCAAGAGTATTACTCCCTCTAGTAATACTCTTGATCTGATTATATTAATAATCTCGAACATGCTGCTGGAGAAAACAATCATCCATTAAAGCCACAAAAGCCTTGCTAGTGAGTGAGTGACCAAACCACAAATTCCAGTCAATCTCTGGGAAATTAAAGTCCCCTATTATAAGACACTCTGATGTACTGGCCCACTCTATTTCTCTGCACAATTGCTCATTATACTACTCAGATTCATTAGGCCTATAACACACGCCTACTCTCATTTTTCCTTTCCCAGTACTTATGTCACACCAACCAGACTCAACATTGCATTGTCCACCAACATCAATGGAATTGGATGCATTTCCTTAGATTTTATGTATTTCTTAACTAACAGCATAACCTCTCCTCCATTCCTGTCCTGTCTATCCTTTCTGTACACATTGTACTCCCCAAATTCCAATTTTGCACTGTTTATGTCTGTGTGACACCACGTCTCTGATATCTCAACAATATCTGCCTTTGATGCTTTGACTAACACTTCAAACTCATGGAGTTTATTAACTATACTCCTAGAATTGGTGTACATGCAAGTATACATACACTTGTTTCTACTCTTAGTTATCCTAACACAGCCCGTGTATTTACTTGTTCCACTATGACTCCTAGCCATCCTGGAAAGTCCCATTGCCTTGCTTTCCAGGCTGCTGCTCAATTGCATTTCAATAGAAGCAGTGCAAGAATCACTTTCACCTCTGCCAGCGGCTACCGTTAATCTATTAGTCCATGTATCCCCCCCCCAAGCTAGCAGTTTCCCGATCCACCTAACTCTGCCTCGATAGCATCAGCAAATATTCTTGCACCCTTTCTATTTAATTTTATCCCATCCCTGCAGACGCAGTCTCTCCTGTTAACAAGCACAGACCAGGTTGAGAAAAATTCTACCCCTTGATCCTTGCACAATCTCTCCAGGGCCAAATTGATTGACAGGCTCTCATCATATACTCCCTCTTATTGTGTCTGGGCAGAATTGTAGACACTTTCATTTTCAACCCTAACTCACGGCTTTTTTTCAGCGTTGCCTGTACTTGTTAAGTAATTCTGCTGGTCTCTTACTCTTAATATGATTAGTGCCAACATGTACAACAATATCACCCTTTGTGCCCTTAAAAGATGATATCTGCTCATCAACCTTTGTCCCTGGCAGACATACCCTGGTCCTGTTCCATCTATCCTTTTTGCGCAATACATTCCCCATTTCCCTGACAATAAAGTCACCTACAACAACTAGTTCCTTTGGGACCAGGGCATTCTGCCTTTGTGGTTTCCGCTGTGTTGCTTGATCTTCAAGTTCAAGATTTAAATCCTTCTAGGGCATCCATCCGCCCATAACAATGCTGACTTGGCGCCTGATTTCCTCACACTCCTTACATCGTGCACCACAAAGACATTCCCCTTGGCAATATCATGTCCCGTTCCTGATTGCTTTGCAAACATCAAACAAGCAGTGCATTTCAATAGACTGTGATTCAGAGGACAACTGCCCCCCCCCCAGTTCTCCCTTGAACCACAGTACTTCCATTAGTTCGAGCCTTTTGCTTTGCTGCTCTGGTCTGAGTCGATTTCTATTCAAGTTCAATAAAATTCCAATACAAAATATAACCCTAAACTTATATCCCAATTCAGTTATAACGCTATATATATATATGTATTTTGGTATCTCCGAGTTATGTTATATGTCTTTCTTATCCCCTGTCAACTTATATGTATTAATTTATGATGTTACCTTGTAAAAACTAGGTCACTATATTTATTTAGTTAAAAAAGTACAATTCAATTGACAATAAATTTTAATAAGATTAATAAATTTTACTGATTAATTGATATTACTATACTCGATATCTAGTTTTCCGTTAAAGCTTATGCTATCTAGTTTGGTGCACACGTTGTATCATATAACAATGGCCTCGGGTTACGAACGGTTAATCTATGGACATGAGGTATTATTTACTTTCCAAATCGCGCTATCTAAATTCCAAATAAACCACAGAGCTTGATTAGGTCTATAAGCTACTTATAGAAAATAATTTAATGTAACAATTAAGTCGATAAAGCGGCTAAATATAATTTAAGACTTGCGTTCGCGGGAACTGCAAAACTTGTCCAACACGTGGATTTGATATCCTTACTGATACTAAGTAATAACCTACAAAATCTCTATCTAAATTCAAATTAAACTAAAGTATTTTTACTAGGAATATAAAGCAACTCTAAAAATTAAATTAATATGCCAAATTTAAGTCAAGAAAAAAGCAAAAACTTCTCTATTAGCTGGTGCCGTGAAAACTTTGCTTGTTCAAGTGTGACCGCTCAGCTATGACGGCCTACACGAATTCTGAGCAGTGCAGACAGACAGCTAGAACACCTTATGAAATTTATCAAGGGTACAAGATACAGGAACTTAGCCAGCATGGACAAAAAAGGGATTATTTCATCTGGTATGCTGCATACAAGTTTGGAAACCACATTTCAGGAAGCATATTTACTTATGTGGTGGGTACAGATAGCAACAGGAGTGGTTGGGGAAAAGGACGTTCGTATCACAAAAGGCTGAAATTCTATAAAGTGAAGTATGTAACATGTTTAAAGGATGCTAACAGCAGAGACATTGATCATATCTCCCGTAGGACCTTTATAAATCGGAACTGCAGGTCAAGACTCAAAAGGTCATCCACCATGAAATACGATAAGGAAATCAGAGAAAGTCTTGATCTTGAACTCACAAAATATGACATACTTCAAGAGCCTACCTTACCATCTTGCATCCCCCAAAATACCACAATAAATTTGGATCTCGTGGAACACTGTACAAAAAAAGAAATCGAGACCATTGTCAAAGCTATAGGAATCAAAACAATTGAGACTTATTCGAGGCGTGACTTAGTACAGATGTATACCGATGGATCCTCTGACGAGACTATCCTCAAGGGCGGAGCAGGCATACACACCACCCTGACAAATACTACAAAAATGCAACAAAGCATAGGTGCAGGCAGCATCGCCTCTAACTTTACATGTGAACTAAGGGCAATCCTTGAGGCCCTAAATAGTTATATTTCACTAAGAGACATAGACAGAGCCAGAGGGCTTGTAATCTTCTGCAACTCAAGAGCGGCCCTGCTGGCAATAAAACATGGACGCACAGAACTCACACAGGACATTCACCGACACTTGGAGACAGTTCATCAATTGGGAAAGAGCTGCACACTACAGTGGATGCCTGCGCATGTGGGTATAGAAGGAAATGAGGCGGCCGATAAACTGGCAAAAGAGGCAAGAAACTTAAATCACAACACCTCAAAAACCATAACTCTAGATGCTGCTAATGCCATCGCCAGACACAGACTCAGACAGAAACATATAGAAACTGATCACCAAATCTGCGAGATTAATGCAAATAGGAACATCACTAAGACCATTGCCAGACTGAGAACTCGACACATGGCAGGTATGAAAATTAGTGCGGATGGTACCAGAACTTATAAACTTTGCAGAAACTGCCCGAGAGAACAGCTTACTCCGGAACACATCTTCAGCTGTCCTGCAATTCAGGCGACTTTGCAAAGCATGGACGAATCCCCTTTTCAGGGAGAACTTTACAACGAAAAGATCGTGGACTTAGCTAAAGCAGTGATATCAGCGCATGGTTCAATTTGACTTCAAATGGACACGACACCAACCAACCAACCATGTTTAAAGGATTAAGTAAAATAAATACGGTGCCTCCGTAGCTAGGTGGGCAGGAGCAGCAGTGTGTAGCACATGCTCCTTGATTAGATCGGGGTTCCAGCTCGTGACCACCAAATACGGAGGATGCAGAAAGGTCAGGGAACGACCATCCACATATCCCCGGAGCAATATGGCCTTAATTGCTAATGCTCATAAAAACCAAATAACAACAACATAAAATAAATACTGATGGTGACTTTATATTTACTGCGGTCTCTCACACACACACACACACACACACACATAGAGGAATATAAATTTATTTTAATTGAAAAATGATGGTTTGCATTCAGCCTGAGAGTAATAGATTGTTAGACTGCTTCGTATTATGAACTTTGCTTATTGTGCAAAAGTGTGTAGTTATTAATATATTTAAGGAATGTTTGGACAAATTAATAGAATAAATGGGCAAATGAAGTGTTAAATGTTTTTATAGACCTGAAAATCAAAACCCAAAGATATTGCTTGGATTTCTCTAGTCTTATCACAGACATCATTACAGAAATCCTAAATATAGCCACTTTTATTCAGTTATTAAGACTAATCATTTTAATCATTTTAATATAATTGTATCAATTTAACCTAATCATTTTAATCTAATTGTATCAATTTGATCTTTTTAATACCAATAAACCAAGTGTTATTGTTGGTCTATTGTTACATTTTTTCCCTTTAGTTTCTGATTATTATTAATTTCTTATTTATATTTTTATTGCTTCTATATCGTCTCAGCATAGTCTGACCAAAGTGAAGTTTAGCAGAGTTAGTATCTCTATAAAGGATAGATATGCGATTGCAGCAAGCTCACCTAAAGATAAAACATGCTATTCCAAAGCTGTTCACCTTCATTTGTCATGAAAGGAAACATTCTCATTAACAAATAAGAGATTAGTTGGCCAAAATTTTATATTATATTATTTTAATTAATTTTTATATATTATAAAAATTGGTAATCCTAATCATAATTTTAGACAAAACTCTCTTTATATTATGAGAATATAATAATTTTAATTGGAACTATAAAGAACCTTGTATATTTACTATTTAGTGAATAAAACAGCTAATGTATGATATCTCGAAACTCACTTTATGTAAGCCTATATATATTTTAAATTATAAAGAAGAATGTTCCTCTAAATATTTTCAGCTTGTCTTTATCCTCCTGATTATCCTCCTTAAGTCTAATCTAACCTAACATAACCTAACCTAACCTAACCAGTGTATATTTATGTATACAGTATTTACCTTTTGAAGTTCATATATTGGTTTAATGGTGATGAAGATTTCACTCTAGAGTGGGGATGTCATAACTAATGGTAGGAGAATAACAGACAAGCACCATATTTTCATCATGGTGGATATAATATCACCAAACCATTGTAGTTAATGTAATTTTTTTTAAAATCTCAGGCAGATTTCCTTTTCCCACATCTCATGAATAGCATGATTTAATGCTCCTTATAAATAAATAAAAATAAAAAATCCATTTTCTATACAGTGTAATCTTTATTTTAGTCTCTAAACCTTGTTTATTTTTTAGGTTTTGTATATTATACAGTGTATAATATGTAATGTGTAACCCTGTTCAAATCAGAAATTTCAGGATGATTTGTCCAAGATTCAGTTCTTAAAAGAATTATAGATTCACATATTTTTTGAGCATAGACAGCTAAAAAAGTTTGGGGTCAAAAATGATCCAAAAGGAACTACCATCAGATTAATATTATTATCATGAACGTAGTAATATCTCAATACTAGTTTCTTCTTTTTGTGTTTTATAGGGTTGGATGGAATTAACTGTGATGTTTCTTGGCTCTTATGATTCTACTATATTTAAACTCAATGGATCAAAATTATATTACAACATGCCTGTTGCTTTCATCTTAGTTACATTTGCATATTTCCTTGTTTGCTTAATTATGATGATAAAATAGTAAGTAAACCTTTTTTTATTTTTTTATTTATTTAATAAAGCAATTTTTCCAATTTAACTAAACGTATAAATTATTAATTGTGACATGAAAGAAGATACATTTAGCATTAGTAGAGGCATTTGATGCAAGAAAGCAAGCTTATGCAGCATCAGCCAAAAAAAAAAAAAACTGCTTCCACTTCACCCCTCTGTTCATTCGAAATACCTGTCCAGCTGAGCCTTAAACTTATTTAGGCTATCAACTTCCACTACAAGGGATGGAAGTCTGTTCCACCAACCAACCAACCACCCGCTGGCTAAAGGCAAATTTCTGCATGTCCATCCTACATCTGTCTTTCCTCAATTTGAATTTATGCCCTCTCAGGTGATTATTCTGAGCAAGAGGAAGAACCCCATCAGCATTGAGCATGCTCAAACCATTCAAGGCTTTATACACCTCTATCAGATTACCTCGTTGGTGCCTAGTCTCCAGATACTGCAATTTGCAAAACCTAAGCCTTTCTTCGTTCCATTCACTAATCTTGTTGCCCCTCCCTGTACTCGTTCCAGCAGCTCTACATCCTTCTTGAAATGAGGCCTCCAGACCTGTATACCGTACTCTAGGTGTGGCCTGACCATTGCCTTATACAAGGGAATAATCACCTCCTTATCCCTGCTAGAAAAATTCCTATATATCATTGACAATACACTATGAGCTACTCTTGCAGCCCATCTGCACTGCTCGGAGAACTTCATATCTGCCTCCACAATTACCCCCAGGTCCTTTTCATTCTCTACCACTGTCAGTATAGTACCACAGAGTTGATACGTTTCTCGGGGGTTGCTGTTTCCCATATGTAGTACTTTACATTTGTCAATGTTAAATTTCATTTGCCACCTTTCAGCCCATCTGCTCAACCTTTCCAGATCCTGTTGCAGCAGCATAGCGTCAGTAGTGTCCTTAACAACCCTGCCAACTTTTGCATCATCTGCAAACTTGGACATTAAGCTTGATATACCATCATCAATATCATTTATAAATACAGAAAACAATAATGGACCCAACACTGAACCCTGAGGGACTCCACTAATAACATTAGTCCACAATGAGCAGTGTCCATTGATTACCACTCTCTGTCTTCTCCCCCTCAACCACCCCTTTATCCATAGCAGCAATTTGCCTCCAATGCCGCACTACTCCAATTTGTGCAGCAGTCTTCCATGTGCAACAGTATCAAAAGCCTTTCTGAGATCCAAGTATATAATATCAAAGTTATTCCCTGCATCCAGTTCTTTTGTGACTTCATAATAGTATCCAATCAAATTGGTCAGGCAAGACTTTCCCTTTAGCAAAACCATGCTGTGTCCGAGCTATAACTGAAGTCTTGTCTAGATGATGCTGCAGTGCTTCTTTAACCAGTGCCTCCATTAATTTTCCTGAAACAGAAGTTAAACTCACAGGTCTATAATTACTTGTGTCAGCCTTTGATCCTCCTTTGTGAATTGGGATCACATTTGCACATCTCCAGTCTGTGGGTACCTCCTCTGAGTCCAAGGCATAATTATGGCTAAGGGTTTGCTTACTTCCTTTGCTGCCTCCTTTAATATAACTGGATACATCCCGTCCACCCCAGTGCCTTTCTTGTATTTATCTTCAACAATTTCTCCTCCACTTTACTCTCAGTTATTACAAGATTCTCTAGCCTTACTGCCAGAGTTGAATACTTCTCTGGCATTCCCCTCGCTGAATAACTCCTCATGTGTGAATGTCGATGCAAAATATTCATCTAGTTTGAATGAATGTTAGCTACCTGAGTAGGATCATCAACTGTTGACCCATCGATATCAAGTGGACCAAACTGATTCATCCCCTTCCTTCTAGAGTTTACATAAGTAAAGAACACATTGCTATTTTTCTTTGCATCCCTTGCCAAAGATTTCTCGTCATCTGCCTTTGCCTGCCTAACCTCCTTTGTAACTTGGTTACAGATCAACTTGTATCTATCATAAGCTTCTGTGTTACATGTTAATATGTATGTATCCCATGCATTTTTCTTCTCTGCCATATTTGTCTCATTAGTTCATCTGACATCCATTTAGGCCTAAACATTGAACAATATATCTTAGTTGTTATGTAATGCCTAGTAGCTTCCAAGATAAGTTCTTTGAATTTGAATGCTTTCCATTTTGAATTTGCTGTTGGTAGCATCAGATAAATCCACAGAAGCCTTGCTAGTGTGTGAGTGACCAGCCCCAAAATTCCAGTCAATATCTGGGAAATTAAAATCTCCCATTATAAGACTCTCTGATTTACTGGCCCAATCTATTTCCCTGTACAGTTTCTTATTATACTCATCAGAGTCATTAGGCCTATAATGCACTCCTACTCTCAGTTTTGATCTCCCAGTGCTGATGTCACACCAAACTGGCTCGGCACTGCACTGTCCAGTGATGTCGACTGGCTTCATTTCCTTGGATTTTATGTGTTTCTTAACTAATAGCATAACCCCTCCTTCCTTCCTATCCTGTCTATCCTTTCTGTAGACATTGTACTCCCAAAATTCCAGTTCTGCATTCCTTATATCTGTATGACATCAAGTCTCTGATATCCCAACAATATCTGCCTTTGATGTTTTGAGCAATACCTCAAATTCATCAAATTTATTTACAAAACTCCTAGCATTGATGTACACGGAAGTATACATGCACCTGTTTCTATTCTCAGCTACCCTAACACAACCCATGTGTTTACTTGTACTGCAATGATTTCCAGCAATCTCTGAAATATTCTGCATCTTGTTTTTCAGGCTTCTGCTCATTCCAATAGAAGCAGTGCAAGAATCTCTTTCACCTCTGCTAGTGGCTACTGTTAATCTATTAGTCTTTTTCTCCCCAGAAGCTAGCAGTTTTCTGACCCACATAACACTGTGTTGATAGCATCAGCAAATATATATTCTTGCACCCTTTCTATTTAAGTGTATCCCATCCCTGTAGAACATATACTGTATGTTCGTGCTGAATTTTTACAAATGCAGTAGATACATTCAAAATGACAGTAAAATGGGATGTTTGTTTTACTTCCAAAAAAACTGATAGTTCTTCAAAATGCACCTTGATTCTTATAACTTAAAATGCAGTAATCAACAAGAAGAGTAAAAAATGGGATTAAATCCATGATTTTTTTTTTCCTAGAGTGGTAAAAGACAGCTTTTGCCAAGCCAGTGGTGGAACAAACTTGATCATAAGGCTTATCTTGTTGGTGCACTCTCATTAATAGAGGTAGCCATGCCAAGCACTACTTTACATTATAAAATACAGGAAAATTCCATTAAAATGGATACTGTTTTAACAAAATTATCATTATCAGAGGCATAATGATGCAAGAAAGTAAGCTTATATAGCATCAGCCAAAAAATATCCCATTTCACCCTTCTATTCACTACAAAAGTTTGTCTAGTTCCGTCTTGAACTTATTTAAGCTGTTGGCCTCCACTACAACAGATGGAAGTTTGTTCCAACTATCAACCACCAGCTGGCTAAAGGCAAATTTCCGCACATATTTTTTACAATTGTGTTTCCTCAATTTGAATTTATTCCCCCTCAGGTGAGTAATCTGCCCAAGAGAGATCTGCGCAATGGAAAAATCAATTAACCGCCAACTCTTAAACTACCTAGAAACCTTCTGTCTGATCAACGATTGCCAGCATGGATTCCGTCAGTGTCGATCCACTGGTGATATTCTGGCTTGTGTTACTCAAATTCGTTGCAAAAGTTTGGTGAAACACAAGCAGTTGCTCTTGACATCTCAAAGGCTTTTGATCGTGTTTGGCATAAAGGACTTCTAAACAAGCTTCCATCTTATGGTTTGCCAACTTTTTTTTTTATTGGTAGTAGTAGTAGTAGTGGCATGTGATGCAAGAAAGCAAGTGTATGAGCTTATGCAGCATCAGCCAAAAAAAAAAAAAAAATCACACCATTCCCTCCAAATGCCTGTCCAGTTCCTCCTTAAATTTATTCAACCTATCAACTTCCACGACAGAATGGAAGTTTGTTCCAGCAATTAACCACCTGCTGGCTAAAGGCAAATTTCCGCACATCTATTCTACATCTGTATTTCTTAATTTGAATTTATGTCTCCTTAGATTCGTATTCTGAACAAGTGGAAGGATCCCATCAGAATTCAGCATGCTCAACCCATTCAAGGCCTTATACACCTCAGTCAGATCACCGCGCAGGTGCCTAGTATTCAGCCACTGCAATTTGCAGAACTCAAGCCTCTCTTGGTAAGAGGATCCCTTCATTCCCTCCACACCAATCTTGTAGCCCTTCTCTGTACGCGCTCAAACAAATCTACATCATTCCTAAAATGAGGCCTCCAGACCTGTACGCAGTACTCAAGGTGTGGCCTGACCAGACCATTGCCTTATACAGAGGGACAATCACCTCTTTTCCCTGCTAGCAAAATTCCTATATATCATTGACGAAACCCCATGACCTGCCTGGCAGCCTGTCTGCATTGCTCAGAAAACTTCACATCTGACTGCACAATTACTCCCAGGTCTTTTTCATTTTCTACCACCTTAAGTGTAGTACCACACAGTTGGTACGTTTCTCTGGGGTTACTTCTACCATATGCAGTACTTTGCATTTGTCAAGGTTGCCATTTCTTAGCCCATCTGCCCAAATTATCTAGATCCTGTTGCAGTAGCACATTGCCATTGCTGTCATTAACAACCCTGCCAATCTTTGTATCATCTGAAAACTTCGACATTAAGCCTGTTGTGTAAATGATCCTGCAATGCATCTTTAACCAGTGACTCCATTATTTTACCCGGAACAGAAGTTAAACTAACTAGTCTGTAATTACTTGTATCCCCCTTTGTGAATTGGGGATACATTTGCATATCTCCAGTCCATGGGAACCTCCCCTGAGTCCAAGGATGTTCTTATAATTATGGCTAAGGGTTTGCTTAGTTGCTTTGCTGCCTCCTTTAATTAACTGGATAGATCCCATCCGCCAAAGGTGCTTTTCTTATGTTTAACTTTGACAATTTCTCCACCGCTTTGCTCTCAGTTTTTACAAAATCATTAATTATCCTGCTACAATATTGATAACCTTTTGCCATTTTCAAACCTTAATAATTCTTCATGTGTGAATGTAGATGCAAAATACTCATTCAGTTTGTTTGCTATCTGAGCAGGATCATCAACAGTCGAACCATCGATGTCAAGGGGACCAATCAGATTCAACCCCTTCCTTTTAGAGTTTATATAAGTAAAGAAATCCTTGCTGTTTTTCTGAGCATCTTTTGCCAAGGATTTCTCGTAATCTGCCTTCGCATGCCTAACCTTCTTTGTGACCTGATTACAGACTAGCTTATATCTGCCATAGGCTTCTGAGTCGCTTGATAATTTATATGCATCCCAAGCATTTTTCTTCTCTCTTACGAGTCTCATTAGTTCATTAGATAACCATTTAGGCCTAAACCTTGAACAATATTTCTTAATAAGTATGAAACTTTTAGTAGCAGCGACGATTAATTCCTTGAATGCTTCCCACTTAGAATTTACTGTTGGTAACATTGTCAGTTGATCCCACTGTACAGAATTTAAAAACTTTCTGAGACCACTGTACTCACCTTTACGGAAGCAAAAACCCTTTCCTTTACTCCTGATGGTAATTAAATCTTTAAGTAAATCCCACATCAGTACACTATGATCACTGCCACCTAGTGGTTCCTTTATCTGCAAATCCTTAATACACGAATGATCACTGCTGATAACCGGATCAAGAATATTAAACTCTCTCTGGTTGCCCCTCGAACATGCTGCTGCAGAAAACAATCATCCAATAAATCCACAAAAGTTTGACTAGTGTGTGAGTGACCAACCCACAAGTTCCAGTCAATATCTGGGAAGTTAAAATCCCCCATTATAAGACATTCCGATTTACTAGCCCACTCTATTTCTCTGTACAATTATTCATTGTACTCATTTGAGTCATTATGCTTATAACACACTCCTACTCTTAATTTTGCTTTCCCAGTGCTTATGTCACACCAAACTGACTCAACAGTGCACTGTTCATCTATATCAGTTGGGTGCACTTCTTTTGATTTTATGTTTTTCTTATTTAACAGCATAACACCTTCTCCCTTTCTATCCTGTCTATCCTTTCTATACACATTGTACACCCCAAATTCCAGTTCTGCATTCCTTATATCTGTGTGACACCACGTCTCTGCTAACCCAACAAAATCCGCCTTTGATGTCTTGACCAACACTTCAAATTCATCAAATTTATTTACTATACTTCTAGCATTGGTATACATGCAAGCATACATGTTCCTATTCCTATTCCCTAACACATCCCATATACCCACCTATTCCACGATGACTACCATCCGTCCCTGAAACCTCCAACACGTCTCGCTCCAGGTTGCTACTTATTCTAATAGAAGTTGTGCAAGAATCACCTTCAGGGAACATGCTTTGTAAAAAGGATAGGTGGAACAGGACCAGGGTATGTCTGCCCGGGGCAAAGGTTGATGACGTTGTAGAGCGGATGTCATCTTTTAAGGGCACAAAAGGTGATATTGTTGTAAAACGTTGGCACTAATGATATTAAGAGTAGGAGACCGGCAGAATTACTTAACAAATACAGGTCACTGTTGAAAAAAAAGATGGGAATTGGGGTTGAATTTGAAAGTGTCTGCAATTCTGCCCAGACATGATAGAAAGGAGTATATGATGAGGGCCTTGTCGATCATTTCGGCCCTGGAAAGATTGTGCAAGGTTCAAGGGATAGAATTTTTTTCAGCCTTGTCTGTACTTGTTAACAGGAGAGACTGCTTCTACAGGGATGGGATACACTTAAATAGAAAGGGTGCAAGAATATTTGCTGATGCTATCGAGGCAGTGTTAGATGGGTCGGAAAACTGCTAGCTTGGGGAGATACAAGGACTAATAGTTTAACAGTAGCCGCAGGCAGAGGTGAAGGTGATTCTTCAATTCTGCCTGCAGCTACTGTTAAACTATTAGTCTTTGGGAAACTGGTTATCCAGTTTTCTCACTGAGGGTGTTTGTTTGTTATTTGGTTTTTAGGAGCATTAGCAGCTAAGGCCATATTGCTCAGGGATATGCGGTGGTCGTTCCCTGACATTTCAGCATCCTCTGTATTTGGTGGTTATGGGCTCGAACGCCGGTCTAATCAAGAAGTGCATGCTACACACTGCTGCTTCTGCCCACCTGGCTATGGAGGCGTCTACACTGAGGGTGATGCTAGATGGCTCTCTGTCTTCTAACTTCTCCATTAATGCTGGTGTTCCCCAAGGTTCAGTTCTTTCCCCCCACTCTTTTCCTCTTGTATATTGATGACCTTCTCCCATTGACTGGAAATCCTCTCCATAGTTTTGTCGATGATAGGACATTGCATTCCACTTTCCATTTTTGAGAAACCTTGCCCTGCCTAATCATCTTCAACTTCTCGAATATCCGCTACCAATTCCTTAAACGCCGATCTCCAGGTAATTCTCCGGTGTGGGCAAAGACAACTTAGTTGATTTCAATCCTTCTAAAACTTAGTCTTGTCTTATATCTCACAAAAAGGATTCTTCTGCTCCTATGCTTATCTTTTGTGACTCTCCGATTTCTAGGCAAAATGATATATCGCTTTTGGATATTACCCTTACTTCTAATCTCCCTTGACACAAGCACATTACAAATATTGCTTCCTCTGCATCTAAAAAACTTGGTTTTCTCTTTCGCTCTTGGCGTTACTTTTTCTGAACAGCTGTTCACTCTGTACAAATCGCAAATCCACCCTACCATGGAATATTGTTCCCATCTGGGGCGGTGCACCAAAACCTCTCTCAGGCTTCTAGATTTCATTCAGAAGAGGGGATTTAGGTTAATTAATGACTAATCTGTAACAGTCTCTCCACTCTCTGTCTCACAGACGTACTGTTTCTGCTGCATGCCTTTTCTACAGATACTTCCATGGGCACTGTTCTTCTGAATTGGCGTCTATAATTCCCTCTCTCTCTCTCTTTCAAAACAGTCCAAGCACATGCCACCACTAGCCAACATCCATTTACTGTCCAACTTCAAACTCACACAACCAACTTTTCATCTTCCTTGTTTATTCATTCAACTGCTGTTTTCTGGAACAACCTTCCTTCATACATATTTCCTGAAAATTATAGTCTACAGAAGTTCAAGTCTAATGTTAACAAATATCTACTTTCGTCTTCTCAACCTCCAACCCAAGCATTGTACTAAGTACCATAGGTTCTAATACCTGTTGTGTTTGTCGTTTTCATAAAAAAAAGAAGAAGAATCCAGCTGCTCCACATCTTTCCTAAAATGCGGCCTCCAGACCTGTATATAGTACTCAAGGTGTTGCATTACCATTGTCTTATACAAGGGGACAATCACTTTCTTATCCCTGCTAGCTAAATTCCTGTTTATCATTGACAAGACACCAGGATCTACTCGCCGCCTGTCTGCACTGCTCAGAAAACTTCATATCTGACTGCACAGTTACTCCCAAGCCCTTTTCATTCTCCACTACCCTGAGTGTAGTACCACCCAGTTGATATGTTACTCTGGGGTTAATGCTGCTGCCCATATACAGTACTTTGCATTTATCAATGTTAAACTTCAGTTGCCACCTCTCAGCACATCTGCTCAACTCTTCCAGATCCTGTGCAGTAATGTATTATCATTACTGTCAATAACAACCCTGCCTACCTTCGTATCGTCTGCAAACGTAGACTTTAACCCTGATATACCTTCTTCAATATCATTGATAAATACTGAGAACAACAATGGATCCAACACTGAACCCTGGGGGACTCCACTAATAACATTTGTCCACGAAGAGCAGTATCCATTGATAATCACTTTCTGTCTTTTCCCACTGAACTATACATTTATCCATTGTAGCAACTTGCCTTTAATGTCATACTGCTCCAATTTGTACAGTAGTCTTCTATGTGCCACCGTATCAAAAGCTTTCCTAAAACCCAAGTATATGACATCAAAATTATTTTTTGCATCCAATTCCTTTGTGACCACATCATAGTATGCAATCAAGTTTGTCAGACAAGACTTCTCTTTCACAAATCCGTGCTGTGTCTGAACTATAACTGCAGTCTTGTCTAGTTGATCCTGCAGCACTTCTTTAACCATTATTTCCTTAACCAATGACTTTTTCAGTACCTGTAGTTATCCAGGTATTGAAATTACTCTTTAATTCTAAAAGACAAATTATTCTTTATTTCTTTATTTTGTAGATTGAAGTATAAAAAGTGGTTGAATCATAGAAAACATGTGAAAAGCAAATTGGAACAGTAATGGCACAGGCCTTATGTTTTCTTGATTCAGGCTTCTCTTCTTACATTCATGTAATTCTCTGAATCAGAATTGGTGCAAGTTTAACCCACATATTTTCATTAACCTAAAGTTGAATTTCCATATTAATGTATATACAATAAGTTGTATCTACTGTATCATATAAACTGGCTCTAGATAATATAAACAAGTACCATATCAAGGAATCTTTGATATATACAGACTCCTTAAGCGCAATCACTGCCATTCAATCTATTTTTTCTTCCTCTCACCCCATTCTTAAAGAGATCCGATCTAAGTTATTTCACTATCAAATAGTCAATCAGAAGGTTACCTTCTGCTGGATCCCTGGTCAAGTTGGCATCTCAGGTAATGAACTTGCGGATGCTGCTGCAAAACATCCCGACTCGGGATCTTCCAGACAACTAAAAGTTCCCTACACTGATCACAAATCTGCCATTAAAACAACATGCAGGAAACAATGGTCTCTCCTTTGGAAAACTCAAACCAATAATAAACTGCTGCAGATAAAAAAAGAGCCACAACTGTGGACATCTAGTTCCAGGAGAAGCAGGCGACAGGAAGTGATTCTAGCAAGGCTCCACATCGGCCATTCGCATCTAACTCACCTGTATTTGCTTATGGGAGGGAATCTTCCTCAGTGTTTCTTTTATCAGTCACAGCTAACAATAAAACACGTCCTCATAGAATGTCCCCAACTTTCAATAGTCAGAAAATCAAGCTTTATCTCCCTGTCCAACTTACAGGAACACTTAACCTTATTTCATATTCTTGGCAATGAAGCAAATTTCGAGGAACTGTTTAATTATTTGAAACACATAAATCTGTATAATAGACTGTGATCATAGTGACAAACAAATCGTGAACAGGCACAATATGGCCCAAGAGGCCCTTATGCCAAAAAACCCAAATACAACAACAACAACAACAACTATATCATATTTCTGTATGTGTATGATATTTCTTATAAATAAAAGCTGCATTCGACAATACTCTCTGAACAAAATATTTTTATTTTTGTTTAGAAATTTTTGTTAAAAATATGAAAAAAAAAAAAAAAAAAGAAAAAGAAAAATGACATTTTTGTGGTATAGGTATTTTGTTATTTTAGTTATTTTTTTTATTGAGTTTAAAATTGGCATTTAAGTAAAATAAAGCAGAAATTACTAAGGCTACTTATTAGAAAAGTGCAGCAGAATTTATTTGAATAATGGTTCTTTTGAAATTATTTTTAAAAATGATTTGCACATCAGTGAGTGCCCTGAGTAGACAGGGATGTGTCTGTGTGTGTGTATTCATGAATTAGGGTTGCCCCTAGGCAATCGCCCATCTTCACCTAGAAATCCTGTGATGGTGTAGAATATCTACAAAACGGCCTGAAAAAGTGTGAAGTGTATATATGTGAGTGTATTGTTGTGTTCTTTGTGCCAGGCCACTTTGCCACCAGGGAGCAGCCCACCACCTGGGCAGCTGCTGCCTAGTGCCTGTCCCTAGGCACGAGGAGCTGGACCTGGAGGCGCCTCCGTAGCCAGGTGGGCAGGAGCAGCAGTGCATAGCACACGCTTCTTGATTAGACCGGGGTTCGAGCCCGTGACCACCAAATACGAAGGATGCGGAAAGGTCAAGGAATGATCACCACTTATTCCTGGAACAATATGGCCTTAGTTGCTAATGCTCCTAAAAAACCAAATAACAAACTAACAACAGCTGGACCTGGATCTACTATCTCTCTACTGTGCAAAAATGCACTAATCCTGCATCTGCCTCTGCTGCAGTGAAGGTCGATATTAAATAGAGGATTTTACTCTACTTGATTGTTTCCTCATCATATATATGTTTACCATTTAAAAATGGGCATGTTGATTTTCATCTTAATCCTCTACTAGGGGCTTTGGTGATAAAGCTTCATCAAAAATTTTAACTTAAAAATTAAAATATCTGTTATAATTATATAAGTGTGAATTTTAGTATTTAACTTTTGATCTGTATAATTGATTGCATTTGAATTAGAAAAATCTGTCCATAAAAAAAAAAAAAAAAAAAAATTCAGATATCTCATTACTGGATGGACAAAGTTCACTGCATCTCCACCACAAGAACAAAAAGTGCTCTGCTGTTTTTGATTTTCCTAAATGACATTAATGAAAAGATAGAGGGCATGATGTTAAAATTCGTAGATGATGTCAACATCAGTAGAGCAGTTAATGATCAACACCAAGATGCACAACGTCTTCAGGATGACTGAGATAGACTAAAGATGGTTAGAAAAGCTTAGCAATGAATAAGAGTGATATCTTTACTGTTATAAATAATTCTTCAACTTCATATCATAAATGCACATTATGGGGTAGAAGGACAGGACTGTAGGACATTTTCTTTTAGACAGCAAGTTGTAAATTACTGGAATAACTTGTCTCCATGGGTAGATGAGGCTGACAGCTTGAGGTAATTCAAAGGTGAGCCGGATAGATACCTACATAGCTGGCTTATTTTATTTTATTATTTATTATTTTTATAATTAATCACTTTTTTTGCTGGTACAGCAGAAGTCTAGTGCTTTCTTGCACTATGTGGTTAATTTTAATATAAAATGTCTTTATTCATAATCATAATAGCTGTGTAATGTTCTTTTCCCACAGTCTTCGTGATCAACTATAGGATATTCAGTTCCATTAAACACAAACTTCTTGAAAAGAAATATGTGCACATGTGCAGTTTGAAATTTCACACACTTAACCGTTCTTTGAAATTTGAAAATGGATGAGGATAAGTGAAGTACATTTCAGCTTTATATTTAATACTTTTTTTTTTTTTTTGTAATTTTTAGCAAAATAATTTTTTTTTTGAAAATAAAAGGTGTAAAAAACTGCATGTTTTAAAAATTTAATATTTTTTTTAAACTTAAAAAAGTTACATACAGTAAGTATTGCAATCCATTAAAAAAAGTTGCAATATTGGCACTGTTCAAGAAGAATTCAAAAAGTCCCAAAATGTTTCCAAAAAAAATTGAAAAAAATGGGTGCCTATTGGTTACTTTGCCACCATTTTTTCTATATGTGGGGGTATCATCACTGCCAGGTTTAAATACAAAAAATATACTGAACTTAACAGAAATAAAAATAGACCTAGTCCAAATTAAAGTGAAATTCCCTTAATTTCACAAATCCCTAAGTGCCAGCAGAATAATTCTGCTCCACTCCCACCTTCCATACTAAAATAAAACTGGCACCAGTGTATGCGTTTCTACACCAGAGGGAACTTGGGACACCATTCTTTAAGTATTGCCAACCCCTGTACTATGTGCAAGGTAGCCAGTAGACTTCTGATTGCTACAAATATCTTGTATTTACAGTAGAATAAATTTTCATATCCATCAGCTACCCTGAGACTGCTTTAAAACAAAAAAAAAAAACTTATTGTAATAACCAAATTTAAAATTTTTCAGCACAGGTGAGAGTGTTTATGAAACTTTAATTAATACTGAAGGAAATCTTAATAAATACTGCAATCTGATCTTCAGTGGTTGGGACTTCTGCATTGAGGAAGAAAATACAGCAAAATTAAAACACAATAGTATCGTTCAAGAACTAAAGGTAAAGTGAAGTAAATATTTTTCTTTACTTTGTATAATTTTGATGTAAAATCATTTATTAATTTAATTAAGCATTATTTAATTTATTTAGACTTAATATTAACAATATGGTTGATATTACGAGGAGCAGTACGAAATAATGAAAGTAATGCCTCCTATTTTTTTCCTCAGAAAATTTAATTCCTACAGCTATGCCTTTTACATCAATTAATCCTCAATCATTAATAAACACTTATTTTTCCACAATTCACCATAAATTTCTATGCACTTCTGCCATCTCTGAGTCAGACGCTGTATTCCAATTCTGTAAAAGTCCTTATTCTTGCTCTGGAGGACTTTGTGAACACTGTGCTTGAGCTGGTGGTCATCTGTAAAATGGGTTCCATGGTGTGCATCCTCCAGCAGGCTGAAGAGGTGATAGTCGGAAGGTGCAAGATCCAGGCTATGAGAGGGGTAAGGAAGAACAGTTCACCCGAATTTTATAATGTCCTCCATCGTTCGCAGACTGGTATGTGGGGTCATGCATTGTCATAGAAAAGAACCTCATTAAGGTTTTTGTCTGTTGAACTCTATGGATGCAGGCTTTCAACTTTTCCATTTCCACATATCGATCTAAGTTGATTGTGGTGCCACACTCCAAAAAGTCCACAACCAAGACCCCCATCTTTGTCCCAAAACACTGTCGGCATAGCTTTACCGACAGAAGGCTGTCTTTTGAACTTCTTCTAATCCAGTGAATTTTGATGGTGCCACTCCATCAACTGTCTCTTTGTTTCAGGGTCATAATGGTGGACACGGTTTTCATCACCTGTGACTGTGTGTAAAAGTAAAACCTCTCCTTCACTCTTGTAGCACTGGAGAAGTTTCATACAGATGACTTTCTGGGCTTCTTTGTGCTGCTCATGTGTTAGCATTTTCGGAACCCACCAGACACAAACCTTGTTGTAGCCTAGTTCCTTTATGATGGTTATCACGGCGGGTTTCTCTATACCTACTGCATTGCACAATTCACGTGTTGTGATGCAGTAGTTCTCTTTGATCATCATGTCAATCCAGCTCTTGTTGTCTATCATCACTGCCGTTACTTGTCGGCTGCTTTGGGGGTTGTTAACAGTATCACTTTCCCCACTCTTAAGGTGTCTTACCCAAATTCTAACTACTCACATCTACAGTACTGTTGCCATAAACATTTTCGAGATGCATGTGGATTTCAATAGGCGTCACTTCTTCCTTGGTAAGAAATTCAATTACCACTCTTTGCTTGATATGTATATCTGACTTCCACCATTTTGAACTATCTGTTTGCTGCACTCACTAGATCGATCACAGTGCCACTCAGTATGGTGAAACTAGAGACCTCTAGTGACTGCTCAGTGACACACGAAATAATCTATGGTGCCACATTTGAAAGCAAAACATTAGGAGGCATTACTTTTGTACCAGTCCTTGTACTTTTGTTGGTGGTTAATTTTGTTGCTGTATCAAGTTATATAGTTTTACACAAATGTTGATATGTTTCAAGCTTTTCATACTTTAGCAGTTTTATAAAATTTTATAAAAAATATTCAGTGATAGTATTAAGTTTTCCTTGTTTTTTTCTAGATATCCTAAAGCCTAATTAGCCAAAGCTGTTTGTTTTATCAGTTGTAAATTAATAGTAATATTACATGAAAAAAAAAAAAAAAAAACTGACTTTATAGAGCAATAAAAATTTGAAAAAAAAAAAGGTTGCTAACATCAGTATTGATAATGTTTTGAAGAAAGCATCAATACTGCCTGAAATGATGTTAGAGATTTACTAAATTTGTCTTAAAATGATATTAAAAATTTTAACATCTCACTTGAATGTGCATGTCTTGACATGCACATTCAAATGACATGTCTTGTCAGTTGCTTGTGGATGTAGTGAGCAAAGTGTGCTATTATACAGATTCAATGGCAAGTCACCGTGCAACAGTTGACATTACAATACAATATCGGGATTGCAAGAACAATATCCCAAATGATGATGCACTGCACACTCAGACATATTGGGTTCCACAGCAGATGAATCAAGAGACACTCTCTCCTTGCTGCTGATTGTCGACAGCAATGCTGTGGTGGCAACAGCACGCTGATTAGACAGTGGAGGGATAGAAATGACTGTGCTGGTCAGATGAGTCCAAATACCTGGTGCAACTTTCCGACAGACACCTTTGTGTATGCCGCAGCAAACATGGGTCATTGTGCATGGTGCCCACTATCCAGGCAGGTGGCAAGTGGTTGCTTCCTATGGAGTATGTTTTTCTGGCAAGAACTAGGACCTCTGGGGCATATGGACCAATGCTTCACTGGTGAAGTCTACTGCAGCGCTTAGGAGACCATATGCACCCTGCCATGTTGCATTTTTTCTTGGACAGAAACAGGATTATCCAAGACAATAATTGTGCCATGTCACCAGACCGACACTGAAGATATCATCCATCTTTGTTGGCCACCAAATTCGCCTGACCTCAATCCAATTTGAACACTTATGGGTTGATTCATCTATTTCTGTGCCTTGGAAAGCTTTGCAGATCCCTACAGACATCTTCAGACATCTAGTGTAGTGAATGCATAGGCAGTGGCTGTTATCTTTGTGAACGTTGGCCCAGCATGGTAGATGGTCATAATTCAGTGATCACTCAGTGTTTGTATTCATAGTGCGGTGCAATATTACACAGAATTTAGATATGCACTCATTGATAAATAAGTCATTCTTCCAAAGCAAAGTAAATATACAGGAATACCTCGCATAGCACGGTTAATTCATTCAAAAAAAAATACTGTGCTATGTGAAACCACGCTGGTCGAGGTATTATTAGTATGTATTTTAATGTAATGCGTTCCGACAATTTGATTATATGGGTTGAGTTGCAAAATTATAAGGTGTTTGTTTACTATAAATTGATGCACACGAAGTTCTTGCAAAAAAAGAAACTAAAATGATAAAAATTAAAAATACTAGTAAATACAGTAGAAATGATTTTTATTGCAGTATGTACATACCAAAAGAATATAAGTAAAGTATGTTCTGTACTTTTATTTTGAAAAATAACTGATCAGCTTAGTTTGCACAGTTTTTTCTTCTTTTTATCTGCATTATAACATTGAATGTCATTTTGCAACACCTGCCTTACTTTCATACCTCATTCGATGTTTGGATCTAGAAGAACACTCAGCGCCATTACATTTCTTCTTTCCACTCATATTTGCGTATAAAGGTGTAATGTTTTTAAAAAGTAATCTTTAATAAAAATACACAGAAAAAAAATATTTGTACAGCTTATGCACAATCAATGACCTCACCTCTCGGAATCTAGAATGTTTACTAATGTATGAAAGCTAGCAGAGTCTGTATATAATGGGAGTTTCGACAACAGTCAGAATGGTCTTGAATCCATAACACATTGGCCTACGTGCTGGCATTATAATACATACATACATATCAAATGTATTGGTGCATAATGCAGTCAATTTTTTTTTCAATTTGTAAACTGCGCTATGTGAGGTATTCCTGTACTCTTTCCACTAAATGCAAAAGAGAACAGAACAGAGATTTCTTTTTGAAGAGTGACAGTCCATGACAGTGGAATGTCATTCACTTTTCTACCAAAAAGAAGAAATAAATAAAATAACTTTAAAATGGAAAGTCAGACAAAAGGGAACTGTTTGTTCACTACACACACACTACAGTTGAAAAAATTGGGATATATTGCTTATTTTCTTTCATATTCATGAAAGATAAGTAATGGTGTTCCCCGGGAACTCCATGGCAGTATAGTAGTTTTGCCACTTGTACATTCATTCAAAGTGCCATTAAGCACCACCGCCCAAATCTAGGCTTATATGTGTCATAGTGCTTAATGTCACTTAGACTTGGCCATTAAAACTCTAAACTTTCAATTTAACAATTCAACACAACTAAAATAACTCAAAATATAAACTACGAGAGCTCTTATGCCACTTGGCCCAAGCCAAGTGAGATAGACGTTAGATTCATTGTTAACCTCGCTTATCCCAGCCTCCGTAGCCAAGTGATCAGGAGCAGGAGTGCAGTAGCACATGCTCTTTGAGTAGACTGGGGTTCAAGCCCCCGACTGCTGAATACGGTTGATCTTCCAACCCGCACTAGACCAGCGTGGCAGATTATGGTCCGTTTCCCTCAGCATGAATTGTTGAGGAGGCTTCCATCCTGCAGTGGGTTGATAATGGCTGCACTTTACTTTTTTTTTTTTATCCCAGTGGACCTGGTTTCCATCCCTGCCACTGGGAGGTGGGCTCTACTATCCAGCTTTGATATACTCTCTTTTTTTAAACACAGCATGTATAAACTCGTTAAAATAACAAAATCTGTACTTCTTCACAAACATGGTCCATAACATACTCCGCTCAAAACCACCCAATAATAATTCTAGTTGATTCCTAAGATCAACATACTAGCTGCAATAAAACAGAATATGTTCTGATGTTTCCTGCTCTCCACAAGTGCAGTTCTGATCTCTCACCAGACCCAACTCATATACAGTCTCTTTGCGAGCCCATGCCCAGTAAGAAGGAAGGCCACATATACTCCGAACTGTTGTCAGATTTTCTTTCTTCTATAATATTCACTTTAGGTAGAAACATATAAGGAACTCTTCCTTTTTTGGATGTTTCCCACCTCATCTGCCATACTTGCATCAGTTCTGACAATATTCTCTTTTTCTCTACTTTAACATCCAAGGTGCCTCCGTAGCCAGGTGGGAAGGAGCAGCAGTGCGTAGCACACACTTCTTGATTAGACCGGGGTTCGAGCCCGTCACCACCAAATATGGGATGCGGAAAGGTCAGGGAATGACCACCGCATATTCCCGGAGCAATATGGCCTTAGTTGCTAATGCTCCTAAAAACCAAAATAACAACATTAACATCCTGTCTGGTATACAGCCTCCCCTCCTCTGGGCATGAACTCACAGCCAAGACAACCTTCCTTACATTATGCCTTGTATAATATATCAATGCAGATAAAATTATCTGCAGATCACCAGGTAATCTATCTGAAATCACCTGGAGAGCATCTGTCCTGCACACTCTAGTGATAGATAGGAGGGCAAATCTTTGGGACTGCAATATATGCTTTTTTATCAATGAATTAGTCATCCTGTGTAGCCAAGCTGCTGAGGCATAGGTACAAATAAACAATCATATAGCAAGTTTAATGCACAACCTTTGATACCCCAGTCAATTCTAATGACTCTTTTTAACTTTGCAGATAATATTCTAATTTTCTGTTTTAAATATTTAGCATAAGGGACAAAATTCGTTCGCTCTCCTATCACCACCTCATGGTACTTAACAGATGTTACATATCTTACAGACACTCTTTGAGTCCTCACAAGACGGTGTCTACTCATACTGAGTTGACCTTTCAATAGTAACTGCACAATCTTCTTTTCTGAGATTTTCAGACCATATATCTTAGACCATTCCATCAGATCCCACATAATTCTCGCAGACTGTTCTTCTAGATGTGACCGAGCATTACCGTATATCAAGAAGAGAAGGTCATCAGCATATGCCGTATCATCAATCCCAATATAGTTCTGCATTAAAAACTCATCAATGATCATGCACCAGGCCTGAGGACCGATCACAGAGCCCTGAGGACATCCTCTTACAACCTCTCTTTCTATCTCTGTATATACAGTTCTTACAATTACTTTCCTTTTCTCAAAATAAAGACAGAAAACATTTTTGTTGAGCATTCTGTAACTCTTGTACAGAATGCCACTTGTACAGACATAATACACACAGCAGAATATCACTTTAGATGCTAATTCACTATATAATAATATGTATAACAACAACAACAAACTGCAATGGTCAATAAAGAATCGCCCTGACCTAGCTGCAGAGGTGCTAGCCTGTTGATTCTTGGCACAGCACAGCTTTTAGTCCTTCTCTACATAGTCATCATGCAGAAGATTTACACATTTTTCCTGTCTGTGGATACTGGTTTTGTAGACATGGTGAGGTTGCTCTTTAAACCATGACTCTGTTGCAGAAATGAATTTCTTGTTGTCAGGGGAGTGGGTCCCCCAAAGAAATGATTTGAGGGAAGGAAACAAGAAGTTTGATGGTGCAAGATCAGGTGAGTAGGCTGGATGGGGCAGTATTTCATGTCCACAAGTGGCCACTTGTGTTGTTGCAATTTCAGAAGTGTGAACTGGGACATTGTCTTGAAGCATTCTCACACCTTTGGACAGCATGCCATGCCTACATGTTTTGATTTTCTCCCATAATTTTTTGAGTAAGTTGGCATAATAGGCATCTGTAATTGTTCTACCTTTCGGCAGGTAATCAGTTATTATTACGCCTTTTTCATCCCAAAACACTGTCAGCAAGACCTTTTTCTGCTGACACTTGGACCCTTACCTTCTTGGAGTGTGGGAACCATGATGTCACCATTCCATGGACTGCTTTTTACTTTCAGGGTCGAAATGATATATCCAACTTTCATTCCGAGTGATTAGATGAGAGAAAAAGTCTTCCTAATTTTTTTGGCACAGGGCTAACAACTCTTGTGATTTCTGTTGTCAATCAGCCTTCTGGAAACCAGTCAATAATCGGGGAATCCATCTTGCACTCAATTTCCGTAAATGGAGTTGGTTGTGAAGGACTGTTTCAACAGAGCCCACACTAATCTTCACCCCCTGGGACAATTCACACACAGATATCTGGCGATCTTCCATGATTAACAACTCCACTTTTCTGATTGTGCTGTCATCAATGGCTGAATGGGGACGACCTGGAATGGGCTCAGATTTTACTGATGTCTAACCACGCCAAAACTGTCTATGCCAGTGCTTCACAATGCCATAGGATGGGGCTTCATCCTTATATACAACAGTCATCTCCTCTTGGATTTCTTTAGATTTCCCCTTCAAGATACCGGGATTACAGCTCTGGCTTCAACTTTATCCATGATGCTACTTCGTCACACGTTCAGCTCTGTAAGAGAAAAACAAATTAAGACACAGGGCTGAAATTTTACACCTTTAGTTCAGAGATATGTATGATGCTACACACAAAATATCATGACTCTGCGATATGTGGAAGTAGGTGAGGGCGATTCTTTATTGAACCACCCTCATACTTAGCCGTATCCACACCCCTCTAATATATGGTATCCTATGCATGTATAATTCTAATAATAAGAGTAAAAAGAACACAAATGTTCTTTGGTTATATATATAAAAAAAAAAAAAAGAAGAAGAAGAAGAAATTTTTTTAATCCATAGCAAAACTGTTGGGAGGTAACAATGTAATGGCTCATTTACTCAGTACATACAGAATTAAACAGCATCATTCAACAAATAGGTGCAATAATACGCTGCTTGACAAAATTAATAGAACAAAATGTTTTTCATGAATATTTTATCGCGAACAGTGTTGCTGAAGACAAATATTTGATATAATAGAGACATCCTGGCATGCAAATTCTGAGTATCTACTAGGAATCAATCTACCACCTTACAGAGCCACATTATGCAAATTATTGATGCCTATAAAAACACTGCTTGTGACCACATCACTTCATTTCCATTTTTTTGGTTTGCTCAGTGGGATAGCCAAAAAAGTCACCCGAGGGCTATGTCAAATAGAAAAGACTGCTATCTGGCTACAACAGCAAAATAGAACCTTACGATATCCTGTCATCAGCTGTGTCTTGAGGTTGCTGCGGTCATAGGTGCAAACATTTCCAACTGGACTGTCTTAAGAAGGCTCAATTCGAGTAGACTCTACACAACAAAGCCAGTGGTTTGTATCCTATTAACCTCAAACCACCATAGAGTTCGCCAAAACTGGTGCCATGAACATGTGACTTGGAGCCACGACAAATGGGGTACAGTTCTGTTTTCTGATGAGTCAGTTTTTAGTCTACAAACAGATTCTTGAAGTTGTTTCATCTGGAGACAACGAGGAATGCAGTACCATCTCTCCAACATCAAAGAAGAAAGGGACACTTACAATAGAGGCGGTGTTCTCGTGTGGACCGGAATAATGATTAATGGCCACACCTATCTTCATGTTTTTGATAGGGATACCATAACTGTGCAGAGGTACTAAGAACAGATCCTCAAACCCTATGTGCAACCTTTTAGGGGTGCAGTTGGCCCAGATTTTCTTTTCATGCATGACAACACTACTGCATATAGAGCTCAAGTGGTGGAGGGATATCTTGAACCTGAAGACGTCCAGCCACTGCCATGGCCAACACAATTGCCAGACTTAAATCTGATCGAACATGTGTGGGATGCCCTTGGGTGTTGCATTACATGCTGACAGCCAACTCCTCAGTCACCTGGTGAGCTAAGGTCTGCACTGGTGAAGGTTGTTGTTATTGGGTTTAATTACACAAGGGCTACTTAGGCCAAATTGTGTCTATTCATAGTTTAATTGTAAGACCACTGGTGGAGGAATGGGATTTGTTGCTACAGAATCTTAGACACGCCGCCCTTATATTGAACAAGGTTCACCACTCTCAGGCCTGTTTATCCATTGGAGGGGTTAGTACCATACTGATGCCATGTGATCATATTTTCAAACATCTTGTATCATCTGCAATGTGACCTTTTTGGTAATTCTCATACAGCCCCTATACATGTCCAAAGTTTCTCGCTGTCTCCTCATTTCATCATTATTCTATGGCACACCACCATACTAAATTTTGTCTTCCTTTATCACAAGCTGCACGAGTTACAACACGTTTTCTGTGTGTTCTCTTAATTTTAGTTGAGCAGAGTGATATTGGGGATTAACAAGACTAAAATTCTGAGAAAAGATTTTTGAGACTAAATTCTGAGAAAAGATTTGTGAGACTAAATTCTAAGAAGAGTCATTTGGTAGTCAAACGTTGGTGAAACTGATGGTTAACTATCAAAGCTCTTCTATTGATGTGGAGGAGGACATGTGCAGTGTCTCCTGAACATTGGATCAACTCTGCCATTGTGCACTGTGCTAATAGAAAACTCTGTAAAATGACCTGAAATTAATGTATTGCTATATTTGTGGAATGTGTTGTGTTGTGTTTTGTTTGGTTGTTAAAACCAGGTAGCACTGATCTCTGGGTAAATAAACTGTTTCCAATTACCTGCCTATGCCATGAGGAGGAAGGCCACAAAGGGAGAAAAAAAAGAAAGAAAAAAGAGGAGGAGAAGGCTACGGAAAGAGGTCTCCTCTGCAGTCTTGCCCCAAGGGGAGTAAAAAAAATTATAAAAATAAACAAACAGCAAACAGCTTGGAGGAAGCAAAAGCCTGTTCTTCAAATAAATATGATTATGATTTGTCTTTTTTTTTTTTTTTTTCAAAAGCCAGAAACTTAGGCCAGTAGTGAGAGAGCGAGAGAGAGAGAGCAAGTTGTAATAATGGTACTGCAGGGGAGTGTACGATGCCAAAGGTCCTATGCCACAGTAAAAAGCGAGATTGAAGCTCAGGAACATGTCAGTGTAAATGAGGAGTGGTTTATGGCGTTAATCGCACTGTGATGAAGGAGCTGTCTTCTAATGAAGGCTTTGCTTGCAACCTCTTAGGGAAGGTAAAAAGTGTACTTGGTTTCAACAAACGTATCCTCAAGTCCTCAGACCCCCACTTTTTATGATTAAGAAGTTATTTGGTTATTTCGTTTTTTTTTTTTTTTAGGAGCATTAGCAACTAAGGCCATATTGCTCCGAGGATATGTAGTGGTCATTCCCTGACCTTTCCGCATCCTCCGTATTTGGTTTTCATGGGCTCGAACCCCGGTCTAATCAAGAAGCATGTGCTATGCACTGCTGCTCCTGCCCACCTGACTACGGAGGTGCCTGATTAAGAAGTGGGAGCTGAGGTCATTGTAAATGTGACACAAATAGGTGATGTGAGTCCAGTCATTGTAACCACCACCACCACCACCACCACCACGGTAATAAAGATTTGAATCTGAGATTCCTAGACTGTGAAGCCTGGTTTAGAGGTAGCTCTGCCCTGTCGGAAGCTTTGAGAAGTAATCACTGCTGTTAAACTAGCACCTAATTTCCTATTTTACATGCGTGAGAAACCTTCAGAGAGAAAAAAAAAAGGATCTGGTTACTGCTTCCTTCGTGGGGTCTAGTGATCTGCAACTACTGTCAGTATCTCTTTTTATCAGTGTATTTCTATGGGGATGTTATTCCTGCTATGTTATCATAATTCTCAGGGCTGGAAACAAGTAGAGATAATTGCTAGAAGCATTGTCTTTGAATGGAGAGTTTTTTGCTAACAACAACCAGTCATGTCATGACAAAACCAGGCCCCCACAGTAGCATTAGCATTAGTAGAGCATTTGATGCAAGAAAGCAAGCTTATGCAGCATCAGCCAAAAAAAAAAAAACCCACTTCCACTTCACCCCTCTGTTCGTTCAAAATACCTGTCCAGCTGAGCCTTAAACTTATTTAGGCTATCAACCTCCACTACAAGGGATGGAAGTCTGTTCCAACAACCAACCACCCGCTGGCTAAAGGCAAATTTCCGCACGTCTAACCTACATCTGTCTTTCCTCAATTTGAATTTATGCCCTCTCAGGTGATTTTTCTGAGCTAGAGGAAGAATCCCATCAGCATTGAGCATGCTCAAACCATTCAAGGCTTTATACACCTCTATCAGATCAGCTCACTGGTGCCTAGTCTCCAGACACTGTAATTTGCAAAACTTAAGCCTTTCTTCGTAAGAGTACCCCTTTGTTCCATTCACTAATCTTGTTGCCCTTCTCTGTACTCGTTCCAGCAGTTCTACATCCTTCTTGAAATGAGGCCTCCAGACCTCTATACAGTACTCTAGGTGTGGCCTGACCATTGCCTTATACAAGGGAATAATCACTTCCTTATCCCTGCTGGAAAAATTCATGTATATCATTAGCATTAGCGTTAGTAGAGGTATATGATGCAAGAAAGCAAGCTTATTCAGCATCAGCCAAAAAAATAAAAAAAAAAAAAAAAACCAACCACTACTCCCATTTCACCCCTCCGTTCGTTCGAAATACCTGTCCAACTGAGCCTTAAATTTCTTTAGGCTATCAACTTCAACAACAAGCGATGGGAGTCTATTCCACAAACCAACTGCCCGCTGGCTAAAGGCAAATTTCCGCACATCTATCCGACATCCGTCCTTCCTCAATTTGAATTTATGCCCTCTCAGGTGATTATTCCGAGCAAGAGGAAGAATCCCATCGGCATTGAGCATGCTCAAGCCATTCAAAGCCTTATACACCTCTATCAGATCACCTCGCCGATGCCTAGTCTCCAGGCTCTGTAATTTGCAAAACTTAAGCCTTTCTTCGTAAGAGCAACCCTTTGTTCCATTCACTAATCTTGTTGCCTTTCTCTGTACTCGTTCGAGCAGCTCTACATCCTTCTTGAAATGAGGCCTCCAGACCTGTATACAGTACTCAAGGTGTGGGTGGCCTGACCAATGCCTTATACAAGGGAATAATCACATCCTTATCCCTGCTAGAAAAATTCCTGTATATCATTGACAAGACACCATGAGCTACTCTTGCAGCTCGTCTGCACTGCTCAGAGAACTTCATATCTGCCTGCACAATTACCTCCAGGGTGCTTTTCATTCTCTACCACTGTCAGCGTAGTACCACAGAGTTGATACGTTGATCTGGGGTTACTGTTTCCCATATGTAGTACTTTACATTTGTCAATGTTAAACTTCATTTGCCACCTCTCAGCCCATCTGCTCAACCTTTCCAGATCCTGTTGCAGCAGCATAGTATCAGTAGTGTCCTTAACAACCCTGCCAACCTTCTATTTCCTGGCCCATTCTATTTCCCTGGCCCATTCTATTTCCCTGTACAGTATCTTATTATACTCATCAGAGTCATTAGGCCTATAGCACACTCCTACTCTCAATTTTGATTTACCTATGCTTATGTCACACCAAACTGACTCGACACTGCCCTGTCCATCAATGTCGACTGGCTTCACTTCCTTGGATTTTATGTGTTTTTTAACTAATAGCATAACCCCTCCTCCCCATATCATTGACAATACTCCATGAGCTACTCTTGCAGCCTGTCTGCACTGCTCAGAAAACTTCATATCTGCCTGCACAACCAAACCCCAAGTCCCTTTCATTCTCTACCACTGTCAGTGTAGTACCACAGAGTTGATACGTTGCTCTGGGGTTGCTGTTTCCCATGTGTAGTACTTTACATTTGTCAATATTAAACTTCATTTGCCACCTCTCAGCCCATCTGCTCAACCTTTCCAATCCTGTTGCAGTAGCATAGTGTCAGTAGTGTCCTTGACAACCCTGCCAACCTTTGTATCGTCTGCAAACTTGGACATTAAGCTTGATATACCATCATCAATATCATTTATAAATACAGAAAACAATAATGGACCCAACACTGAGCCCTGAGGGACTCCACTAATAACATTAGTCCATGATGAGCAGTGTCCATTGATTACCACTCTCTATCTTCTCCCCCTCAACCACCCCTTTATCCATAGCAGCAATTTGCCTCCAATGTCACACTGCTCCAATTTGTGTAGCAGTTTTCCATGTGCAACAGTATCAAAAGCCTTTCTAAGGTCCAAGTATATAATATCAAAGCTATTCCCTGCATCCAGTTCTTTTGTGACTGCATCATAGTATCCAATCAAATTGGTCAGGCAAGACTTCCCCTTAACAAAACCATGCTGTGTCCGAGCTATAACTGAAGTCTTGTCTAAATGATCCTGCAGCGCTTCTTTAACCAGTGCCTCCATTAATTTTCCTGGAACAGAAGTTCAGCTCACAGGTCTATAATTACTTGTGTCAGCCTTTGATCCTCCTTCGTGAATTGGGGTCACATTTGCACATTTCCAGTCTATGGGTAGCTCCCCTGAGTCCAAGGAAGCTCTCATAATTGTGGCTAAGGGTTTGCTTACTTCCCTTGCTGCCTCCTTTAATATAACTGGATAGATCCCATCAACCCCGGGTGCCTTTCTTGTGTTTATCTTCAACAGTTTCTCCTCCACTTTACTCCCAGTTATTTCAAGATTCTGTAGCTTACTGCTAGAGTTGAATACACCTCTGGCATTCCCCTCGCTGAATAACTCCTCATGTGTGAATGTCGATGCAAAATATTCATTTAGTTTGTTAGCTACCTGAGCAGGGTCATCAACAGTTGACCCATCAATATCAAGTGGACCAATCTGA
The DNA here is from genome assembly GCF_048544385.1 of Mastigoproctus giganteus. NCBI lineage: Eukaryota > Metazoa > Arthropoda > Arachnida > Uropygi > Thelyphonidae > Mastigoproctus > Mastigoproctus giganteus. Next base: position 93,374,883 of record NC_143581.1, read on the forward strand.
TTCATCCCCTTCCTTCTAGAGTTTACATAATTAAAGAACTCTTTGCTGTTTTTCTTTGCATCCCTTGCCAAGGATTTCTCGTAATCTGCCTTCGCTTGCCTAACCTCCTTTGTAACTTGGTTGCATATCAACTTGTATCTATCATAGGCTTCTGTGTCATGTGTTAATTTGTAAGTATCCCATGCATTTTTCTTCTCTGCCATATGCCTCATTAGTTCATCTGACATCCATTTTGGCCTAAACCTTGAACAATATTTCTTAGTTGGTATGTAAAGCCTAATAGCTTCCAAGATAAGTTCTTTGAATGCTTCCCGTTTTGAATTTGCTGTTGGTAACATCATCAGTTGATCCCACTGTATAGAATTTAAATACTGTCTCAGTCCATCGTAGTCGCCTTTACGGAAGCAAAAACCCTTCCCTTTACCCCTAATGGTAGTTACCTCTTTGAGTAAATCCCACTTCAGCACACTGTGATCACTGCCACCTAGTGGTTCATTTATTTGCAGATTCTTAATGCATGAAGAATCACCGCTGATAATCAAATCAAGAGTATTACTCCCTCTAGTTGCCTCCCGAACATGCTGATGTAGAAAACAATCATCCAATAAATCCACAAAAGCCCTGCTAGTGTGTGAGTGACCAGCCCCCAAATTCCAGTCAATATCTGGGAAATTAAAACCTCCCATTATAAGACTCTCTGATTTACTGGCCCACTCTATTTCCCTGTACAGTTTCTTATTATACTCATCAGAGTCATTAGGCCTATAGCACACTCCTACTCTCAATTTTGATCTCCCAATGCTTATGTCACACCAAACTGACTCAACACTGCACTGTCCAGCGATGTCGACTGGCTTCACTTCCTTGGTTTTTATGTGTTTCTTAACTAATAGCATAACCCCTCCCCCCTTCCTATCCTGTCTATCCTTTCTGTAGACGTTGTACTCCCCAAATTGCAGTTCTGCATCCCTTATATCTGTGTGACACCACGTCTCTGATATCCCAACAATATCTGCCTTTGATGTTTTGAGCAATACCTCAAATTCATCAAATTTATTTACTAAACTCCTAGCATTGGTGTACACGCAAGTATACCTGCACCTGTTTCTATTCTTAGCTAACCTAACACAACCCATGTGTTTACTTGTACCGCAATGGCTCCCAGCAGTCTCTGAAATATCATTCATCTTGTTTTTCAGGCTTCTGCTCATTCTAATAGAAGCAGTGCAAGAATCTCTTTCACCTCTGCCAGTGGCTACTGTCAATCTATTGGTCTTTGTCTCCCCCCAAGCTAGCAGTTTTCCGACCCACCTAACACTGCCTCGATAGCATCAGCAAATATTCTTGCACCCTTTCTATTTAAGTGTATCCCATCCCTGTAGAAGCAATCTCCCCTGTTAACAAGTACAGTCCAGGCTGAAAAAAATTCTACCCCTTGAGCCTTGCACAATCTTTCCAGGGCCGAATTGATCGACAAGGCTCTCATCATATACTCCCTCCTATCGTGTCTGGGCAGAATTGCAGACACTATCAAATTCAACCCTAATTCTCGGCTTTTGTTCAACAGTGACCTGTACTTGTTAAGTAATTCTGCCGGTCTCCTACTCTTAATATTATTAGTGCCAACGTGTACAACTATATCACCTTTTGTGCTCTTAAAAGATGATATTCGCTCTACAACGTCATCAACCTTTGCCCCTGGTCCTGTTCCACCTATCCTTTTTACAAAGCATGTTCCCCGTTTCCCTGACAATAGAATCACCAACAACTACTAGTTCCTTCGGGACCAGTGCATTCTGCCTTGGGGTTGTCTCTGTGTCACGTGATGCCCAAGTGCAAGCTCTGGCGTTGATGTGGGCAGCTGAGAGCTTGATGGGCCCCTCAATTTAGTTTCTTCGAGGGCATCCACCCTGTCCTTCAAGCTCTCATATAGGCCCACAAGAATGCTGAGTTGTTGCCTGATATCAATACACTCCTTGCATCGCGCACACACAAAGACATCCCCCATGGCAGTATCATGTCCCGTACCCGATTGCTCTGCAAACATCAAGCAAACAGTGCATTTTATAAGGCTGTGAGTCAGAGGACAACTGCCCCCCTCAGTTCTGCTCTGAGCCACAGCACTTCCATTAGCTTGAGCCTTTTGCTTTGCTGCTCTGGTCTGAGTCATGATTCTATTAATTTATTAATTAATTATAATTAATTATGTTATGTTATTAATTATGTTAAATATAATTAATTATATTACGTTTGTAATCTAAGTCATTATATGTATTTATTTAAAAGTACAATTTAACTGCTAACGAAGTTCACCTAACGCTATCTAGTGCGGTATATAACTATTGTATCACGAAGACGGGAATGTTACGAACGGTGAATCTACGGACACTTAAGTATTAATTAACTTTCAAATCTCGGTGTCTCAATTCAGAATAAACTAACGATCCTTACTAGGTTTATAAGCTACTTACAGAAATAATTCGATGTAAAAAATATTCAATCAAGCGGCTAAATTTGGCTAAATAACTTCTCGTTCAGCGGAGTTGCAAACACGTGGATATCCTTACCGATACTTTTATGCAATTACAAGGCCGAGTAAAGAATAAATACACCAAATTAATCAGAAAATCACAAAATAATGTTATACTATTAAATTTAAATCAAAAGTTTTAGAAAAACAATAATTTCAAATCAATAATAAGAAAAATCCACTTAGCGGCTTTGAACACGACCGTCTCCTAGTAGCCTCGTCAGCAGACCAAAGAGTAGAGGAGACAGTGGAAATAAATACTGCTTTATATGGTAATTGTATAGATTTCTTATTGAGCTCATTCTTGCTTAGAGATCATAATCAGGAATCTTCTATCTTTTAATTTTAGTGGGTGCTCTAAATGGGGTGGGAAGAATAATGTGTTACGTACGATGAACCCAAGATTCTTTGCTTCAGTTCACAGATGGCAGCAATTCTGGCTGAGCCTGCCTTGGAGTAATGGTGTTTTGGATGGAGAAATTTTTGGTTTTTTCTGTATAGCCCATTCATGTGGATCGCTTAGAACTCATTTGACAGAAGTTTCAAGTACAGCTCATGAGTTTCCATGGAAAAGAACCATTAGATTATCTGCTTATCCAAATTGACAAGTGTTATCATTCTGATATTGAAGCCAGGTGTTTAAAACCAAGTTTTAATACAAGGGCCAAAAGATAGACACCCTGAGGATACCTGTGAGTCACTTGTTTATGACTGTCTGAATTTTTGTCTTTACCACTATGAGAACACTGTCCCCCCAGTGGGAGTCAAATGCTCCCTCAAAGTCAACCAGAATGGCAAGTACATATTTATGTGTGGTCGAGTTAATCTGCCACAGCAATATATCAAGAGCATCTTCACATAACAACCTAGGGCAATAAATATAGTGTCCGTAAATGATGTTTTCGATTTTGACCTTTTTTTTATTCAGAATTACTTCAAGCTACACTCATGAAACACATACCAGCTGAAAGATCAATTCAATAAGTTTTTTTTTTTTTAAATTGGCACTCGACTGCTAATTTTTCATTCTACCCACTATGCAGCACTACATTTTCCAGAATGGCAAAATGGTGACCGGGCCAGAGAAAGCGTTCTGTGTGTTGTTAGCATTTCATGGAACAAAATCTGGATTTTTTTTGGGGGGGGGGGTTATGTAAAGGACAATGTGTACATCCCTCCTCTACCAACAACACTGCAGGAGCTGAAGGCACAGATCACAGAGGCCTTTGGTAGAATTGATTGTGAAATGAAGCACAGTGTGTGGCAGGAGATTGAATATCGCTCGAGTTACTCATGGTGCCCACATTAAACTTTACCAATGACCTCATGTACGTTCATAAAACTTATTGAATTGACCCTTCAGCTGGTATGTGTTTCATGAGTGTAGCTTGAAGTAATTCTGAATAAAAAAATATCAAAATCGGAAACATCATTTATGGACACCCTGTATTGCTTGAGGGGATAGAAGGTTATTTTGATCAGAAAGAGCATCCAGCCTGTGATTAGTCTTTCCAAAGACTTGCCAATTTATGGAGGGCAATTGACTCTGTGTTGTACTTAATATAATCTTCAGGAAAGCAGTTGGCGCCTCCGTAGCCAGGTGGGAAGGAGCAGCAGTGCATAGCACATGCTTCTTGATTAGACCGGGTTCAAGCCCGTCACCACCAAATACGGAGGATGCGGAAAGGTCAGGGAATGACCATCGCATATTCCAGGAGCAATATGGCCTTAGTTGCTAATGCTCCTAAAAACCAAATAACAACAACAACAGGAAAGCAGTTTCCAACAAGCCAGAAAGACACTGCTTGATAGACATTTATTGAAACATAATACAAGGAAATCGGGTGTAAAATTAGAAAAATTTCTGAATTGAAATGTTTTCAGTTAGGTCTATTCCCAGGCATTTGTTGGGTTTCATTTTCTCAACAGCCATTGGCAGCCCTACATAAAAGAATGGTGGGGAGTAGGTCTTATTTAATCTTCTGATTCCTGATGGTTGTGCAGATCAGTAATTGGGTCATCTGTTGGAAAAAGGTTGTCCAGGAAAGCATTCACTGTCTTCCCATTGACATATCTCCAAGTTTATATTTCTAACAGTGTGATATAAACCTATAGAATTCTGTTGTGAAGTACTCTTGTGGATTATGCTCCAATAATCAATATTTCCCATATTAGATACTAGTTGCCATCAAGATTTGGTTTTATGATTGTTGATGGCTTTTACATATCTCTTTTTAGCATTTTTGTTTGTTTTAGATATTCTACCTCTTTAATAGAATATGATGTCTTCTGAAAAGGTTTTCTCACTTTGTGAACATTTAGGAGAATTTTTTTAATTTGATTTTTCATTTGCAGATATATCTTGCTTCTGATATAGCTCACTATGCTCCTGTTGAGTGAAGTGAACTATGTCAAGAGCTGGTTATTCTAACTTACCTAACAAACCTTATAGCATAGGATTTGCTGGTGGACCAGTCAGCCCTGATGTCTCTGTCTCTGTCTTGATTGGAAATTTTTCAGATTTGCAGAGGATTAAGTTATGTCAATATTTGATTCAGCATAGGAATTACTGATGCTCCCATCAGCAAATCCTATGCTATAAGGTTTCTTAGGTAAGTTAGAATATTCTTCTGGGTAACGAATTTGGATGAATTCCTCCAGATTTTTTATTTATTTTTTTTTTTAAGAGCCTTGTTTATCCGGGAGTGCCTCCGTAGCCAGGTGGGCAGGAGCAGCAGTGCGTAGCACACGCTTCTTGATCAGACCGGGGTTCGAGCCCGTGACCACCAAATATGGAGGATGCGGAAAGGTCAGGAAATGACCACTGCATACCCCAGAGCAATATGGCCTTAGTTGCTAATGCTCCTAAAAACCAAATAACAAATTGATCTGGGAGGGGGGGGGTCACTAGGCCAAAATGTAGATTTAGAGTTTGCATCCGATGCTACGGTAATATTATTATTAACTATGGCTTCAAAAACTATGTCCAGGTATTGCAGAGAATTATTGGTATGGTGTTACAGAGAAATTAAAAGGGAGATAGATTGAGCACAAATATGCACATATTAGCATCAGCATTAGTTGAGGCATATGATGCAAGAAAGCAAGCTTATACAGCATCAGCCAAAAAAAAAAAAAAAACCCCTTCCCATTTCACCCATCCAGTCACTCTAAATGTTTGTATAGTACAGCCTTAAATTTATTTAAGCTATCAACTTCCACAACAACAGATGGAAGTCTGTTCCAGCAATCAACTACCCGCTGGCTAAAGGCAAACTTCTGCACATCTATTCTACAACTGTCTTTCCTCAGTTTGAATCTATGTCCCCTCAAGTTCTTAATCTGAGTAAGTGGAAACCATTCAAGGCTTTATACATATCAATCAATCACCTTGCATTGCAGGTGCCTTGTCTCCAAATGCTGCAACTTGCAGAACTTTAGCATTTCTTCGTAAGCGCACCCCTTTGTTCCTCTCACCAATCTTGTTGCCCTTCTCTAATTGTTCTAGCAACTCAACATCCTTCCTAAAATGAGGCCTCCAGACCTGTACGCAGTACTCAAGGCATGGCCTGACCATTGCCTTATACAAAGGGATAATCACCTCCTTGTCTCTGCTAGCAAAATTCCTATATATCATTGACAAACTCTATGACCTGCTCTGGCACCCGTCTGCACTGCTCAGAGAACTTCATATCTGACTGCACAATTACCCCCAGGTCTTTTTCATTCTCCACCTCTCCATGAGTGTAGTACCACACAGTTGGTATGTTTCTCTTAGGTTACTGCTGCCCATATGGAGTACTTTGCATTTGTCAATGTTAAACTTCAGTTGCCACTTCTCAGCACATCTGCCTAACTTTTCTATATCCTGTTGCAGTAGCATACTGTCTTTACTGTCATTAACAACCCTGCCAAACTTTGTATCATCTGCAAACTTGGACATTAAGTCCGATATACCGCTCTAATTTGTACAGCAGTCTACCATGTGCAACAGTATCAAAAGCTTTCCTGAAATCCAAGTATATTATATCAAAATTATTTTTTGCACCCAGTTCCTTTGTGACCATATCATAGTATCCAGTTGGTCAGATAAGACTTCCCCTTAACAAACCCATGAATGCTGTGTCTGAGCTCTATTACTGCTGTCTTGTCTAGGTGACACTGTATCACCTCTTTAACTAGTGACTCCATTATTTTCCCCAGAACAGAAGTTAAACTAGCAGGTCTATAATTATTTGTGTCAACCTTTGAACCCCCCTTTGTGAATTGGTGATACATTTTCACACCTCCAGTCAATGGGGACCTATCCTGAGTCCAAGGAAGCTCTCATAATTATGTATTAGAGTTTGCTTACTTCCTTTGCTGCCTCCATTAATTTAACTGGATAGATCCCATCCACCCCAGGTGCCTTTTTATGTTTAACTTCAATAATTTCTCCTCCACTTTGCTCTCAGTTATTACAAAATCACTTAGCTCCCGGTTAGAGTTTGATAAACGTCTGGCATTCCCCACCTTGAATAACTCCTCAGGTGTAAATGTAGATGTAAAATACTCATTCGATTCATCAGCTACTTCAGCCATTATGTTAAGTGGACCAATCTGATTCATACCTTTCCTTCTAGAGTTTAATAAGTAAATAACTCTTTGCTGTTTTTCTTTGCATCCTTTGCCAAAGATTTCTCGTAATCTGCCTTCACCTGTCTAATCTTCTTCTGTGTCACCTGATAATTTATATGCATAACTTGCATTTTTTTTCTCTGCCACGAGCCTCATTAATTCATCCGACATCCATTTAGGCCTGAACCTTGAACAGTATTTCTTAGTTGGTATGAAAAGCCTAGTAGTCTCCAATATTTGCTAATGCTATCGAGGCAGTGTTAGGTGAGTTGGAAAACTGCTAGCTTGGGGGGGGGGGGATTCACAGATAAAAGGTTAAAAGTAGCCACAGGCAGAGGTGAAGGTGATTCTTGCACAACTTCTACTAGAATAAGTAGCAACCTAGAGCAAGGGGTGGTGGGGGTTTCAGTGACTGATGGCAGCCATTGTGAAACAAGTGGGCATATGGGATGTGTCAGGGTAACTAGGAATAGGTGCATGTATACCAATCCTAGATGTATAGTAAATAAATTTGAAGAATTTGAAATGTTGGTCAAGACATCAAAGGCGGATATTGTTGGGATATCAGAGATGTGGTGTCACACTGATATTAGGAATGCAGAATTGGAATTGGGGGTGTACAATGTGTACAGAGAGACCAGACAGGATAGACCAGATAGGAAGGGAGAAGGTGTCATGCTGTTAGTTAAGAAAAACATAAAATCAAAAGAAGTGCATCCAGTTGATATAGATGAACAGTGCACTGTTGAGTCAGTTTGGTGTGACATAAGCATTACAAAAGCAAAAATAAGAGTAGGAGTGTGTTATAGGCCTAATGACTCGAATGCAGTGAACAATTGAATGAACAATGTACAGAGAAATAGAGTGGGCTAGTAAATCAGAATGTCTTATTATTGGTTGATTTTAACTTCCCAGATATTGACTGGAACTTGTGGGTTGGTCATTCACACACTAGTAAGACTTTTGTGGATTTATTGGATGATTCTTTTCTGCAGCAGTATGTTCGAGAGGCAACCAGAGAGGGTAATACTCTTGATCTGGTTATCAGCAGTGATCATTCGTGTATTAAGAATTTGCAGATAAAGGAACCACTAGGTGGCAATGATCACAGTGTACTGATGTGGGACTTGTCCACAATAAAGGCACTTTCTTCCGTTAACACGCTCGAAAAAGCCTGTTTAAACTAACACACTGCAAAACGGTAGATTTATCACTTTTGTAAGCATATCAGTTTATAAATTGATAAATTTATAAGCATATAAATTAAAAACAAGCGCATAACACATACTGAACAAGGATTAACGAGAAACATCCACGCTCGCGATTTTGTCACCCATCTCCCCCCACCCACTGAACGCTGTTTTGACGGGGAAAGATAATTTTAGCCATGCCCATGTTTTTTTATGGTTAAAAATATTCACGGCGCTTTAAAATTCACATTTTTTTAGGTTTCATTTTATATTAAATCAGCGATCGCGAATACGCGACACCGCGAATACAGCTACCGCAAATAGCGGGGGTTTACTGTATATAGAAATATGAAATGTGTGGTGTCATGTTTATTGTCGTTTATAAAATTATTATAGAGATAAGTAAACAAAATGAGGACTTTTGAATGCAACATTTTATAAAATAATTTTAAACGTATTTTGTGATTTTTTATGCATTACTTAAAGTGTGGGTGTGTTGTTGTTTTTTTATCCTTTTAAGTGTATATTTTATTTATTTTGAATTTCTTTTTTTGTAATCTCTTATACAGAGTAATCTAGCACAGACAAGATGGCAAAAAGAAGTTTCTGAATGGTCTCGTGCTAAAACATTTACCATTTACAGCACAAGAATTATAATTCATATCCTTGTTTTAATTCTTTTGATTGGTTCTGGTTGGCTAATATTCTATGTTGCAGTACTGTCTCTGGAGGTAAGATATTTTTATATTTCTCTAATATTAAGCCGCTGAATTTGACAAAGTTTCTTGCTGAACTTGATTAAATGATCAATTAACAGTTCCTCATATGAAAGAAATGGGTTATCACTAAACATCCCTCATCCTATGTTTCAGAAAAGTTGGATCAAGTAACTGTTTTTTTTTTTTTCCCCCCACAAAAATTGTAGAACCAAAAATGTTTCTGTAATGCTAACGTTGAAATCATTCATTACAATATGTTGTTCTGCAGTGAAAAAATATACATAAATTAAAACCAAGGGTAAACGAACCCTTCTGATCTAGATTTCATCAAAAAGTACTGAAAAGAGAAAAGCAATACTTTAAAAGTAACAATCACTCTAATGACTTTTTTTTTTCTTTACTAAATTTCTTTATAAAATTATTACACACTTTATTTTGGTTTATATATATTTAGGTTTAAGCTGCAATATAAATATAGTGGACCCACCCTGCACTCTACAGTTGGTTCACTGTATGATCAAATCACTTTAAGATGTACTCTCCATATTAAAATACTGTTCACTATATGATATGTAGTAAGCAACAGTCATTGCGATCACATTTGCAAATTGAATTTTAATTCTATTAAATGGTGATTCTAATAAGCAAAAATAGGAGGAATATTATCCACTGGCTATAAAAGTAAAGATACACATCACAAATTTACACTTTATTACCTTACCAATTAACAAAATTAAATGATAAAAATTGGAAGAATATTTTCCACAGGTTAGCAAAATAAAAATAAATTTATGCTTGCACACATAGCTTAATTAATACTGTAATATGTACATGCTAATTAATTGATATCTTTGTTCATTGACATTTTTTTGTTTTTTTTTTTTGGTTGTAAAATTTAAAGCAGTAAAAATAAGCAATAAATAACAAAAAACATGGTACGCACAAATTGCAACTAACATGATACATACAATTGTGATACAGACTAAGAAGTTTGTGAAGCTTAAAAAATAGGAATGAAGAGAAGATTCTGAAAATTTATTTATGTTTTTTATATAATTGAAGAATTCAGATGGAGAAACACATTTCAGCATAATAGCTTAAAAACCCACAGAATTCCAGCTATCGGTATTATTGCAAATGCAATAAGATCCAATTTACTACTAGTTTATAACAGATTGCACTAACAGGAAAATCCCAATAAACCGGAAACTGCAAATTGTTTTTATTGTTTTATGGTATAGCCAGTTTTTCAAATTGTTGATATTGTTTTATGGTCATGTGCTTTATAAAAACACATCAATAAAATAAGAATCAATTTTTAAGCATGAAAAATTGATTCTTATAACCAAACATATGATAATGATGAAAGTGTAGTACATTTTAATGATTTGAATTGGTTTTTTGAAATTTCATTCTATAAAGTGGCTGATTCTACTAAACAGTGATCATGTTAACTGGCGCCTACTTATTTCACTTTACGTTGGGCTAACGATTGCCTCCAACCGGACCACATGGTCCTTCCTATTAGCCAATAGCAGTGTTTGTAAACAGTTTGGTCTCATGTTTTGTTTTTGCATCCTTTAGTAGAAGTGATTTTTTTGTGTTGTGCTTCTTTGACATAAATTTACCGTATTCAATTGATGTACATACACTGAGTAGACAGAAATCATGGCATACCTACCTAATAACAGGTAGGCCCACCTTTCGCCTGGATAAGGACAGTCACACGGCGAGGTATTGAGTGTACTAGTTCACAAAAGTGTTCCCCAGATATTTCCATCCATGCTTGCTGCACCATTGTCCATAATTCTGTTGCATTCTTGGGTGGAGGATCCAAAGCTCGAACGGACCTTTCCACAGCATCTGAACAATGCTCCGCAGGGTTCATGTCCAGCGAAGTGATAGACTATTCCACGATGGTAAAATCTGCGAAATGCTCTTTGAACCATGTCTAGTAACCATGGCTTTGTGGGGAGGCACATTGTCATGTTGGAAGAGTCCATTGCCCTGTGGGCACAAATGACCATGAAGGGATGCAGATGGCCTGCAAGGATGGACATGTAACCTGGAATGTTTAGAGATGCATCTAGATCAGAAGTTGCCTACTTAATTTGTGATGTGATCTACTTTTTTCCTTCAAAATATGCTGCGATCTACCATCTCAAAAATTACATTGCACAATGTGCACAAATCGAGGGATGACTGTATATTTAAAATTTGTTGTGATCGACCGAAATTAAATATCTGTGATTGACTGGTAGATTGCGATCGACTCGTTGGCCACCCCTGGTCTACACATACCAGAGGTCCCAGCGTGTACCAGTTGAACACGACCCAGACCATTACCGACCAACCACCTACCTGAACAGTTCCTTGTTGACATGACAGGTGCATAGCTTCGTGCGGTTTCTGCCAGATACAGGCCCTCCCATCTCCTCGAAATAACTGGAAATAGAACTTACCGGACCAGGAGGCCCGTCTCTAATCATCCAAGGTCCAGTGCTGATGTTCATTTGCCTTATTGAGGCTTAGAGTCCTGCGTTGTGGTGTGTTAGCAATGGGACTCTGGTGGGCTGGTGGCTGACATAACCTGTTGTGGCTAATGATCACCTGATGTTCTTGGTGGTAACGTTTCTAGCACCTCCCTTGTTGAAGTTGGCAGTGATTTGTGCCACTGTCACTCTCCAATTGGCTGGAACAATTAGACAGATGTTGATGGGCAAGTTCATCCACCATCTTTCTCTGCCCACAGCACTGTCCACAATGAGATGTTATTCCAGAAATAGTGTATTCCCGATACACTCTGAATACTGCCAAATAGTGATAATGCAATTTCTGTAGCACTTCCTACCTAGTTCATTTCAGAAATATACGTATCAATTCCAATCACAACGATGTCCATTTCCACTTGCAGTCTGCCAAGCATATTTTTCTGACAGAATCTCAGTTATCAGTTGATTCAACTACTGCTCATCTCAGTTGCCCAAATTATTCTCTGTATGATTCCTTTTGCCTCAAAGGTGGTACTCGTGCATATGTCCGTTCTGACATTCCCTGTCAGAGACATACTAATTTGGAATCTCCTCTCTTCGATCTTCTCTGGCTTAAAATCTCTCTACCTCATTGTGTCAAATTCATCTGTTGTCTCTACCGTTCTCCCAACTCCACTAATCACTTGGAGCTCTTTGACTTCCTCTCTTTGCAACTTGACTTTCTCCAGTCCAACTTTCCTAACAGTGAGGTAATTTTCCTTGGTGATTTTAATGTTCACAACTCCAGCTGGCTTCTGTTTTCTAGCCACACTGACCCAGCTGGTCGCAATGCTGAGGCTTTTGCAATTACTAATGACCTTGCACAGATTGTTCATTTACCTACAAGAATACTAGACAATCCTAACCATACAGCCAACATGCTTGATCTTTTTCCCACAAACAACCCTTCTAAGTACACGGTTGAAGTGAGTGGTCCTTTAGGCACCTCAGATCACAATTTGGTGATTGTCTCTTCTCCAATGGTGCCTTTATCTCACTGCTATTCCCAACCTCGTGTTGTTTGGTATTACAAGAATGCAAAATGGGATGACCTGTGAGATTTCTTTTCTTCTTTTCCTTGGTTGGATTACTGTTTCAAAACTTCTGATGTCAACGTTTGCTCAGATCGAATCAGTGAAATTATTCTTGTAGGAATGGAATCCTTTATTCCATACTTCACTTTAAATTCTCGTCCTTTATTTAAACCTTGGTTTTCCAATAAATGTGCCAAGGCTGTTCAAGAAAAGAACGTTGCATATCGTAATTGGCTTGTTTCCAATTCTTCAGTTTCATTTTCTGCCTACACCAAAGCTCGCAACAATTGTAAAGCAGTTATTAATCAGTCCAAACTAGATTTAGAACAGACTAAAAGTAGAAAACTTGCTTCTTGCCCCAATGGTAGCTAAGCATTCTGGTCTCTTTCCAAAGCTATTGGCCACAACTTTTGCCCATCTCTGCTCCCACCTCTGTCAAAACCAGATGGTTCTATTGTCATTTCAGCCAAGGATAAAGCTGACCGGCTAGCATCCCATTTTTCTTCTAACTCATGTATTAATGATCTTGGTAAAACACCTCCACCCATTCCCAACACGTTCCATTCAATGCCTCCTGTGGTCTTCCGTCAAAAGGATATCAGAAGGATTTTAATGAATCTTGATGCAAAGAAAGATCCAGGTCCTGATGGTATTTCTCCACTTGTTCTTAAAACCTGTGCTCCTGAACTTACTCCTGTTCTTTGCCGCCTTTTATCACTTTCTTATTCCAAAGGTGTTTTTCCTTCTGCTTGAAAATTTGCTCATATTCAGCCAGTTCCTAAAAAGAGTGACAAATCCCTCCCATCCAATTATTGTCCTATTGCAATCACTTCTACTCTAGGGCACCTCTGTGGGCAGGAGCAGCAGTGAGTAGCACACGCTTCTTGATTAGACCGGTATTCGAGCCCGTGACCACCAAATATGGAGACTGTCAGGAAATGACCACCGCATATCCCCGGAGCAATATGGCCTTTGTTGCTAATGCTCCCAAAAAAAACCAAATAACAAATAACTTCTACTCTTTCTAAAGTAATTGAGAAATCAATTATCGGGCAACTCTTAAACTACCTAGAAACCTTCCTTCTGATCAACGATCGCCAGTATGGATTCCATCAGTGTCAATCCACTGGTGATATTCTTGCTTATGTTACTCATTTATGGACAAATTCAATGGAAAAGTTTGGTGAAACACAGCAGTTGCTCTTGACATCTCAAAGGCTTTCGATCTGTTTGCCATAAATGTCTTCTAAACAAGCTTTCATCTTATGGTTTGCCAACTGTTTTTTGTAATTGGTTATCCAGTTTTCTCTCTAATCGCTCACTGAGGGTGATGGTAGATGGCTCTCTGTCTTCTAACTTCTCCACTAATGCTGGTGTCCCCTAAGGTTCAGTTCTTTACCCCACTCTTTTCCTCTTGTATATTAATGACCTTTTTCCATTGAGTGGAAATTCTATCCATAGTTTTACGAATGATAGTACATTACATTCCACTTTGCATTTTGAGAAACCTTTCCCTGTTCAATCAACTTCAACTTCTCGAATATCCACTACCAATTCCTTAAATGCTGATCTCCAGGTAATTCACCAGTGGGGCAAAGACAACTTAGTTGATTTCAATCTTTCTGAACTCAGTCTTGACTTATATCTTGCAAAAAGGATTCTTCTGCTCCTATGCTTATCTTTGGTGACACTCCAATTTCTAGGCAAAATGATATATCTCTTTTGGGGATTACCCTGACTTCTAATCTCTCTTGGCACAAGCACATTACAAATATTGCTTCCTCTGCATCTAAAAAACTTGGTTTTCTCTTTCGCTCTCGACATTACTTTTCTTCCAGTGGGGTCCGGAAAATTTACCGCCGCGTCAGTTTATTGCATAAACAATTTACTGCCAGCAATTTACCGCCACATCAGTTTATTGCATTTTACCGTCTAGATGCAATGAGATGTGTTTGGTCAAATCATAAAACGTTATTTTTTATTTAAGTTTCTGCCTTAAGCTATGATTAGCATATTTTTGGAATTCTATGAACTGTGTGGGAATAGTACGGAAATAAAAAAAAAACACACATAATTTAATAGGTAGATTATGTATTTTAATAGTTACATGTATCACAAAAATAGTAAAAAATCCATTATTTGAACAATATAACAATTGGTTAATTTTAAACTAAACTTATTATAACATTAGGTATATCATAGTACACTGCAAAAATTCAAAATGAATGTTTATGCAATCTTCAGAATCAGTCACGTTGGGATAATTAATTACTAAGAAACTGTAATATTTACAACACAGTATGTAAATTATTAATAAGAAATATTAGTATTAGTATTAGTAACGGCCTAATGGTGCAAGAAAGCCTATGGCTTATGCTGCACCAGCCAAAAAAAAAAAAAAAATATTATGCGCTATACCTCTTAGATAATCAACAATATCACCCCGTTCATCGTATGCACTATCAAGCCTTTTAATTCATTCATCACAATTGTGATACTTCTCTTTTTTGTTGCCCGGATCACTTCCACTTAAATATTGTTCAATGCGAATTTGGTTAATACTTTGTTCTTTTTTAATGCAATCGATAAATTTCCAAATGTTGGGATGATAAACAGCGACTTTTTCCTCAAATCCTCTATGTCACCCTTCAACAGAATTATTCGTTTTTGGTAATCCTTCAAGAACAAGCTGGCATACATCCACTTTTCATGGGAATACTTTGGTGGTCGACGAAAATGTCATCTGGTTGGGCGTCCAATCTATGTATCCTCAAAATAATCAACAACTTCTTGCGATTCTGGAGGAAAAACACCATTTTCACACAAATGTTCAAAAACGACCGTCACAATTGGAGTGGGCACAAATGCAATTGCTGCCAAAATTCACATATTTAAAGCAAAATTAGCGTCAGTTTCATAACGTTGTTTCAATCCATTATTCTGAATGGAATGAAAAATACATTGTGAAAAGTGGAAAAAACAACCCCGTTGCGAAGCGTCAGGAAAAACTCTTCTGCAAGCATTCATCATCACCGTCTCAAAATCTATAGTTATTGATTGCAGGGACATAGCCGGTTTCAATACTTTCAGCTGCTGTAGTAGGGATACATACATTTCCTCAGACTTGTTAGGCAATAATGCATAAACTAATGGAAGCGATATTTTGTACTTGAATCCATGTATCGTATACAGCTGATAAAAAAAAAGTAAGGGAACAATTTTGAAAGTCCCGTCGGCATACCAGTGTTCACTTCGTGCTAACTACTGCAAATTCCTTTTCGTACTGAAAATTTATATGATTGCCCTCGGATCCAGAATCATATTGTAGAAACAATTCTCCACTGCATGATGTTTTATATTCTTCTGTAAAAATTGGAAGAACTGTGCCATCAAAATTTCGCTTTCTTATATTTTGGATCGTTCGTTTCATTGTATCTACACTTGGAAGCTTAGGGGTTGCTGCTTGGCTACAGATTCTAGAAACATTTGAAATAATACTATGAGGCGTATTATTTATTGTTTCTGCATGTTCGAATGGCATCAAGAAGTTCTGCTGCCTCAACTCCTGCTGCAGCTCCACAATGATTGTGCTCCTTCAATGTTTTAACGATGGTGTTATCTATCTTAGTAACTAGAGCGGCACATTTGGTTGTTTTGGTAATTTTGACACTTCCAATGAATTTTTGTTTCATTTTGCCTGTCTTTATAAAACAAATGTCCACTGAAGCACAATTTCGGTTTTCCTTTTTCTGATTTTAAAAATTCCACCGACATGATGAATTCACAAATTCAAAAGGATGAAAAATAAACTCAAAATAAGAAAATGTTGTGATTGTAAGAGATTATTTATCATTATCTATATGGTGCAAGGAAGCCTGAGGCTTTTGCTGCACCAGCCAAAAAAAGAAAAAAAATTTTTTTGAGTTACCCAGAGAGAGAGAGAGAGAGAGAGAGAGAGAGAGAGAGAGAGAGGCAGGCTTTTGAGAGTCAAACGTAGAAGGGAATCACCAAGAAAGGAAAGAAAAGAGAAGAATGATAATAATGATATCCAGCTCAGGACCCTGGGTGTGCCAAGCCCATACTCACCAGATATGAGTCCCCAGGGATAATTATAAATATATAAGTACCTCCCTAATCGGTATGCCCTTCCCCCCCACCCCCTAAAACATGCTACTTAAGTTAAAGGAATTAAGTAGGTACCTACCTAATTCCAATTTAGGAAAATAACAGGCAATTAAATTAAAGCACCTGCAGTGGTATTTATTTCTAGGAAATGTATACCTAGCTATATAACTTCTATTTTTAACTGCACCTAATTCTTAAATATAACACCTATAGAAAAGCCTTATTTTCAATTTAAAATGACCAATAAATTTATATAAATTATATGTATTGCCTGGCGATAAAATATGCTAGCGATCATTACTGAGCTAGAAATTGTTTATAAACTTAAATTTTCTTAAACTTTCAGCGATAAACTTTCCTAGACTAAGTCTAGGAAAGTTTATTGCCAGCAATTTACCGCCAGCAATTTATCACCAGCAATTAATTGCTAGCAGTTTACCGCCGCGTCAGTTTATCGGATAAACAATTTATAGCCTACAAATATTGCCAGGCAATACATATAATTTATATAAATTTATTTTTAACTTAAGTAGCGTGTTTTAGGGGGTGGGGGTAGGGCATGCCGATTAGGGAGGTACTTTATATTTATAATCTCTTACAATCACAACATTTTCTTATTTTGAGTTTATTTTTCATCCTTTTGCGTTTGTGAAGGCATCATGTCGGTGGAATTTTTGAAATCAGAAAAAGGGAAACCAAAATTGTGCTTTAGTGGACATTTGTTTTATAAAGACTGGCAAAATGAAACAAAAATTCATTGGAAGTGTCAAAATTACCGAAAAACCAAATGTGCCGCTCGAGTTACTACGGTAGATAACACCATCGTTAAAACATGGAAGGAGCACAATCATTGTGGAGACGCAGCAGGAGTCGAGGCAGCACAACTTCTTGATACCATTCAAACTTATGCAGAAACAACAAATAATACGCCTCATAGTATTATTTCAAATGTTTCAAGAATCTGTAGCCAAGCAGCAACCCCTAAGCTTCCAAGTGTAGATACAATGAAACGAACGATCCAAAATATAAGAAATTGAAATTTTGATGGTCCAGTTCTTCCAACGTATCATAGAGACATAGTTTTTACAGAAGAATATAAAACATCATGCAATGGAGAATTGTTTCTACAATTTGATTCTGGACCCGAGGACAATCGTATGTTAATTTTCATACGAAAATTAATTTGCAGTTGTTAGCATGAAGTGAACACTGGTATGCCGATGGGACTTTCAAAACTGTTCCCTTACTTTTTTTTATCAGCTGTATACAGGCTTGTTAGTGCATACGACTAATGCACTAACATATATGCTTGTTAGTGCATACGAACGAGGTGATATTATTGATTATCTAAGAGGTATAGCGCATAATATTTCTTATTAATAATTTACATACTGTGTTGTAAATATTACAGTTTCTTAGTAATTAATTATCCCAATGTGACTGATTCTGAAGATTGCTTAAACATTCATTTTGAATTTTTGCAGTGTACTATGACATACCTAATGTTATAATTAGTTTAGTTTAAAATTAACCAATTGTTATATTGTTAAAATTATGGATTTTTAACTATTTTTGTGATATTAAAATTTGTGATGTAACTATTAAAATACATAATCTACCTATTAAATTACATATTTCCATACATGTGTTTTTTTATTTCCGTACTATACCCTCATAGTTCACAGAATTCCAAAAAAATATGCTAATCATAGCTTAAGGCAGAAACTTAAATAAAAAATAACGTTTTATGATTTGACCAACAATATCTCATTGCTTCTAGACGGTAAAATGCGATAAACTGACACGATGGTAAATTGCTGGCGATAAACTTTCCTAGACTCCTTCCAAACAGTTCACTCTGTACAAATCGCAAATCCGCCCTACCATGGTTCCCACATCTGGGGCGGTGCCCCCAAAACCTCTTCAGGCTTCTAAATTCCATTCAGAAGAGGGCAGTTAGGTTAATTAATGACTCCTCTCTAACAGAGTCTCTCCACTCACTGTCTCACAGATGTACTGTTTCTGCTGCATGCCTTTTCTACAGATACTTCCATGGGCACTGTTCCTCTGAATTGGCTTCTATAATTCCTGCTCTCTCTTTAGTAAAGTACTACACATGGGAAACAGCAACCCCAGAGCAACGTATCAACTCTGTGGTACTACACTGACAGTGGTAGAGAATGAAAGGGACTTGGGGGTGGTTGTACAGGCAGATATGAAGTTCTCTGAGCAGTGCAGACGGGCTGCAAGAGTAGCTCATGGAGTATTGTCAATGATATACAGGAATTTTTCCAGCAGGGATAAGGAGGTGATTATTCCCTTGTATAAGGCAATGGTCAGGCCACACCTAGAGTACTGTATACAGGTCTGGAGGCCTCATTTCAAGAAGGATGTAGAGCTGCTGGAACGAGTACAGAGAAGGGCAACAAGATTAGTGAATGGAACAAAGGGGCGCTCTTACGAAGAAAGGCTTAAGTTTTGCAAATTACAGTGTCTGGAGACTAGGCACCAGCGAGCTGATCTGATAGAGGTGTATAAAGCCTTGAATGGTTTGAGCATGCTCAATGCTGATGGGATTCTTCCTCTAGCTCAGAATAATCACCTGAGAGGGCATAAAGTCAAATTGAGGAAAGACAGATGTAGGATAGACGTGCGGAAATTTGCCAGCGGGTGGTTGGTTGGTGGAACAGACTTCCATCCCTTGTCGTGGAGGTTGATAGCCTAAATAAGTTTAAGGCTCAGCTGGACATGTATTTCGAACGAACAGATGGGTGAAGTGGAAGTGGTTATTTTTTATTTATTCATTTATTTTTTTTTTGGCTGATGCTGCATAAGCTTGCTTTCTTGCATCAAATGCCTCTACTAATGCTAATGCTAATGCTAAAACAGTCTGAACATGTGCTGCCACCAGCCAACATCCATTTACTGTCCAACTTCAAACTCACAGAACCAACTTTTCATCTTCCTCGTTTATTCATTCAGCTGCAGTTTTCTGGAACAACCTTCCTTCATACGTATTTCCTGAAAATTACAGTCTGCAGAAGTTCAAGTCTAATGTCAACAAATATCTTCTTTCGTCTTCTCAACTTCGTACAAAAGCACAGTACTAAGTACTATAGGTTCTAATACCTCTCATGTTTGGGGTTTTCATAAAACAAAAAAAAAAAAAAAAAAAGCACCTCCACGATAGGGTGACCCATGTGTCAGCACCCACTATTATCTCTCTTCCAAAGTCGGTTAACTCATGATGTTTATTCATATTGACATCGAATTACCATCTCTGTGAATGCAGTGATGCAGTGTACCTATATACCTGCCAAGTAGTGGGGCCATCCACTAGCGAGAGGGGTGATAGCGTCACATTGCCCAGGAACCAGGTATCCCATGAATTCTGCCCTTTCGGTGTACAACGTTGTGTAAACTGATAATATGGCCCCTAAAGAGCACAGTAAGAAAAAAATTTCAATTTAAATTAAAAGAAATAGTCAAAAAACACGATGATGGTACTAAAATTAGTTCATTGGTGCGTGAATATGGCTTTTTCCAGTCAACCATTTCTACCATAGTGAAACAAAAAGAAAACCTTAAAAAAATTAAAGTAATTGATGAGTCTAACATGGTCCAAAAAGGCAGAGAACTGATTGTAGAAATGTAAAGGCTTTTGCTTCTGTGGAAAAAACAAAAAAAAAATGAAGAGGTGATACAGTTCCTGTACAATACATTTGCAAATATGCAAAGCAGATTTTTGATGACTAAAAGGCTAAAACACCTTCAACTAATAATACACAGTGTGGGGGACTTGAAAGCCAGCAAAGATTGGTTTGAACATTTTAGGAATAGGTCCAGTATTAAAAGTATCATAAGTCATGGAGAGGCTTGCAGTACTGATCAGTAAGCTGATGAAAACTTAAAGGTGGAGTTTCAAGAGCTCATTGAGAAGGAGGGTTATCTTCCCCAAAAAGTCTTTAATACAGATGAAACCGGTGGCCTCTTTTGAAAAAGAATGCCCAGGCGAACATGCATCACAAAAGATTCCTCATTGCACGGGCATAAGCCTATGAAGGATAGGCTTACTCTGCTCTCAGGGTCAAATGCCTCTGGGGATTTTAAACTTAAGCCAATGTTGGTTTACCACTCTAAAACTCTGAGTGTTTAAACAGCAAAAGGTCATCAAAGGAAGGTTGGGTGTCTTCTGGCAGTGTAATAAGAAGGCCTGGGTGACAAGATACCTCTTCACTGAATGGGTATTTGAAGTGGTTTGTCCTTCGGTTAAAAGTTACAAAAAACTTCCTTTAAAGGCACCATTACTTTTGGATAATGCTCCAGGCCATGATCCCGAACTTGTTCGATCTCAAGGAGCAATTTGGCTTTTTACTGTCAAATTTCTCCCACCCAATACCACCCCTCTGCTTCAGCCAGTGGATCAGCAATTGATTTCTACTTTTAATAAAATTTACACAAAGAAGATGCTTGTCAAATGCTTTGAAAAGACTTCAGGAGACAGAGCCATCACCTTAAAGGAATTCTGGAAGACCAGGTTTAACATCTTAGACTGTGTACAAATAAATATTGAATTCTTGGAATGAAGTTTCTGCTTGGTGGCTCAATGCAGCCTGGAAGAACTTGTGGCCTTCAGTCATCCATAATTTTGAAGTATTTGAAGCTGAAGGTCTTCTAGAGCAGGAAATTATTATCTTGGAGAGTCCTTGGCTATTGAGGTTGATATGGAGGAGTTAATTGTGGACGATGGAATCGAATGAACAACAGAGGAGCTCCAGGAATTAGAGCAGATGAGTGAGCATGATAGTAGAGATGAGGATCATAAGGAGGATAACTATGTAGCAACAACTCAAGAAATTTAGAACATATTTGCTATGTTGGACATTGTGAAGAGAACAGTAAGAAAAAACCCAGATGAAGCCACTGAATTGATGACCTGCAAATTTGAAGATAAGTTATTTTAAGAACCTTCAGAGAAAGTTCAGTATTCCATGGTAGGGTGCAAATCTGCCCTACCATGGAATATTGTTCCCACATCTGGGGTGGTGCCCCCAAAAACCTCTCAGGTTACTAGATTCCATTCAAAAGAAGGCAATTAGGTTAATTCATGACTCATCTCTAACAGATTCACTCTCTACTCTGTCTGTCTCATAGACGTTCTGCTGCATGCCTTTTCTATAGATACCTCCATGGGCATTGTTCTTCTGAATTGGCTTCTATAATTCTCTCTCTCTCTCTCTCTTTCAAAGCAGTCTGAATACGTGCTACAACTAGTCAACATCCTTTTACTGTCCAACTTCAAACTCACTGAACCAGTTTTTCTTCTTCCTCCATTTATTCATTCAACTTCCATTTTATGGAACAACCTTCTTTCATATTTATTTCCTGAAAATTGCAATCTATAGACGTTCAAGTCTAATGTCAGCAAAAATCTTCTTCATTGAGAACATGAAAAAAAAACAGTACTAAGTACTATAGGTTCTAATACCTCTCTTGTTTGTGGTTTTCATAAAAAAAAAAAAAAAAAAAGAAAGAAAAAAAAAAATGCATAATCAGCTGGGGTATCCTATACTGTCCCACTACCATTACATATGAGTCCCATCTGATTTGGCCTTCTCTTCTTTGCTTTATATATGAAGGATTTGTCATCCCCACTCTTTGCTCTCTTTGCCAGCCTAACCTTTTATGTGGCACTATTACAGATCAATTTGTAGCTGTTATAGGCTTCAGTAGTTTTTATTGCTCTGTAACTTTACCATGCTATCGTTTTCTGCCCAAATAATCTGGAAACTTCATTATTCATCCCACTTGGAAGACGGAGTCATTTAAAACTACTTGATATGATTTTGGTTGGCAATTTCAGTGTTCTAAGGCACCATCAAAATCTGAGATTGGAAACTTGTGAAAATGTTCAGGGAAACTAGGAATGGGTATATTGTGAGTCAATGTTTGTACACAGACTGTTGCGACTTCACTGAATGGATATTTGAAGTGGTTTGTCCTTCAGTTAAAAGTTACAACAAACTTCCTTTAAAGGCACTATTACTTTTGGATAATGGAGAGTGGTGCCCAGTTATG
This sequence comes from Mastigoproctus giganteus, assembly GCF_048544385.1. Lineage (NCBI taxonomy): Eukaryota > Metazoa > Arthropoda > Arachnida > Uropygi > Thelyphonidae > Mastigoproctus > Mastigoproctus giganteus. The sequence goes on from NC_143581.1 coordinate 93,397,707, forward strand.
TTGTAATCTTGAGAGCGATAATATGCACCATTCCTTGTGAAAAATTCTGTGATAAACTGTGATAAGATCTGAAAATGTTGCACATGTAGCACCTTTTATAAGGCCAGGATCCGTAAATGGATGGCTCCCTTCAGTTCTTCCCTGAGCCAGAGCATTCCTGCTGCTTTGAGCCTCTTGGTTTTCTGCTCTAGTCATTGGTTTCTGTATAGTTCAAATTAATTTGACAATATTAAGATCCACAGACTCAAGATCCACTAAAGTAATAGATACGTAAATGTAATAATACAATTATGCTAAGAAGTTTACATTTATATGTATTATGCTATACAATAATGTTCATAGTTTTAAATTGGTTTTAGCCTTACTATAAATAAATTTTGTTAGCTAAAAATAAAAAATATAAATTCCAACCTACCTGATTTAAACCTTCAAACTACTTATTTATCACAATTAAACTCCTACAATTCCATTACCATGCACTACACCACTATTTATTTGCAATATTTGTGCCAAGTCACTGATACCAAAGCTTACAAATAAATCGTATCTTACAATGTCTCTAGCTAAATTAAAAAATAATCTAACAAACATTACTAGAACTGTTTTATCAAAAACCGTTTTATCACTTAATTTAATCAAAACCTTCAAAATTTTCCAAAGAAAAACTTATCCGTTTCTAAAAGACATTATTTAATAATAGAGGTTAAAGTTACAGGTCTACAATTACACACTTCATCCTTTTGAATCGGAGATACATTTGCACATATCCAATTTGCAGGGTCTCTTCTGAAATCTAAGTATGCAGTATTTTAGTTAAAGGTTTGCCAACCTCTTCTCCTGCTTATTTTATTATACAGTAGAATGTCGATTATCCGAACTAATTGGGACCTAGATTAGTTCAGTTAATCAAATATTCAGATAATCAAAGATACATAAGACTACCCAGTTTATATGAAACAAAAGGTAATTAGGTCTACAATTAAATTATTGTATGCAAGGTTATTATTACTGTATTTTGAAATATGAAGTATTATAAAAAATAATGGATTTAGGAAATGGTTTGTAAATAATAACCAAAACGTTTTGAAGAAACAATGTATATTATATTTATTTTGAACTTCCCTAACTGTTTTACATGGTTTCAACTATAAATTACACATTATTTACATAAACAGAAATAAACAAACACAAATAAGAGTATAATGCACCTTAGGAAGGTTTATTTATTGAAATATGTAATCTTGAATTTTTTTTTTTGAACCATGAGAGATTGTCTTTTTTTCACGACTAGGTCTCTCATCCTCTTTAATATCAGTACAGCCACTCCCCGACTTACGTAAAGGTTGTGTTCCACGGAACTCTACTTTCACCATGCTTGTGCAGCACTCGCAGCTGTACTCCGCTGAATTGATTGAATCAAAAAAGAAATGTTCACTGAACATGTAAATAGAATTATTTACTGCATTTATTCAATATTTTATCTCATGCACAGGAAAAATTACAAAAGCATGCAAATATAAAATTACAAAAAAAGAGAGGAGACAGGCATAACGTCAGTAAGTTTTACCTCTTGAGCATCGTTGCCAGAATTGATGTCTCCAGCCGATAAGTACACCGTTGCGGAGGTTGAGGGCTGTGGAGATTTAGAAGGGGTCAGCTGTCAACCTTACGAAAGAACATATTAATGGATGACTGGATGGTGGCTTTTTTCTTTTCATCATAGATTTCTTTGTAGCAAGCAAGCATATCATTCATCCTTCTGTTAACTTTTAAGAATCGTTCGCTGTCAGGTTTCATATACTCAAACCTCGCCATTGCTGATGCAATTACACGAAATGCCATTGCCGTCCCTCTGTTGATGAAGCTTCTTGGCTTCTCATTTGGTAATCTTGAGCTTCATCAGCATTTTCTTCTTTCACTATCTCTTCCTACAAGTCAATAAGTTCTTTGTTAGATAATTCCTTCTCTTCTTCCTCTATTAACTCCTCCACGTCTCTAGCATCAACCTCCAACTGAAGTAGCTCTGCAACATTTACAATCTTATCTGTAACCCCTTCATATGATTCGTCTTTTACAAACCCTTCAAAGCCTTTTACGTGCCATGGGCATATTTTCTTCCATGTGCCATTTAAACAACTTTTAGTAATTTCTGCCCAGGTCTTATTAATGTTTAAGATGGCTTGGTAAATATTGTAAGATTTCCAAAAGTCTCTTAACATAAGCCTCCACGGGGCAAAGTGTGGGTGTTGGGCCTCAGCAGGGTCTGGCGGCTAAATGGCTAGAGGAACAATGGTACATGACATCACAGACCTCAAGATCCAAATACTTTTAAATCTCTGGCCTTTACACATTTTTCTCACCGTCTGCTGCAGACAGTGCCTGAGTAAATGTTGTGCGTAAATTCGAAATAACACTCTGATCCATAGGTTGAATGAGTGAAGTTGTATCACGGTAGAAATGACTCTCAGGTTTGAATTGAAATCATCTGGTTGCATAGGATGCCGAGGATCATTATCTAATAGAAGCAAAAATGTTTCTTTACAATATTTTTCAGCAGCATTTAAACCAATCCTCAAAGAGAGATATTAGCATTAGCATTAGCATTAGTAGAGGCATTTGATGCAAGAAAGCAAGCTTATGCAGCATCAGCCAAAAAAAAAAAAAAAAAAAAAGTAACATAAATAAATAAAAATAACCACTTCCACTTCACCCCTCTGTTCGTTCGAAATACATGTCCAGCTGAGCCTTAAACTTATTTAGGCTATCAACTTCCACGACAAGGGATGGAAGTCTGTTCCACCCACCAACCACCCGCTGGCTAAAGGCAAATTTCCGCACATCTATCCTACATCTGTCTTTCCTCAATTTGAATTTATGCCCTCTCAGGTGATTTTTCTGAGCTAGAGGAAGAATCCCATCAGCATTGAGCATGCTCAAACCATTCAAGGCTTTGTACACCTCTATCAGATCACCCCGCTGGTGCCTAGTTTCCAGACACTGTAATTTGCAAAACTTAAGCCTTTCTTCGTAAGAGAACCCCTTTGTCCCATTCACCAATCTAGTTGCCCTTCTCTGTACTCGTTCCAGCAGCTCTACATCCTTCCTGAAATGAGGCCTCCAGGCCTGTATACAGTACTCTAGGTGTGGCCTGACCATTGCCTTATACAAGGGAATAATCACCTCCTTATCCCTGCTAGAAAAATTCCTATATATCATTGACAATACACCATGAGCTACTCTTGCAGCTCGTCTGCACTGCTCAGAGAACTTCATATCTGCCTGCACCACCACCCCCAGGTCCCTTTCATTCTCTACCACTGTCAGTGTAGTACCACAGAGTTGATACGTTGCTCTGGGGTTGCTGTTTCCCATATGTAGTACTTTACATTTGTCAATGTTAAACTTCATTTGCCACCTCGAAGCCCATCTGCTCAACCTTTCCAAATCCTGTTGCAGCAGCATAGTGTCAGTAGTGTCCTTGACAACCCTGCCAACCTTCGTATCGTCTGCAAACTTGGACATTAAGCCTGATATACCATCATCAATATCATTTATAAATACAGAAAACAATAAAGGCCCCAATACTGAACCCTGAGGGACTCCACTAATAACATTAGTCCACGATGAGCAGTGTCCATTGATTACCACTCTCTGTCTTCTCCCCCTCAACCACCCCTTTACCCATAGCAGCAACTTGCCTCCAATGCCACACTGCTCCAATTTGTGCAGCAGTCTTCCATGTGCAACAGTATCAAAAGCCTTTCTAAGATCCAAGTATATAATATCAAAGTTATTCCCTGCATCCAGTTCTTTTGTGACTGCATCATAGTATCCAATCAAATTGGTCAGGCAAGACTTCCCCTTAACAAAACCATGCTGTGTCCTAGCTATAACTGAAGTCTTGTCTAGATGATCCTGCAGTGCTTCTTTCACCAGTGCCTCCATTAATTTTCCGGGAACAGAAGTTAAACTCACAGGTCTATATTGTTATTCATGCTCCCTGGTTCGATCAGAAATGCATGGGTAGGATGACTTTATTGATGCCCTTAAATGGAAAAGGATTTCCAGAATGGTACACAAGCATTTAATCTGTAATCTCCTGCTGAATTAGCCCCAAGCAAGAGTGTGGCCCTATCTTTGAAGCCTTGAAACCTGGCATTGTCTTTTCCTCTTTGGCAATGTAGGTTCGATCCGGCATTTTTTTTCCAATACAGTGCAGTATCATCAACATTAAAAATTTGCTGCGTTGAATAGCCACCTTCATCAATAATTTTTTGAACACATCACAAAATTTTTCTGCAGCTGCAGAATTGGCACTGGTAATTTCACTGCATACTTTAACGTTGTGGAAACCAGCAATGCTTGAACCTATTAAATCACCCATTGCTTGCCACCAACTTGGTTTGGGGATTGCCATACTTATCCTTAATATCTTCATAAATACTTGTTGCTTTTGCTTGAATGGTCATTAGACTCAGGGGCACGCGCTTCTGAATCAGATTTTCCATCCATATTATTAATAGCTGTTCCATCTTCGATATAGCAATTGAACACTGTTTTGTGATCACTGTTGACCTTAACTGCGTTGATCCTTTGATATGTTCTTTTATATGCACACTGTCCTTTAAAATGGTATTCACTGTTAAAGCAACGAGACCTGATTCCCTTGTAATAGATTACAAACTTTTCCTCCATACTTTTTAATCGTTTACGTCTTCATTTCTAAATCAATTTTGTTTCATTTCCTGGTACTACCACCAATTGCACTTTCCGTTGGCTGCTTTCCCTTCATCATTTTAATATGGTAATAGGAATGAATAGAAGTTTCTGAAAATTCGTTTTTTACATGATTGAAGATTTCAGTGAAGGGGAACACATTTCACCATAATAACGTAAAAACCCACAGTTGCAGTTATCAGTATTATCTCAAATGCAATAAGATGGAGTTTACCCATTTATAATAGATTGCACTAACCGAATAGTCCAGTAAACCAGAAAGTGCAAATTGTTTTTATTGTTTTTACTTTTGTGACCTCCAGAAACATATGATAATGATGAAAGGGTAGTGCAATTTCCATTATAAATATGACCTTTTAGAGAGATAAATAGCTTAGTAATATAGCGAAATTTTCAACTTCCAAGGACTTGGAACAAATTACAAAAAACAATGTGTTATTGGGTTCACATTACAATATTTTAACAATACGTACATTTATCCCTACAATGCAAAATACATTTCCATTTCCTTATTTTTTTTTTCAGTTTGCACCAGCCAGCAAAAACTTACGTAAACTCGAATTTGCGTAAGTCGAGTATTATGTAAGTTGGGAAGTTCCTGTGCCTCCATTTATCTCTACAGATGCAAAATACGTTTCCATGTTTTTTTTTTTCAGTTTGCACTGGCCTGCAAAAGCTTACGTAAATTTTAATTTGCATAAGTCGAGTATTACTTCAGTCAGGGAGTTCTTGTATCTCCTTAGAACTGCATTTACACTGTTGCTCACACTATGGCATTGCAGTTTCTAGCACAGTAAAGGCTTCCACTTGAGTTGGTCTACTTCCCATTTCATCTTCTTCATCATCAGAATAACCTTGGTTAAAGTCAGCAAGTTCTTCATCCTGGACTAATGCAAAAATTTCTTCTTTGGTTACGATAACCAGAATCATCAGCACCATTGTTTAACTATGCCCCTACATCATCTTGCCCACACTCGGAAAATCCCTGAAATCCCTTGAAATAAAGTTACAATCTTACCTATGTCTTCATTCAAATCTTGCACATGTGTGGCCGTCTCTTCGAAAGCACCCCCAAGTTTATGCCATGCCTTTTTCACATTTCCCTCTAACAACATTTTACAGGCACCTGCTACCATGTAGCAACAATCGTTAATGTTGAGCTTTGAAAACTCAACCACGCTCTCTTCATCTCCCTCTGGTAAGACTTTCATTTTTGACTCCTGCAATCACAAATTAAGATTATACTGCATATATCTTTGAATAAGTAATCAGAAATGAATGCATTAAGTGGCAGTATTAGCATTAGTAGAGGCATACGATGCAAGAAAGCAAATTTATGCAGCATCAGCCAGAAAAAAAAAAAAAAAAACCCGCTCCCATTTCACCCCTCTGTTCTTTCCAAATACCTGTCCAGCTCAGCCTCAATTTGAATTTATGCCCTCTCAGGTGATTATTCTGAGCAAGAGGTGGAATTCAATCAACATTGAGCATGCTCAAACCATTCAAGGCTTTATACACCTCAATCAGACCACCTCGCAGGTGCCTAGTCTCCAGACACTGTAATTTGAGCCTTTCTTTGTGAGATCAACCCTTTGTTCTATTCACTAATCTTGTTGCCCTTCTCTGCACTCATTCAGCAGCTCTACATCCTTCTTAAAATGAGGTCTCTAGACCTGTCTACAATACTCAAGGTGTGGCCTGACCATTGCCTTATAGATGGGGATAATCGCCTCCGTATCCCTGTTAGAAAAATTCCTGTATATCATAGACAAAACACCAGGAGCTACTCTTGCAGATCATCTGTACTGCTCAGAAAACTTCATATCTGCCTGCACTGTTACCCTTTTCATTCTCTACCACTGTCAGTGTAGTACCACAGAGTTGATATGTTACTCAGGGGTTACTGCTTCCCACATGTAGTATTTTACATTTGTCAATGTTAAACTTCATTTGCCACCTCTCAGCCCATCTGCTCAACTTTTCTAGATCCTGTTGCAGCAGTGTAGTGTCATTATTGTCCTTAACAACCCTCCCAACCTTCATATCATCTGCAAACTTGGACATTAAGCCTGATATACCATCATCAGTATCATTTATAAATACAGAAAAGAACAATGGACCTTGAGGTACTCCACTAATAACATTAGTCCACGAAGAGCAGTGTTCATTGATTACCACTCTCTGTCTTCTCCCACTCAACCATCCTTTTATCAGTATCAAAAGCCCTTATAATATCCAAATATATGATATCAAAGTTATTCCCTGCATCCAGTTCCTTTGTGACCACAACATAATATCCAATCAAATTGATCAGACAAGACTTCCCCTTAACAAAACCATGCTGTGTCAGAGCTATAACTGAAGTCTTGTCTAGATGATCCTGCAGTGCTTATTTAACCAGTGCCTCCATTAATTTCCCTAAACAGAAGTTAAACTAACAAGTCTATAATTACTTGTGTCGCCCTTTTGATCCTCCTTGAATTGGGGTCACATATGCATATCTCCAGTCCATGGGTACTTCCTCTTAGTCCAAGGAAGCTCTCATAATTATGGCTAAGGGTTTGCTTACATCCTTTGCTACCTCCTTTAATATAACTGGATATATCACATCCACCCCGGGTGCCTTTCTTATCTTTATCTTCAGTAAGTTCTCCTCCACTTTCCTCTCAGTTATTACAAAATCATCTAGATCACTGCCAGAGTATAATTCCCTCTGGCATTTAATTCACCCTGCATAAACTCCTCATGTGCAAATGTAGATGCAAAATACCCATTTAGTTTGTTAGCCACCTGAGCAGGATCATCAATAGTTGAACCATCAATATGCAGTGGACCAATCTGATTCATCCCTTTCCTTCTAGAATTTACATAGCTAAAAGACTCTTTGCATCCTTTGCCAAAGATTTCTCATAATCTGCCTTTGCCTGCCTAACCTCCTTTGTGACTTGGTTACAGACTAACTTATATCTATCATAGGCTTCCATGTCACCATTAATTTATGTCTCCCATGCATTCTTCTTCTCTGCCATATGTCTCATTACTTCATCTGACATCCATTTAGGCCTAAAATTTGAACAATATTTCTTAGTTGGAATGTAAAGCCTAGTAGCTTCCAAGATTAATTGTTTCAATGCTTCCCATTTTGAATTTTCTGTTGGTAACATCATCAGTTGGTCCCACTGTATAGAATTTAAATACTGTCTCAGTCCTCCGTAGTTGCCTTTACGAAAGCAAAAACTCTTCCCTTTACCCCTGATGATAGTTACCTCTTTCAGTAAATTCCACTTCAGCACACTGTGATCACTGCCACCTATTGGTTCCTTTATCTGCAGATTCTTAATGCATGAAGAATCACTACTGATATTCAGATCAAGAGTATTACTCCCTCTAGTTACCTCCCAAACATGCTGATGTAGAAAACAATTATCCAATAAATCTACAAAAGCCATTTCTAGTGTTTGAGTGAACAACCCACAAATTCCAGTCAATATCTGCAAAATTAAAATCCTCTTATATGACTTTGATTTACTGGCCCACTCTATTTCCCTGTACAGTTTTTTATTATACTCATCAGTGTCATTAGGCCTACAACACACTCCCACTCTCAGTTTTGATCTCCCTGTGCTTAGGTCACACCAAATTGACTCGACACTGCACTGTACACTGATGTCGACTGGCTGCACTTCCTTGTATTTTACGTGTCTCTTAACTAATAGCATAACCTCCTCCTTCCTTCCTGTCCTTCCTGTACACATTGTACTCCCCAAATTTCAGTTCTGCATTCCTTATATCAGTGTGACACCACATCCCTGATATCCCAACAATATCTGCCCTTGATGTTTTGACCAACACCTCAAATTCATCAAATTTATTTACCAAACTCCTAGCATTGGTGTACATGCAAGTATACATGCACCTGTTCCTATTCTTAGCTACCCTAACACAACTCATGTGGTTCTTTGTTATTTTTTATTTATTTTTTTTTTTTAGGAGCATTAGCAAATAAGGCCATATTGCTCTGGGGATATGCGGTGGTCATTTCCTGACCTTTCCGCATCCTCCGTATTTGGTGGTCATGGGCTGGAACCCTGGTCTAATCAAGAAGCATGTGCTACACACTGCTGCTCCTGCCCACCTGGCTACGTAGGTGCCCCCCCATGTGGTTACTTGTACTGCATTGACTCTCAGCAGTCTCTGAAATTCACTGTATCTTGTTTTCCAAGATACTGGAAAACAGTATCTTGGAAAGATACTGTTTTCGTGTGGTGGGTCAGAAAACTGCTAGTTTTCCAAACTAGCAGTTTTCTGACCCACCTAACATTGCTTTGATAGCATTTAAGGTATCCCATTATTTAAATATATCCCATCCCTATAGAAGCAGTCTCTCCTGTTAACAAGCACAGTCCAGGCTGAGTAAAACCAGGCTGAGTCAGCTCTCCAGCTGACCAGGCTAGACAGGTGGATAAAGTGCCTGCCTGGCAACTCAAAGGTCGCGAATTTGAATTCCGCCTCGGGCTTGGATCACAGTAAAATGCAAAAACTTAGTGGGGTGCATTATGGCCATAGAAGCTGATGCACCAACAACTAACAAGAAAAAGAAAAAAAAAAAAAAAAAAAATCTCTCCAGGGCCGAAATGATCGACAAGGCTCTCCTCATATACTCCTTCCTATCATGTCTGGGCAGAATTGCAGACACTTTCAAATTCAACCCTAATTCCCAGCATTTTTTTCAACAGTTACCTGTACTTGTTAAGTAATTCCGCCGGTCTCCTACTCTTAATGTCATTAGTGCCAGTGTGTACAACAACATCACCTTTTGTGCCCTTGAAAGATGATATCTGCTCTACAACGTCATCAACCTTTGCCCCTGGCAGACATACCCTGGTCCTGTTCCACCTATCCTTTTTACACGATATGTTTCCTGTTTTCCTGATAATAGAGTCACTGAGAACTACTAGTTCCTGTGGGAGCAGTGCATTCTGCCTTAGGGGTTGCCGCTGTGTTGCGTGATGAGCAAGTGCAAGATCTGGCATTGATGTGGGCAGCTGAGAGCTTGATGGGCCCCTCAATTTAAATCCTTCCAGAGCATCCACCCTGTCTTTCAAGCTCTCATATAGGCCCCTAGCAGCACTGAGTTGTCGCCTGATTTCCTCACACTCCGTACATTGTGCGCACACAAAGGCGTTCCTTGGCAGTATCATGTCTCGTATCTGCTCTGGTCTGAGTCATGTTTTCGATTCAATTTCAACGAAATTTCTATTTCAGTACAAAATTATAACCCTAAACTTATATCCCAATGCAGTTATAACACTATATATATATTTTTATTTTTCAGTATTGAGTATTATCTCCGAGTTTCGTTTTATAACTTCCGTATCAAGTTATGTATTAATTAATAATTTTATATTTATAAAATCTAAGTTGTTATATGTATTTAGTTAGAAAAGTTCAATTTAATTGACAATAAAGTTTAACAAGATTAATTAAATTTTACTGATTAATTGATAATACTATATACTATACTAATCTAGTACGGGATATAAAGTTGTATCATATGACAATGGCGGCAAGTTTCGAATGGTAAATCTACGGACACTAAGTATTAATTAACTTCCAAAATCTCGCTATCTAAATTGAGAATAAACCAAGGATCTTGACTAGGTCTATAAGCTACTTATAGAAAATAATTTAATGTAACAATGAAGTCAAAGAAGCTGCTAAATATAGCTAAAAACCGTGGGGATTGGATACCGTTACCGATACTAGTGGTCTCAGACAGTTTTTAAATTCTGTACAGTGGGTCAACTGACAATGTTACCAACAGTAAATTCTAAGTGGGAAGAATTCAAGGAATTAATCGTGGGTGCTACTAAAAGTTTCATACCTATTAAGAAATATTGTTCAAGGTTTAGGCCTAAATGGTTATCAAATGAACTAATGAGACTCGTGACAGAGAAGAAAAATGCAAGGGATTAATATAAATTATCAAGTGACTCAGAAACCTACTGCAGATATAAGCTAGTATGTAATCGAGTCACAAAGGGGGTTAGGCAGGCAAAGCCAGACTACGAGAAATCTTTGGCAAAAGATGCTAAGGAAAACAGCAAGGATTTCTTTACTTATATAAATTCTAAAAGGAAGGGGATGAATCTGATTGGTCCAATTGATATTGATGGTTCAACTGTTGATGATCCTGCTCAGATAGCAAACAAACTGAATGAGTATTTTGCATCTACATTCACACATGAGGAGTTATTAAGGTTTGAAAATGGAAGAAGGTTATCAAATTGTGGCAGGGTGCTTAATAATTTTGTAATAACTGAGAGCAAAGTGGAGGAGAAATTGTTGAAGTTAAACATAAAGGCACCTGGCGTGGATGGGATTTATACAGTTATATTAAAGGAGGCGGCAAAGCAACTAAGCAAACCCTTAGCCATAATTATGAGAGCATCCTTGGACTCGGGAGGTTCACACAGACTGGAGATGTGCAAATGTATCCCCAATTCACAAAGAGGGATCACAGGGTGACACGAGTAATTACAGACCAGTTAGTTTAACTTCTATTCCGGGTAAAATAATGGAGTCAGTGGTTAAAGATTCATTGCAGGATCATCTAGAGAAGACTGCAGCAATAATTCAGACACAGCATGGGTTTGTTAAGGGAAAGTCTTGTCTGACAAATTTGATAGGATATTATGATGTGGTTAGAAAGGAGGTGGATGCAAAAAATAATTTTGATATCATATATTTGGATTTCAGGAAAGCTTTTGACACTGTTGTGCATCGAAGACTATTGTACAAATTGGAGCAGAATGGTATTAAGGGTAAGTTGCTACAATGGATAAAAGGATGGTTGAGTGGGAGAAGACAATGGGTGGTAATTAATGGGTGCTACTCTTCGTGGACTAATATTATTAGTGGAGTCCCACAGGGTTCGGTGTTGGGTCCTCTGTTGTTTTGTATATTTATCAATATTATTGATGAAGGTATATCAGGCTTAGTGTCGAAGTTTGCTGATGATACAAACGTTGGCAGGTTTGTTAATGACAGTAATGGCAGTGCTACTGCAACAGAATCTAGATAATTTGGGCAGATGGGCTAAGAAGTGGCAACTGAAGTTTAACCTTGACAAATGCAAAGTACTGCATATGGGTAGAAGTAACCCCAGAGAAACGTACCAACTGTGTGGTACTACACTTAAGGTGGTAGAAAATGAAAAAGACCTGGAAGTAATTGTGCAGTCAGATATGAAGTTTTCTGAGCAATGCAGACAGGCTGCCAGGCAGGTCATCAGGTATTGTCAATGATATATAGGAATTTTGCTAGCAGGGAAAAGGAGGTGATTGTCCCTCTGTATAAGGCAATGGTCAGGCCACGTTTTGAGTACTGCATAGAGGTCTGGAGGCCTCATTTTAGGAAGGATGTAGATTTGCTTGAGCGTGTACAGAGAAGGGCAACAAGATTGGTGAGGGGAATGAAGGGATCCTCTTACCAAGAGATGCTTAAGTTCTGCAAATTGCAGTGGCTAGAGACTAGGCACCGTCACGGTGATCTGATTGAGGTGTATAAGGCCTGGAATGGATTGAGCATGCTGAATTCTGATGGGATCCTTCCACTTGTTCAGATTACAAACCTAAGGGGGCATAAATTCAAATTAAGAAAAGACGGATGTAGAATAGATGTGCGGAAATTTGCCTTTAGCCAGTGGGTCGTTAATTGCTGGAACAAACTTCCATCTGTCATGGAAGTTGATAGGTTAAATAAATTTAAGGAGGAACTGGACAGCCATTTGGAGGGAATGGTGTGATTTTTTTTTGGTTGATGCTGCATAAGCTCATACACTTGCTTTCTTGCATCATATACCACCACCACCACCACTACTACTAAAGCAGGAGTGATATTTTAGCATAACAACCAGTGCACTAAAAGCAGATACTGTAAATTTTTTTGGGCGGTGGTTTAGTTAATTGACAGTTCAGATAATCAACATTCTACTGTAATTGTGCGTATTTGGATTGTGTATGGCATCTGCTGTTTCTGATAAAAAAAAAAATCTATGATCAATAAAACAGCAAAGAATTCTTTGATTGTGTAAATTCTAAAAAGAAGGGAATGAATGAGTAGATTGATCCACTTTATATCACGTGTTTGACTGTTGATGATCCTCCTTAGGTATATGACAAACTGCATGAGTATTTTGCATCTAAATTCACACACGAGGAATTCTGTAAGAAAGAGGAGGCAGAAACCTATAAAACTCTAACAGGCAGCTAAATGATTTTGTAATAACTTCAACAATTTCTCCTCCAAAGTGGAAGAGAAATTTTTGAAGTTAAACATAAGCAAGTCACCTGAGGTGGATGGGATCTATCCTGTTATATTAAAGGAGGCAGCAAAGGAAGTAACCAAATCCTTAGTCATAATCCTTGGATCAAGGGGAGGTCCCCACAGACTGCCAATGTGAAAATGTACCGCCAATTCAGAAAGGGTGATTAAAGGATGGCAAAAGTAGAGAACTGTTTAACTTCTGTTCTGTGAAATATAATGGAGTCACTGGTTAAAGAAGCATTCCAGGATCTTCTAGAGAAGACTGTAGTTATAAATCAGATACAGCATGGGTTTCTTAAGGGTAAGTCTTGTCTGACCAATTTGATTGGATACTACAATTTTGTCACAAAGGAACTAGATGCAAAAAATAATTTTGATGTTATATATTTGAATTTCAGGAAAGCTTTTGATACTATTGCACATAGAAGACTACTGTACAAATTGGAGCAGTATGGCATTAAGGGCAAGTTGCTGCTATGGATGAAGGGATGGTTGAATGGGAGAAGACAGAGAGTGGTAATCAATGGACACTGTTCTTCGTAGACTAATATTATTAGCGGGGTCTGCCAGGTTTCGGTGTTGGGCCCATTGTTGTTTTCTATATTTGTCAGTGATAATGATGGTGTATCAGGCTTAATGTCCAAGTTTGCAGACAATACGAATGTCGACAGTATACAAACTCAACATGATCTAGAAAAGTTGGGCAGATGAGCTGAGATTGATGTGGCAACTGAAGTGTAAATTGACAAATGCAAAGGACTGCATATGGGTAGCAGTAACCCCCGAGCAATGTACCAACTGTGCAGTACTACCCTTAGAATAGTGGAGAATGAAAAAGACCAGGGGTAATTGTGCAGTCAGATATGAAGTTTTCTGAGCAGTGCAAACAGACTGCCAGGGCAGCTCAGGGGTGTTGTGTTAGTGATAGACAGGAATTTTGCTAGTAGGAACAAAGATGTGATTATCCTTTTGTATAAGGCAATGTTTAGGTCACACTTTGAGTACTGCATACTGGTCCGGAGGCCTCATTTTAGGAAAGATGTAGGAAGGCTGCTGGCATGAGTACAGAGAAGGGCAATGAGATTTGTGAGGGACACCTGTGAATGGTTTGAGCAAGCTCAGTGCTGATGGGATTCTTCTTCTTCTTGCTCAAGTTATGCACATCAGGGGGTATAAATTCAAATTGAAAAAAGACAGTTGTTAAATAGGTGTGCGAAAAATTTGTCTGTAGCCAGCGGGTGGTTGATTTTTTTTTTGAGGAATTTTAATTCCCTCCTTTCCTCTTGAACTCCACTTGACAGTAAGTAACAATAATTTTATGGTGAAGCAATTGACATCTTGAGATTGTCTTGGAATTGGAGTTTCCCTAGCTTGCTTGATCGTCCTATGATTAACTGCCTTTTTGACATCAGAGTTCATGAGCTTTTTCATAATTTTAGCTTGACAAAAGGAAACTTTCCTGGTCCTCTTACTGAAGGGAAAGCCTTAGACTTATCCCTTCAGAGTTTGGGAAAGAGAAATACTCCTCCGATAATGTATCAGAAATTCCATGCTGCACTTTAAACTCGTTCTATGACTGCCTACCTATTTACACTGATAGCCCAAAATTCAAATTCTCTTTTAATATATGCAGAACTTTTTCCAAGTGACATCATCAAATTCTCCTGGATGTAGCATTTATTCTGCAGAGATCCATCCAGGAGAACTTACATTGAGTAATATTCAAACTATGTTGTATCCTAAATGCATGTTGTGCACTGACTCTTTGGATACGTTATAGGCCATGATAAGTATATAATATAGTATTCATTCCATTTTATACTGGGTCCACAAAATTCTCTGCTCTTTTTCGCAGTCAGAATCAGCTGTTCAATTCTGTTTAATTCCTGGTCATGTTGGAATCAAAAGAAATGAGGTGGAATATAAGGTAACGAAATCAGCTAGGTCCCTGAGTAGATATGAACATTTACTTCCATATACAGACTAGATATATTATTCATTGCACATGCCTTGAACATTGACAAATGTTGTGGCATGTGCAAGAATAAACTATACCAAATTAAACCTGTAATTATGTAATGGTCCTCCAAGTCTGTGCAGGATATTAAAAGAAACTGTTCTTGCTAGACTCCATTTTAGTCATGCCCCCTTAGAGACACTTTTTTTTATTGAGGTCTATCAAACCTCCTTTATGCAACTATTGTAAAAGTGTTTTAACTATTAAACAATTATTCACATTCTGCAAATTTTGTGCTTTAGCTTTTATCACTTCTTGCTGAGATAGTAGTAGTAAGTAATAGTAGTGGCATGTGATGCAAGAAAGCAAGTGTATGAGCTTATGCAGCATCAGCCAAAAAAAAAAAATCACACCATTCCCTCCAAATGCCTGTCCAGTTCCTCCTTAAATTTATTCAACCTATCAACTTCCACAACGACAGATGGAAGTTTGTTGCAGCAATTAACCACCCGCTGGCTAAAGGCAAATTTCCGCACATCTGTTCTACATCTGTCTTTTCTTAATTTGAATTTATGCCCCCTTAGGTTCGTAATCTGAACAAGTGGAAGGATCCCATCAGAATTCAGCATGCTCAACCCATTCAAGGCCTTATATACCTCAATCAGTTAAAATCTAGCCGATTTTAATTGCTTTTAAATCAATTAAAATCTGATTTTAACCATCTAGATTTTAACTAATAATGAACATATCTGATATTTTTAACTTTTTAAAGAGAACCAGTTAATACCACTCTGTTTAACTCCATTTGATTTTATCATATACCTGTTGCTATTTACCTCTCTTTAGTTTTTAATCTTTAACTACAATCTGACAACTTTTTGAGTTACAACTCAAAAAGTGGCCTTACATGCTACTGCACCATTAATATCCAAACCCATCCATCCAGCCCATCTTGGAAACACCTAAGTTAGCTTCAAATCTGGATAAACTGATAATCTGTTTACTACTTGCCAAACTCTGCAATAAGGCTAATCAGTAACTGTATCCTTGATCTACACCCGTGGTCACAAAAATCTGAACAAATTTGTTTAAGAGAAATGCGTTTATTTAAAACTGTGAATTGTGCTTTCTGTAAAATTAACAGTTAATCAAGTAAACTTAATTTAAACATTGTTTTGTTACCTTTCCTCAATATTATTGAGGTATCTGGGATTATTGACCCTGGGTGTCAAGTGATTTTATAGTGACTGAGTGATTCAGCAATCTGTATAGCTGTCTATTGAAATATATATAGCAGAGGTTCTCAAACTGTGTGCCGCGATGCCCTGGGGAGGCAGCATAATTTACCAGAGGTATCAGGGAAAATGTAATAGTTTACATAAGATTTCTATGGCAAATATTAAAAATGTATTAAGAATGATTTTATTTTACTATTAGATATCTACAACTATTTGATCTGTATTATTAATGTAAATAATAATAAAAAATATTTGGGATATTTTTGATGAAGAGAACGCATCACATATTAATAATTATTGTATTAGCATATTAAAAATAAGAAATTGCACAATTATAGATGTTTTCCTTCAAGGGAGGTGCCAGGAAAATTTTACAGGTCAAGGGAGGTGTGGGCTAAGAAAGTTTGATAACCTCTGATATATAGTATTAGTACTGGCAAATGATGCAAGAAAGCAAGCTTATAGTACATTAGCCATTTGAAGTAATGTACCATTCGATGTAGCAACTATGAAAAGTGTGAAATTCCTCTCCCAAACAAAGATAAACCGTCTTACTTTAATATACAGTTTATTTAGTTTGATTCTTAGTAACTTTTTTACTTTTTCTGAAAAACTCTTTACCTTACATGTGTTAAGTGTAGGTAGAGAAAGGAAATTCATCTTTCTTTTTATATTAATGGCTTTACTAACCTGACTAATCTAATAACTGCTTGGTCACCTAGTGGTACTGCCCCTATGTGGTGGGGCCAGAAACCTTGACAGAAAGGTCTTCTCAGCAAGTGCCAAGAGGTGCAAACACGGACTATACTAGAGAACAGGATGATCAGAACCCTCTGTTCCCAAACAACAAAAGAAGGACACAGGCCAAAACAACTGGCCACACTTTCTCATCCTACATTCACTGACTGAAAAGCCATTTAGAAGCCTTCCTCCAGCTGCATTCTCTGCCATATTAAGCTCTGGCCATAGTAGCTTTGGCACACATTGAGAAATCTCTTTTTTTTAGAAACACCTTGTATTTATCAACTCACTGAGTGTAATACATGACCTTCAATGAACATACAGAAACCTTTGCATCCAATATTGCGTAAAATTCAAGCCAAGCTAATGAGATCAAAAGGTGATCATATTTGATAAGCAGTGACCAAAGGTGATCAGCTAATGAGATCAAAAGTTAAAATCTGCTCGATCTTGGTCATTTAGGTATCCTAGGAAAGAAAGGCACCAATCAAGCAGCAAAAAACAATGAGTTTGCATCTTATACCCTGTCAAATTACTTATACTGACTTCATACATGTTATTTATCAAACATCATATTCAGCTCAATGGGTGGAATCAGGAGCGGATTAAGGTCGGTTGAGGCCCCGGGCGCAGAAGAAAATATTGGGCCCCTTAAAAAAAAGAGAGAGACAGGGAAAATAAAAATACATGTTAACCATTTTTTTAAATAAATAAAAAATATTATGTACTATTAATGTTTTATTTCCAATAAAATTTGAATATAATATATGTATAATATAATTAATAATAGCATAATAATAATCACAAAGTTTTGAACTAATATGTTCAACTAATTTGTTGGGGTTTTGCGTCGGCCCCTTCAGAAGTCGGGGCCCAGGGCGCGCGCCCAGTGCGCCCGCCGTTAAATCCGCCTCTGGGTGGAATCATGTAAGTAATATGATCTCAGACAGAGGAAGTCAAGTTTCCATATAAATCAACATGAGGAATTTCTTCTAGCAAGAATACATATCAGACACACTCGGCCCTATGTATTTGTATCTACTTACAAAATATAAACCACCAGATTGTCCCCATTGCTGCTCTGAACTTACTGTGAAATATTTGCATATAGAATGTCCACTGAATTAAATGACATGGCAACAGCTTTCCATCTTCTTATACATTGACGAAATTCTCTAATTCTCACAAATTGTAGGTGGAAATTCTAATATTGATGAACTTTCTCCTTTTCTGAAACTAGCAGGATACTTCAGCCACATACAGTTCACCTCGTGGGCAAGAGACATTGATATACATATTCCAACAATTAGGTGACTATGTTACAAGTTTCCATTGTTAAAAAACACCATCTATTAAATAATAACAACTGGGATTAACTTTTTCTCCTTTATGGGATTTTTTCTGCTAAGTGATGGGTGGTTGGATGTGTCTGGTTACTATTATTATTATTGTTATTGTTTGTCAAGGAACGCTCTTACTATCCAACAGGTGTTCATGATCACGGCTTTCTGCAGTTCTGTGTAAGTGCTCTCTGGAAGCCTATTGTTGCTAGGTTCTTATGAAGGATCTTTGGCACCATGCTGGCGGTTGACACAGTGACTGGGATGGTCATAATTTCTTTCATATGCCAGATTTCTTTGACTTCCTGCCTTAGGTCTGAGTACTACCTGATCGTAAGTTTTCTGGAGGTTGCTGTTGTTGGGTCTGCTGTGTCGATCAGGTATGTAGCCATTTCCTTATTGTTGATGAAGGTTGTCTGGTCTGTTGTGCAGGATTGTCTTGCCTGTTATTATAGTATGTGCTCAGGGGTCTCTAGTATGGCCCAAGGCTCGTATTTGTAATATGGTAAATGTTAATGATCAGCTGATATTTTTGCACTAGATTCTGATGTATTATCCTGTAGATCTGGTCATGTCTGTGAATGATCATCCAACATTCTGTGGTAATGTGCTGAATGGTTTGTGAGGCCAGGTGGGATCGTCGACATGTGTCATCTATTACTCTGGGGTCCTTAACGATGTATTACCTGGTCTTGGATGGCAAGCATGAATCCTTCGGTCTCAGGGAAGTCTTGAGTTCACGAGCTAAGTGTTGGAAGCCATCTTATCTATGTAGTCTTGGTGAAAGTCATTGTAGTGGCTGCCATGAAGTGTCTTCTTTGCCCATTTTTCTGTGTTTGTTTCTTTTGTCTGTGTGAGTGTGTTCCCCTTGAGTGTTGTGTGCAATTTGTCTATCTTTCTTTTGGCTTGGTAGATTGGTGCTGTGTTTTTCTGGAAATAATCCCACAGGCTTGATTGCCTTCTTCTCTTGTTCAGTGAGATCAGTCAATCCCCTCCCTCCCTCCTTTACAAGTTATATATAGTCTGTTTCTCGCCGGCTCACTTAGGGTGGTGTTAGTGCCTCTTGGTCATCATTATCCTTGTCACGCTCATAATCTCTTCCAGTTTGGTGTTGGCCCAATCTGTGATCCTGAAGGAGTACTTAAGTACTGGGACTGCATAAGTGTTTATTGCTGTGACCATGTTTCTGTCATTTAGCTTTGATTTTAGCAGGCTTATTAGTCTCTGATGGTATTTCTCAGTCAGGTGGGCCTTGATCTCCTTGTTCTAACTGGTCGCCTGCATCATCGCCCAATATTTGTATGTCTCTCCCTCTGTCATAGCTTCAATCTCTTCAGCTGGTAGTTTTGTCTGACTGGATGTCCTTGATACAATCCATGGGTCTTACATTTGTCTATTACTATAAAAATGTTTTCTTATTTTATGGGATTTTTTTCTGCTCCATGATGGGTACTAGTACCTTCTTCCGTCCGGTTACTATTATTGTTATTGTTGGTCAAGGAACTCTTTTACTATCCAGCAGGTGTTCACGATTGTGGTTTTCTGGAGTTCCATGTAAGTGATCTCTGGAGCTACTATTATTATTTCAATTTATTACTATTTATTATTGTTGTTGCTCATATTATTTCTCCCTGATTGGGGGGGGGGGTCCACCCCGTGACAGATATTACTACCAAGTACACAGGATGATTGTTATGTCTGGTGTTACCGTTGGCTGAGGAACTCTCTGACTATCCTACAGGTGTTCAGAATTGCAACTTTCTGCAGTTCCTTGTAGGTGTTCTCCAGATTTGTTGCTTCTAGACTGTTATGTAGGGTCTTTGGCACCACCGGTGATTGACACCAGTGGTGCCAAAGACCCTATGATGATCGGGATAGCAGTTAATTGTTGCATATGCCACATCTCTTTGATCTCCTGTCTTAGGTTCGTGTACTTCCTTATTTTTGGTTGCCTGTGTTAGGAACTACTATATCAATCAGATAGGAAGTCTTTTCCTTCTTGTCGACAATGGTTGTGTTGGGTCCATTGTGCGAGACAACTGTCTTGTCTGTTATTATAGTGCAGTCCCAGTGCAGCTTGTGGGTCGGGATGTCTCTAGTACTGTCTGGGGTTTGTACTTGTAATACACTTTCTTTGTTCAACTAGTATTTCCTTGCTAGCTTCTGATGTATTATCCTGGCTACTTGGTCGTGTCTGTGAGTGTACTCAGTCTTGGTGATCACCTTGCATTCCGTGGTGATGTGTTGGTTCATTTGTGAGGCCAGGTGGCATTATCAACATGTGTCACCGACACTCCAGGCTTCTTGGCGATATTATCTATACTTTCTTGTGTTGATTCATCTGATGTTGGATGGAAAGCATGACTCCTTCAGTCTCAGGGAAAAGCGGCCCTCTCATGAGCCATGCATTGGAAGCCATTTTATCTATGTAAGCTTGATGGAGGTCATTGTAGTGTTTGCCATGGAGTGTCTTCTTTGCCCATCTTTCCAGCTTTGTCTGTAATGTCTGGGCAGGAGGGGACTCCTCACTTAGGTTGAGTGCGGTATGTTGCTTGTCTATCTATCTTCCTTATGGCCTGGTAGAGTGCTGCTGCTGCATTTTTGTGGAAGTAATCCTTCAGGTTAGCTATGACTATTTTCTGTTGCTCGATGAGGCCTATCAGGCCCCTTCCTCCCTCTTTCCGAGCTATTGTCAGTGTCTCCACAGTTAACTCCTGTTGGTATTGGTGGCTCTTGGTTATCATTGTCCTCGAATTTCGCATGATATCCTCTATGATCCCTAAGGAGTAATGTAGCACTGAGATTGCATATATGTTTATGGCTTTAGCTGTTTTTCCTCCATTCAGCTTTGTTTTCAGCAGGCTTCTGAGTCTCTGATGGTATTTTTCGGTCTGGCAGGCCTTGATTTCTTTGTGCTGTAACTGCTGAGCCAGCATCATCCCCAGGTATTTGTAGATCTCCTCTGTCATGGCTCTGATCTCTTTACCAGTCTGCAGCTGGTAGTTTCAGCCAAATCCTTTCCCCTGATTCAATCTGTTGGCCTTGCATTTGTCTAGATCAAATTCCATCCTGATATCATTGCTGAATTCTTCAATGATTCAGAGTAGTTGTGGAGTTGCTTCTCAGTTGCCGCATAGAGCTTGATGTCATCCACATACATCAGGTGGGTAAAGATGTACAGGTTTTTCCTTCCTTCTTTGAGATTATATCCATACTTGGTGCTGTTGACCCTGGTGGATAGCAGGTTGAGTGCTGGACAGTACCACAGTAGGCTCAGGGCATCTCCCCGAAAGATTTCTCTCCTGAAGGAGATTGGTTGCGATGTTCTTGACCTTAATGATGGTACTTCATTTTGCGATTGACTTTGTAGATCTTCAGTGTCTCTATTAGATAGCTATGAGGCACAGAGTCGAAGGTCTTGCTGTAATTGATGCAGGCCATGTTCAGGTTACTCCACTTCTTGTATACTTGCTCCATAACTGTGGCATCCATAGTTATTTGTTATTTGGTTTTTTTTAAGGAACATTAGCAACTAAGGCCATATTGCTGCTCCGGGGTTATGCGGTGGTCATTCCCTGACCTTTCCGCATCCTCCGTATTTGGTGGTCATGGGCTCGAAAGGCACCTCTGTAGCCAGGTGGGAAGGAGCAGCAGTGCACAACACACGCTTCTTGATTAGACCGGGGTTCGATCCCGTCACCACCAAATACGGAGGATGCAGAAAGGTCAGGGAATGACCACTGCATATTCCTGGAGAAATATGGCCTTAGTTTCTAATGTTCCTAAAAACCAAAATAACAAACAGTTAGTTATTTAGTTAGTTATTTGGTTTTTAGGAGCATTAGCAACTAAGGCCATATTGCTCCGGGTATATGCGGTGGTCATTCCCTGACCTTTCCGCATCCTCCGTATTTGGCGGTGACGGGCTCGAACCCCGGTCTAATCAAGAAGCGTGTGCTATGCACTGCTGCTCCTTCCCACCTGGCTACGGAGGCACCAAATAACAAACAACAACAACAACAAACAAACGGGCTGGAACCCCGGTCTAATCAAGAAGCGTGTACTACGCACTGCTGCTCCTGCACACCTGGCTACGGAGGCACCCTCATATTTAGTTAATTGCTCTTTGTGTCCTTTGCTCATCTGCTTGCATCTTTTCTGCTGTTCAGCCATTATGATCTGGCTCTTGAAGTGGTCTGATATCTTCTGTTATGCATCTTTTACATCGTTGGGTGACATGTTTTGCTGGTTTCCTTGAATCTTGGTCTTTAGGCTTCAGATATGTGAATTCTTGAATGAGAAACTTGGGGATTGTCTGTGGGCGTCTTATCATTCAGGTGACTGCTCTGCTAGGTGCTTGTGTGTGTGTGTGTGTTTAAGTGAGCTTCTTGCAGCAGTAGTTATGGACATTATCTATTACTGTGGTTTGCCAGTTGTGGGAGTTCCTGATCAACTGTTTTACTTCTTCCTTGAATCATTAGCATAGGCACATGATGCAAGAAAGCAAGCTTATATAGCATCAGCCAAAAAAACCCCCATATTTCACCCATCCACTCGCTCCAAATGTTTGTCAAGTTCTGCTTGATTCTATTTGAGCTATGAACTTCTACAACGACAGCTGGAAGTTTGTTCCAGCAATCAACCACCCACCGGCTAAAGGCAAACTACCGCACATCTAACTGTCTTTCCTCAATTTGAATTTATGCCCTCTCAGGTGATTATTCAGAGCAAGAGGAAGAATCCCATCCAAATAGAGCATGCTCAAACCATTCAAAGCTTTATACACCTCAATCAGATCACCCGCAGGTGCCTAGTCTCCAGACACTGTAATTTGCAAAACTTAAGCCTTTCTTCGTAAGAGCAACCCTTTATTCCATTCACTAATCTTGTTGCCCTTCTCTGTACTCATGCCAACAGCTCTACATCCTTCTTAAAATGAGGACTCCAGACCTGTGTACAGTACTCAAGATGTGTCCTGACCATTGCCTTATACAAGGGAATAATCACCTCCTTATCCCTGCTAGAAAAATTCCTGTATATCATTGACAAGACACCATGAGCTACTCTTGCAGACCGTCTACGCTGCTCAGAAAACTTCATATCTGCCTGCACAATTACCCCCAGGTCCTTTTCATTTTCTACCCCTGTCAGTGTGGTGCCACAGAGTTGATACGTTACTCTGGGATTACTGCTTCCCATATGTAGTACTTTACATTTGTCAATGTTAAACTTCATTTACCCCCTCTCAGCCCATCTGCTCAACTTTTCTAGATCCTGTTGCAACAGTGTACTGTCATTAGTGTCATTAAGAACCCTGCCAACCTTTGTATCGTCTGCAAACTTGGACATTAAGCCTGATGTACCATCATCAGTAACATTTATAAATACAGAAAACAACAATGGACCCAACACTGAACCCTGAGGGACTCCATTAATAAAATTAATCCACGAAGAGCAGTTTCCATTGATTAGCATTCTCTGTCTTCTTCCACTCAACCATCCTTTTATCCATAGCAGCAATTTGCCTCCAATGCCACACTGCTCCAATTTGTGCAGCAGTCTTCCATGTGCAACAGTATCAAAGGCTTTTCTAAGATCCAAATATATGATATTAAAGTTATTCTTTGCATCCAGTTCCTTTGTGACTACATCATAGTATCCAATCAAATTAGTCAGACAAAACTGCCCCTTAACAAACCCATGCTGTTTCCGAGCTATAACCGAAGTCTTGTCCAGATGATCCTGTAGTGCTTCTTTAACCAGTGCCTCGATTAATTTCCCTGGAACAGAAGTTAAACTAACAGGTTTGTAATTACCTGTGTCTCCCTTTGATCCCCCTTTGTGGATTGGGGTGACATTTGAACTCTCCAGTCCATGAGTACCTTCCCTGAGTCCAGGATGCTCTCATAATTATGGCTAAGGAGGCAGCATAATTATGCCACCTCCTTTAATATAACTGGATAGATTCCATCCACCCCAGGTGCCTTTCTTGTGTTTATCTTCAGCAATTTCTCCTCCACTTTACTCTCAGTTATTACAAGATTATCTAGCTTACTGCCAGAGTTGAATACACCTCTAACATTCCCCTCCCCGAATAACTCCTCATGTGTGAATGTCGATGCAAAGTATTCATTTAGTTTGTTAGCTACCTGAGCAGGATCATCAACAGTTGAACCATCACTATCCAGTGGACCAATCTGATTCATCCCTTTCCTTCTAGAGTTTACATAGGTAAAGAACTCTTTGCTGTTTTTCTTTGAATCCTTTGCCAAAGATTTCTCATAATCTGTCTTGGCCTGCCTAATCTCCTTTGTGACTTGGTTGCAGACCAGCTTATATCTATCATAGACTTCCATATCACCCATTAATTTATATGTATCCCACGCATTTTTCTTCTCTGCCACATGTCTCATTAGTTCATCTTACATCCATTTAGGCCTAAACCTTGAACAGTATTTCTTAGTTGGTATGAAAAGCCTAGTAGCCTCCAAGATTAATCCTTTGAATGCTTCCCATTTCGAATTTCCTGTTGATAACATCATCAGTTGGTTCCACATGTATTTCTCTGGGTTTCTTGAATCTTGGTCTTTAGGCTTCAGATATGTGAATTCTTGAGTGAGAAACTTTGGGATTGTCTCTGGGTGTCTTATCATTCAGATGACTGCTCTGCTCTGCTAGGTGCTTGTGTGTGTGTGTGTGTGTGTGTGTGTGTGTGTGTGTGTGTGTGTGTGTGTGTGTGTGTGTGTGTGTGTGTGTGTGTGTGTGTGTGTGTGTGTGTGCAAGTGAGCTTCTTGCACCAGTAGTTATGGACATTATCTATTCCTGTGTTGTGGGAGTTCCGGATCGACTGTTTTACTTCTTCCTCGAACCATCATCATCGTCATGATTATTATTATTATTTGTTTTTCCAGTTTTAAAAATATATTCTGTCTGAAATTGAAAAACATGTAACTTAACTTTTGCAGAGTGTCTTTTCATTTTAAATTTTAATTTTTTTAAATTTTTTTTGTATACATAATGTTGGCATAATTTCTGTGGAGAAGTCAATGTTGAATATGTTGAGAACAACTTGAAAGTTCATGTCAATGTTTTTTAAAATTTTTCTACATCTTCATGAACAGCATTGTTTCAAAAAACCAGTGGAATCTTTTTGAATATATATAAACCTTTATAGAAATTTTATTGCACTCTTACATAACAAGACAGAAGTTTTATATCATTGATAATGTTCATTGATGTAGAACTTCTGTATTATTATTTCAGTGCCATTTATTTTTTCCAATTTATTTTTGATAAAATAATATTTGTATATTATATAGAGAACTTTTGATGTATAGATTTTTATTTTTTTTTGCTAAAACAGATGTTTTAATTTTTTTCATCCTGAACAGGGAACATCTAAGGAAACTATTGCTTCAAAGGGTTTCAAGTCTTTGATAATTCAGTTCTTGCCATCAATAATAGTTACAGCTCTGAACATTTTACTTCCGATTGTCTTTTGTAAGCTTGTACAGCTAGAAAAGTATTCAAAAGATTTTGAAATCAAAATTACTTTGGGAAGGTGAGAATTATGCTATTTTATTTTTATTTGATTTTGGTAATATTTATGATAATTCAGTGTTATCATAAATATTATCAAAATTCAATATGAATTCAATATCTGTGAGATAATCTTTGTCCCATTATGCAGAATGAAGGTAGTATTTACTTTTTTAATTGATAATGTCAGTTAAAAGTTCCACACAAGCACACAACAGAAATGATGTTTAAGTTATATATTTAGGTTAAAAAGAAAAAAAAAAAAATCAAGATTTCAACTGAATTCACTGTTTTTCTTCTGGAGAATGAGAAAAGGAGAAAAAATAAATGTTAAGCACTACGATATGCAAATAATACAAATAACATAATACAGTGGAACCGCTATATTCGTCATTAATCTTTTCCTGAGGGACAGATGAATACTGAATCGAATGAATATAGAATCAGTTTTTTCCATAGGAATTAGCTAAAATTGGAATAATCTGTTCCCAGCCCCGAATCTGATACATTAATAAATAAAAATTTAACCAGAGCTTTACCTTTACTGAGGAGTGATGATGGCAGAAGCTGAAGAGGAGGAAAGGAATTATTGTTTAGAAGGGGAGTTACCTTCCATTAAAATATCAGGTAACTCTAATTCTTGTGATCGATGTCTTTTTTGTCTTCTAGTGCTAGTGAATCGTTTCCCGACGATTCACTAGCACTCGATTTAGCAAAGAACTTGTCCAATGTTGTCTGTTTCTTAAAATTTTCCAAAAGTAGCCAATCACATTATCATTGAATGAATTTATATTTTGATTAACTACGGCAACGCTCAGGTGCCACTTCTCAACCATACTCTGCATTTTGGCCCAATTGGACAGCATTTCCTTAATGTCAGCAGTTGTGATGCTGCCTTTACTTGACCCTTCCTCCTCTGATGAAATTTCCTCCGCTGCTTCAGCTTCCTGTTCTTTATGAAGGTCCAACAGCTCTTCTGTCATGAGCTCTCTTCCATGGTCCTCAACCAATTCCTCTACATCCTTACTATCAATCTCCAATACCATGGACCTGCCCAGAGACACAATTTCATCAACAAAAACACTCTGACCCAGAACCTTCAAAGTGTCTTTCTGACACACACACTCTGGCCACAATTTCCTCCGGGCCGAGTTCATTGTCCTGGAAGACACTTGCCCCCATGTCTTATCAATTATCCTCAAACAATGGAGGAACTGAATTGATTTTTCCAAAATTCTCTCAATGTAAGTTCTGTCTCTGACGTCACTTCAAAACACCTTTGAAACAGGGCTTTTGTATAAAGTTTTTTAAAACAGGCAAATGACCTGCTGATCCATGGGTTGGATTAGAGGAGTGTTTGATGGCAGATATTTAATGTGAATAAAGCTGTATTCCCCAGCCAAATTGTCTTCCAAGCCAGGGGCATGAGCAGGAGCATTGTCCAAAACCAAGAAGGCCTTTACAGGTAAATTATAACTTTCTAGATAAGCTTTCACACTTGGGGCAAACACTTCGTGAATCCACTCCCGGAAAAACTGTCTTGTTACCCAGGTTTTACTGTTAGCCCTCCACATCACATTTAGTTTACTTTTTATGATATTGTTCTTCTTAAAAACTCTCGGATTTTCTGAACGATAAACGAGCAATAGTTTAATTTTGCAGTCCCCACTAGCGTTTCCACACAGCAAGAGTGTTAATCTGTCTTTCATTGGTTTGTGTCCGGGCAATGCTTTTTCCTCTTTTGTGATGTAGGTTTTTCTAGTAATTTTTTTCCAGAATAGGCCCGTCTCATCGCAATTAAAAACTTGTTGAGAATCGTCAACAAACAATTTTGGCATCTTCTGCATTC
The DNA here is from genome assembly GCF_048544385.1 of Mastigoproctus giganteus. NCBI lineage: Eukaryota > Metazoa > Arthropoda > Arachnida > Uropygi > Thelyphonidae > Mastigoproctus > Mastigoproctus giganteus. The sequence continues at coordinate 93,425,436 of NC_143581.1, forward strand.
GAGCTTGAAGCCTCTCCATGCCTAGCTACACTATGAATGCCCGTTCACCTTTTAAATTTTTTGAACCAGCCCCTATTTGCCATAAAATCACCACTGGTTCCTGGGTTCTTTTGCTGCATGTCATCATATAACTGTCTTGCTTTTTTTGCAGATGATAGATTCTGAAATACTGTCACCAGCCATTTACTTTTCAGTAATCCATACTAATAAAAGATTTTCCATGTCTTCATATGTTTGTGATCTTTTAGCAGCAAGAATTTTTACACCTTTTGCCACATCAGCCGCTTTAATTGCTTCTTTATTTTTAATTATGCTGCTTACTGTAGTTTTCGGCATGTTAAATTCTAACACTAAGTTGGAAACGTGTTCCACTTTCAAACTTAGCAATGATTTCTTTTTTCAATTGTGTCAATTGTGGTTTTCACAGCTTTCCTTTTTGATTGTTTTTCTTCACTACACTTTTTTGGGGCTATGGTCATGACCCTAAAAGTCACTTCTGGGGTCACTTCTTTTTACAAAGATGACTGCAAAAAATTTCAAAATTAAAAAAAAAATTTTAAAGAGAAAATAACAGGGATGTGCACTGAACGAGGCTAGGATGACCATGTGGTCGTTGACTTTTCGTGACAAATATTGGATATGACGAATATAGGGGCTGATGAATATAGAGGTTCCACTATATATATATATATTTGATATTTTTTCTCCAGAAAAAAACTTATGAATAAAGCTGAAAAATCATTGAAATCCATTTCATATTACCTAAATGTAAGTTAATCTTGATTTTTTTTTAAATGTTTTAATACCAAATGCACATTATATGTGGAACCCTTTAGTATTATGAATTTAAAAATGAATGCAGTTATTAGAATTATATTCATGCTATCACTTGGTAAAGCAGTGATCAGCAATGTATAACTTTTAAGCAAGACAACCAGATTTTCAAGGTTACCTTACTTAAAATCAGGATAAAATGAATTCTGAAGAAGAAAAATCAGGACATTTCTAGTAGCATTTATAAAAACAAGGTGATGAAATTGTAGCCCTGGCTTCTCTGGACACCCTAATGTTTATATGCTAATATTTCATAAAACAGAGCACTAACTATAAAAGCACAAAATTCCAAATCCAGGTACAGATTGTGTTTTATATACAAAAATATTAGTCATAGTAACAGAAAAAAAAATCGCATTTCATTTTACATTAAATAAAAAACCAAGACAATCCTATTCATAACTAGTACTCTTCTTGTCTTCGGTAGATCCTGTTTTGTTTAGATTTTCTGTTTTATAACAAAGTTAAAAATTTCAAAAAAGTCTATTTGTAATCATTTTCTATTTGCAGAATCACTTAATGTAGAAACTTCCATTTGTCTAGTGTATGTTCATAAAAAATATTTACACATTAACAAGATGGAAATTGAGGATGGGATTGAAACAGCTTGACGTGTTCTGAGTGTGGAAAGAACTCAGGTTAATTTGAATTTTGTCTTGACAAGGAGGAATTTTGATCAGTCCTCCCCCCCCCCCCCCCAATAATCATTCTTGGGCAAGGATTGCATGATCTTTGTCCCTCGAAATGATCCCCCAAAAATCAGGTTTTTTCCGGCAAACTAATCAAAGAATACACAAAAGTCTAATTTTGAAGCCTCATAGCCTTAGTTTCTCCACACTTTAAAATAAATGTGACCTTTTGAGTATTGTATTTTTGATCATATTTTTATTAAAGAAGGCTACTCATCCTTTAATAAAAATTCTAATATAAATCAGCAATGGTAAGAAAATAGATGAGAAAAATGAGAAAAGCAAGCTCAACAGCACTTCATTTTAATTCTTGATTGTAATATTTTTCAGTCAGAAGAATAATAAAGTAATTCAATTGGTTTTTAAGAATTTTAAGTCAGTGCCGTATAACCATGGCCTGTTTTGACATAGAGAATTTTGCTATCACTGAAAACTGACCAGGACTAAATCCAGTTCAGCTCTCAGTGTTAGCAAAGTAGTAATTTTACTGTGTCTTTTCCGTGTAATGGCAGCATTTGCTGTTCCAGCCAGACATTGCAGTGACTTGACATGGACCTGCCTAGTAGTGGTAAAACTATATTACTACCAGGCTCTGCGTCATATTGTAATATCAAAATTGGAGTTATTTTTTTACTTAATAAATCTTATCAAAGAATTTTCAGTCACACCTCATTTCACATTTGAAGTTGATATTCCATGTTTTATGAAATAGCATGATAGAATAATATGCAGACTTATATTTAACTTGAAGACCTATAAAACATCACCCGAATCAAACTGGTTCAGAAGCTAGAAAACCATAAAAACTTAAAATTAACATTAGTAGTGGCAAATGGCACAGGAAAGCAAGCTTATACAGTACCAGTGCCAAAAAAAAAAAAAAAAAAAAACCCATTTCACCTGTCCATTCGCTCCAATAGTTTATCTAATTCTTCCTTTAATTTAAGCTATCAACTTCCACAACAAATGGAAGTTTATTCCAACAATCAACCACCCACTGGCAAAAGGCAAACTTTCATACATCTGTTCTGCAGCTGCCCTACCTCAGTTTGAATTTGTGCTTCCTCATGTGTATAGTCTGAGCAAGAGGATGAATCCCATCGGCATTGAGATTGCTGAATTCATTCAAAGCCTTAAACACTTCAATCAGATCACCTCGCAAGTGCCTAGTCTCCAGATTCTGCAATTTGCAAAACTTAAGCCTTTCTTGGTAAGAGCACCCCTTTGTTCCCCTCACCAATCTTATTGCTCTTCTCTGTACCTGTTCCAGCAGCTCTATATTCTTCCTAAAATGAGGCCTACTGACCTGTACACAATACTCCAGATGTGGCTTGACCATTGCCTTATACAAACGGATAATCACTTCCTCATCGCTTCTAGCAAGGTTCCTGTATATCATTGACATGACCCCATGAGCTGCTCTGGCAGCCTGTCTGCACTACTCTGAAAACTTCATATCCAACTGCACAATTACCCCCAGGTCTTTTTCATTCTCCACTAACCTGAGCATTGTACTGCACAGTTGGTACATTTCTCTGGGGTTACTCTACCCATATGCAGTACTTTGCATTTGTCAGTGTTAAACTTCAGTTGTTACTGATTAACAAGCCTAACAACCGTTGTATGATCTGCAAACTTGGACATTAAGCCTGATATGCCTTCATCAATATCATTGATAAATATAGAAAACAAAAATACACCAAACCCTGGGAGATTCCAATAATAACATTACTCCATAAAGAAAATGTCCTCTGGGGTGTCCATTGACACCCCCAGAGGCTCACAGTTGGTAAGTATGGGCTTGGCACACCCACGGTCCTGAGGTGAATGTTATCATTTTTCTCTTTTTTTGGTGATTCCCTCCTACTCTCTCTCTCTCTCTCTCTCTCTCTCTCTCTCTCTCTCTCTCTCTCTCATTCGCTTGTTCGCAGGGTACTCAGATTTTTTTTTTTTTTTTTGGCTGGTGCAGCATAAGCCTCAGGCATCCTTGCACCATATGGCTAATAATAATAATAATAATATTAATAGTAATACCACTCTGTCTTCTTCCACTCAACCATCCCTTTATCCATAGCAGAAACTTGCCCTTAATGCCACACTGTTCCAATTTGTACAGCAATATTTTATGTCTGGCAGTATCAAAAGCTTTCCTGAAGTCCAAGTGTGTGATAGCAAAATTTTATTTTGCATTGTGTTCCTTTGTTGACCACATTGTGATATCCAATCAAATTGGTCAGACAAGATTTCCTCTTAACAAACCCATGCTGTGTCTGAAGTATAATTGCAGCCTTGTCTAGGTGATCCTGTATTTCTTCTTTAACCATTGTTTTCACTAGAACAGAAGTTAAACTAACAGATCGGTAATTACTCATGTCACCATTTGATCCCAGTTTGTGAATTGGGGACACATTTGCACATCTACAGTCATTTGGCTCCCCTGAGTCCAAGGATGCTCTGATAATTAATGACATAAAAGTTTAATGTAACTAATGAAGTATATAAATGTATGTATATAAATGTATGTATTAATGAAGTATGTAAGTATATAAATTACATAAATACCTATGTGTGATGATTTCTCATTTTCATCCAGAAACTGTATATTGATTTATCTTGAAATAAGTTACTGTCCATGCAAGAACTATAGTTTTTAGTGTATCTGTTAGCACAGATATCACATCTGGTTGAAACTCCAGAACATATTTATTTTGCATTAGTTTATGCAGTTTTGAATGTATAATGATGGTCATATGCCCATCATTCTGAAATGCAGTGCTGGCACTGTTGCTATACATATAGTAAAAATTTATTATTAATTAATAAAATTATTAAATAATTAAAAATTGAACTACATTTTGTTTTTAAATTATTTCAGACTTATGAGGAACTTATTGCAGTAAGAAATTAGTTCCTTAAATGAGGAACTAATCCACATCATTTTGCATGAAATAATTGGAACCATGGCTGGGGTTAAATGTGAGCAGGTTATAATAATAAATGCAGAAAATCAAGGGGGAATGGCTTGCCAGTGTTGTACAAGTTCGCGCCAACAGCTGATACTGCAACCAACGCCACCAAAACAGTAGCGGCAGGTCGATGCACCGACCTGGGAAATTTGAAATTATGTCCGAATTAGCAGTGGAACTGGATTACCGGTAGCTGGATTAGTGATGATCGACCTGTAATAACATTATGCACCAGTTATGGTGCGAAGTTTAGGTTATTAAGTCTATATAATTAAAATTCAGATGTTTCTTATCAGTACAAAAAATGGTGATAGTATTCAGATGTGGTAATATAAGTAATTTAGTAATTATAAATGATGAGTAAGAAAATAAAATCACCAGCATAATTAGAGAACCACAAATAATAACTAAACATCTAATTCTTAATGAAAAGTAAAATGCAATAATAATCCTATTCCAGTTCACCTATTATGCAGCAATAATACTACCACACTACCATATAATACTAGGTATGCATTATATGTATTGGACTATACTGTTATGCTTGAAAGTTAACTTAATTATAATATATAACAAAATTATCCAACTAATGCCAACCTAAGTGATTCGACTTTAAAGCTACCTGTTTACCACAATTAAAAATTAGAACTCCTCTACCACTCACTCGCTCTATAACTATAAAAATGATAGCAAGATTTAAACAATACAAAGGTTCTATGTATATTAAGTTGTAACCTACAAAACCTCTAGCTAAATTAAAAAATAAAATAATGAGCGTAACTAGGCCCATAAAGCTCTTTATAGAGTACGATTTAATATGACAATCTGGTCAATAAAATGCCAAAATTTTTCAAAAACTTATCCATTTCTTGGAACTGAAAATTATTTGACTAGCAATGGATACTCTTATTCCCGAGACTTCTCGTATAACAAGTTAGACAATTTCATACAGCAGTTATCTACTCCATTATTCCTGCTGGGAATTTTAGTTGCCATATCCCAATATGAAGTGGTGTTCATGTTGATGCTAGTTTGTAGAAAGGTTAATTAATCACAAAATTTGTTCACTTTAAATAGTGCAATCCCTTTTTGTTCATCTATCAACTCAAACTGCCCGAGCAGTCAATTGCTTCTTATGCTCATTTCGCTTTAAGTATCATCTACCTGGGAATTTGAAGAAAACCTTTACAATAATGATCATCCCAAGAGATTACTACACTATCTTTTGGTGCATTTTTTGACACAAACAGAATAATAAAACAGAAAACAAATCATGCAAACTCAGTAAACCACCGCATATATGGTGGATTACTGAGTGCACTCAGTAATCCACCACATATGAGGAAGATTTTGAAGATATTTAACTATTGAAATAATTTTTTCAAGGTAGCGTGGACATTTAAGTTTTTTTTTTTTTTTTTTTTATGACAACATCAAACACGAGAGGTATAAGAACCTATAGTGCATGGGCTGGAGGTTCAAAAGACGAAAGAAGATATTTGTTGACGTTAGACAAACTTCTGTAGACTTTAATTTTCAGGAAATATATATAAAAGGAAGGTTATTCCAGAAAATGGCAGTTGAATGAATAAACGAGAAAAATGAAAAGATTTTTTGTGAGTTTGAAGTTGGACAATAAATGGATGTTGGCTGGTGGGGGCATGTGTTCGGACCATTTTGAAAGAGAGAGTGGGAATTATAGAAGCCAATTCAGAAGAACGGTGCCAAAAGGAAGTATCTGTAGAAAAGGCATGCAGCAGAAACAGTGCGTCTGTGAGACAGAGAGTGGAGAGACTGTTAGAGAGTAGTCATTAATTAACATAAATCCCCTCTTCTGAATAGAATCTAGAAGCCTGAGAGAGGTTTTGGGGGCAGCGCCCCAGATGTGGGAAAAATATTCCATGGTGGGGGGGGGGGGTTTCAATTTGTACAGAGTGAACAGCTGTTCGGAAGAAAAGTAACGCTGAGAGCAAAACTGAAAACTAAGTTTTTTAGATGCAGAGGAAGCAATATTTGTAATGTGCTTGTGCCAAGAGAGATTAGAAGTCAGGGTAATCCCCAAAAGAGATATATCATCTTGCCTAGAAATGGAAGTGTCACCAAAGATAAGCATAGGAGCAGAATAATCCTTTTTTGCGAGACATAAGACAGGACTGAGTTTTAGAAGGATTGAAATCAACTATGTTCTGTTTGCCCTACTGGAGAATTATCTGGAGATTGTCATTTAAAGAATTGGTAGCGGCTATTCGAGAAGTTGAAGCTGAATGAGCAGAGCGAGGTTTCTCAAACTGGAAAGTGGAATGCAATGTGCTATCATCAGCAAAACTATGGATAGAATTTCTATTCAATGGAAGAAGGTCATTAATATACAAGAGGAAAAGAGTGGGGAAAAGAACTGAACCTTGGGGGGCACCAGCATTAGTGGAGAAGTTAGAAGACAGATCAATCTACCATCACCCTCAGTGAGCGAGCAGAGTGAAAACTGGATAACCAATTACAAAAAAACAGTTGGCAAACCATAAGATGGAAGCTTGTTTAGAAGACCTTTATGCCAAACATATCGAAAGCCTGTGAGATGTCAAGAGCAACTGCTTGTGTTTCACTGAATTTGTCCATAAATAGGTAACGTAATGTGTACACTTGGTAAGAATATACCCAGATCCTTGATATAACGTTGTCTTGACAATGCTCCCCCACCCCCCTGCATACACACTAATCGGACTCCCTCCAGTCACTATCTGGTAGAGTAGAGGTAGCAAGATTATACACTAGCAGATCCGGAAGCCTCCGAGAGAGTTACTAATAGGTTTAGTTCAGTGTACTAACTAGCGGCCGGCCTGTGAACACCATTCTAGTGCTGTGCCCTTGAAATGTATGGAAGTTTGGATCGCGCCATGGTGATCATTATAACCTCAAAGGACATCAATGATACTGCACTTTGGAAGAGATGGGGAAGGGTTGACTGGAACTTAAACTCTGGAGACTAAACATGGGTTCCACCACTTCAAGCCTCCAATAAGCAAAGTGGTGGTATTTCACCGGTCGATGAGAGTCATCTACCACCTAGTATTGCTTGGTAACACAGAGGGGCGACATTCCTCCATGTGGTGTGGGTGCCACACCTCGACCCCCTGGTTACATTGGTTCACACCTGGGTGGTCACTCACAGTGTGCATGTGCATGGGGGTTTTACCCAGGATTACTAACAGTCCCACCATTGTGAAGGTGCAAGCAGAGGATTTGACTGTCACAACCTGTCTGGACTTGACTTGAGTGTCACCCGAATATCAGTTCCATCAGCATTTTCTAGACTCCCATGTAGCAAGCACAGCCAGCTTGTCTGGCATATCTGAGAGAATGTTTGCGACAGCCTCAAGCACTTCCTAATTCATTTCACAAATATACGTGGTCTCAATTCTAATCTTAACGATGTCCATTTCCACTTGCAGTCTGCCAAACCCCATGCACATTTTCTGACAGAATCTCAGTTATCGGTAGATTCAACTACTGCTCATCTCAGATGCCCAAATTATTCGCTGTATGATTTCTTTCGCCTCAAAGGTGGTACTTGTGCATATGTCCGTTCTGATATACCCTGTCAGAGACTTGGCAATTTGGAATCTACTCTCTTTGATCTTCTCTGCCTTAAAATCTCTCTACCTCATTGTGTAAAATTCATCTGTTGTCTCTACTTCTCCCAACTCCACTAATCGCTTGGAGCTTTTTGACTTCCTCTCTTTGCAACTTGACTTTCTCCAGTCCATCTTCCCTAACAGTGAGGTAATTTTCCTTGGTGATTTTAATGTTCACAACTCCAGCTGGCTTCCATTTTCTAGTCACACCGACCCAGCTGGTCGAGATGCTGAGGCTTTTGCAATTACTAATGATCTTGCACAGATTGTTCATTTACATACAAGATTACCGGACAATTCTAATCATACAGCCAACACGATTGATCTTTTTCTCACAAACAACCCTTCTAAGTACATGGTCAAAGTGAGAGGTCCTTTAGGCACCTCAGATCACAACTTGGTGATTGTCTCTTCTCCAATGGAGCCTTTATCTCATGGCTATTCCCAATCTCGTGTTGTTTGGCATTACAAGAAGGCAAAATGTCTGAAATTTCTTTTCTTCTTTTCCTTGGTCGGATTACTGTTTCAAAACTTCTGATGTCAACGTTTGCTCAGATCATGTCAGTGAAATTATTCTTGCAGGAATGGAATCCTTTATCCCACACTCCACTTGAAAATCTCATCCTTTTTCTTAACCTTGATTTTCCAATAAATGTGCTAAGGCTGTTCAAGAGAAGAATGTTGCATATCGTAATTGGCTTGTTTCTAATTCTTCAGTTTCATTTTCTGCCTACACCAAAGCTCTCAACAATTGTAAAGCAGGTATTAATCAGTCCAAACTAGAGTTTGAACAGGCTAAGAGTAGAAAACTTGCTTCTTGCTATAATGGTAGCCGAGCATTCTGGTCCCTTGCCAAAGCTATTGGCTGCAACTTTTGCCCATCTCTGCTCCCACCTCTGTCCAAACTAAATGGTTCTGTTATCACTTCAGCCAAGCATAAAGTTGACCTGCTAGCATCCCATTTTTCTTCCAACTCATATGTTAATGATCTTGGTAAAACACCTCCCACCATTCCCGACATGCTCCATTCAATGCCTCCTGTGGTCTTCCGTCAAAAGGATGTCAGAAGGATTTGGACGAATCGTGATTCTAAGAAAGCTCAAGGTCCCCATGGTATTTCTCCACTTGTTTTGAAAACCTGTGCTCCAGAATTACTCCTATTCTTTGCCGCCTTTTTTCACTTTCTTATTCCAAAGGTGTTTTTCATTCTGCTTGGAAATTTGCCCATATCCAGCCAGTTCCTAAAAAGGGTGACAAATCCCTCCCATCCAATTATCATCCCATTGCAATTACTTCTACTCTTTCTAAAGTAATGGAGAAATCAATTAACCGCCAACTCTTAAACTACCTAGAAACCTTCCGTCTGATCAACGATCGCCAGTACGGATTCCTTCAGTGTTGATCCACATGATGTTCGGGCTTATGTTACCCATTTATGGACTAATTCAATGAAAGGTTCGGTGAAACACAAGTAGTTGCTCTTGACATCTCAAAGGCTTTCAATTGTTTGGCATAAAGGTCTTCTAAACGAACTTCCATCTTATGGTTTGCCAACTGTTTTTAGTAATTGGTTATCCAGTTTTCTTTATGATCGCTCCCTGAGGGTGATGGTAGATGGCTCTCTGTCTTCTAACTTCTCCACTAATGCCGGTTTCCCCCAAGGTTCAGTTCTTTTCCCCACTCTTTTCCTCTTGTATATTAATGACCTTCTTCCATTGACTGGAAATCCTATCCATAGTTTTGCCGATGATAGCACATTGCATTCCACTTTCCATTTTGAGAAACCTTGCTTTGTTCAATCAGCTTCAACTTCTCGAAAATCTGCTACCAATTCCTTAAATGCCGATCTTCAGGTAATTCTCCAGTGGGGCAAAGACAACTTAGTTTATTTCAATGCTTCTAAAACTCAGTCTTGTCTTATATCTCGCAAAAAGGATTCTTCTGCTCCTATGCTTATCTTTAATGACACTCAGATTTCTAGGCAAAATGATATATCTCTTTTAGGGATTACCCTGACTTCTAATCTCTCTTGGCACAAGCACATTACAAATATTGCTTCCTCTGCATCTAAAAAACTTGGTTTTCTCTTTCGCTCTCTGCGTTACCTTTCTTCCAAATAGCTGCTCACTCTGTATAAATTGCAAATCCGCCCTGGCATGGAATATTGTTCCCACATCTGGGGTGATGCCCCCAAAACCTCTCTCAGGCTTCTTGATTCCATTCAGAAGAGGGCAGTTAGGTTAATTAATGATTCATCTCTAACAGAGTCTCTCCACTTGCTGTCTCATAGACGTACTGTTTCTGCTGCATGCCTCTTCTACAGATACTTCCACGGGCACTGTTCTTCTGAATTGGCTTCTATAATTCCCGCTCTCTCTTTCAAAACAGTCCGAACACGTGCCGCCACCAGCCAACATCCATTTACTGTCCATCTTCAAACTCACAGAACCAACTTTTCATATTTCTCATTCATTCATTCAACTGCTGTTTTCTGGAACAACCTTCCTTCATACGTATTTCCTGAAAATTACAGTCTACAGAAGTTCAAGTCCAATGTCAACAAATATCTTCTTTTGCCTTCTCAACCTCCAACCAAAGCACAGTACTAAGTACTATAGGTTCTAATACCTCTCGTGTTTGGGGTTTACTTAAAAAAAAATAAATAAAAAGGAACCAGATTTGTTAATAATACCAAAAAAAAAAACCCTGAGCCACTTTTACCTGTGTTATTGCCAGCTCAAACATGAATGTAGTATGAAATAAAATCTGAGCAGTGACTGGCAGATATATAAGTTACCCATCTCTACTTTTAAATTATAAAGGCAATTTGATAGAAGATCCATTGGGTGAAACCCTTGCCAATATCTAAGCTAATATAATATGTCTTTCTTAAGATTCAAGGAATGACTCAAGACATCACAAATTAATTTTGTAACATCTGAAATAGAATCATATAATAAATCTATAACTTAAAATTAATTATATCAGGCTATGGCAGTTTAAAGTCCAATTCACTGGACCTAGATAATGTCCACTATGACAAAATACCTCTCAAGTATATCTGCAAACAATGAGTTGCTGATGTACTTGGGAGGTCAATATTGTCAATATTCTATCAATACAAAGGGTACTAGGAAAGTTTTGCAATATGACGCAACAATGAATCACAGGAAGCTACTTGTTGCTGCATGTTGAGACATGTTCATACGTGCATAGTACCCGGCGCCAAGTCAATGGGCTCAGTTATTCATTAGTAGTGAGAGTGTAAAGTGCTAGCGATGGCATCGTGGTCACGAAATGAGATAAGGACAGTTTTGCGGTATAATTTTGTGCGTGGTTTAACCAAAGACCAGTGCTTAGAAGAAATGACTCTTGCACTAGATGATGATTGTCCACATCGTACAACGATATTCAGGTGGTATAGAGAATTCCAAAGGGGAAATTTCATTCTGGAGGATTCTGAGAGGCCGGGAAGGCCACGAACGTCAGTTACGGAGGAAAACGTTACTGCTGTGAGGAAAATGCTTGACGAAAACAGGCGAGTGACCTACCAACAGATAGAGGATACTTTGGGCCTAAATGCACCAGCAATTCGTTCGATTCTGCAAGATCATTTGCATGTGAAGAAACTTTGTTCTCTCTGGGTGCCGCATCAACTGACTGAAGAGCAGATGACACCACGTGTGACTTGGTGCCGGGAGATGTTAAAAAAGTTTGATAAGGGACAATCTCGGTATGTGAACAACATCGTGACAGGTGACGAGACTTGGCTGTACTATTACGATCTGCCGACCAAGGCTCAAAACAAAGTTTGGGTCTTTGATGATGACGACACACCCGTAATTGTCAGAAAATCCCGATCTGTAAAGAAGAAAATGATAGCTGTATTTTTCAAATCGAGTGGAATTGTGGAACGTGTCGTTTTGGACACGCAGAAGACAGTCACAGAAGGCTAAGTGGTATACTGAACAATGCCTGCCTAAAGTCATTGGATCTATGAAGAACCTGCGGCCAAAGTCAAGAATGGACACCTGGTACCCCCATCACGATAATGCTCAGCTCACTGCGCCAAAGCCTGCACTGAATATTTGACCACGACAGGACTGAAACTTCTCGAGCACCCTCCCTACAGGCCAGACCTTGCTCCCTGCGACTTTGCACTGTTCCCGCATGTGAAAATGAAGCTAAAAGGGAGGTGGTTTTCCAGTGATGAGGACCTTCTACGGGCTTGGGACAACGAGTGTGCTTTACTCCCTAGTGAAACTTGGCAGAACTGGTTTAAAGATTGGTTTCAGAGGATGGAGAGGTGTATTGAATGTAGAGGAAATTACTTTGAAAAAATTAAATAAGCAAAGTTGTATTGCAAAACTTTCCTAGTACCCTTTGTATTTGATTACACTTGCCGTGTAATCGAATATTAATAGCACTATTTCCATATTCATAACATCAAGCATCAATCTTAGCATTCTCAAAACAGCAAAAGATTTTAGGCTCACAAGTAATTAGACTCTTTGCCCTTACTAGCTGCATGTGTAAAATACTATAAATAATAATTAACATGGCTAATGTGGTATTTAGAAGAACACCTTTTAGCAAATGATTCAGGGAGAAACATATCTACATTGACCATTTAATATTTGAATAGAAGTAGAAGTTCAGTATTCTTTCCTATCACCTCAACATGTGGTATCAGCATTTTTCAACATATAAAAGGTGTATGAAAATATGGACTCTTAGAGGATCTGTATGATTACTGGCTGTGAGGACATCTCCCAGATTTCATTGAAAACTTCTCATCTACTGGAATGTTTCAGCTCCATATCTAATTTTCACTTTCTGACATCTTTTGCCAAGAGAAGAGTGTAGTCCAAGAATTGGTATTGAGTGCTCCTCAGCAGTTCAGATAAATTCTATTAGTAAACATATACCACTAACAGTAAAAGATACTTTATATGTAGATGACTTTAGTATCTTATATCACTCTTGTAATATGCAAACTTTAGAGTGGTAATTGCAGAAAGCTTTGATATCAGTAAGTAGACTTTGAATAATGTATACAGCCTCCTCTTCACAAAAAACTACTTGTATCTGTTTCTTTCATAAAGGTAAAAGTAAAATCTAAGTCTAGATCCAAATTAATATTATATGGATGTCATTCCAGTTAAATCATACATAAAGTCCTCGGTGTCACTCTTCATAAAAAAAATTAACATTTCATGGCATATCCTTGGAACTAGAACAAAACTTGTAAATATTTTACAAGTTGAGTCCTTGATGGTGAGCTGGTAGATGCACTCTTCTACAACTATACAGGAGCTTAGAGGTGAACAAGCATTCTGTGTGTTATCAGATATTGGATCCATCAGTCTTAAACACTGATGGATCCAATATCTTTCTATTTCAGAAGATTTAGGAGAAGTCCGGTTGGCCTGCCTCCCTAAAATCCACTCATGCACACCTTCTTGATGGTAAGCCCTGTTACGTCACTCAGGTGGCAATGAATGTGTAGAGTGGTTCTCTTCAAGATGCCTGATCAGTGTGAAGAGGAAAAGACCAAACCCTCCAGCACATGACGAAACAAATGGCTCTCAGTCCCCAGTGGCTTTCACTCCCCCTCTTACACCAGAGAGAGGATTAGAGTGGAAGCAGAGGATGCTAAGAATCTCTGGGTACGACCAGGCTGCCTTGCACGGAAACTGAACTTGGCCTGTTACAATGTAAGATCGCTCATCGGTGAAGACTGGATATTAGATCTGGAAAAGGAATTAGAAAATGTGAATTGGAATATCATCGGTTTGGCTGGAAGAAGAAGAAGAAGAAATGACTCACTTATAAGTTTATCAAGTGGAAATCTGCTGTACACCAATGGAAACAGTGAAAGGAGTGAAGGTAGAGTTGGTTTTCTGGTCCATAAAGATATAAAAAACAACATTTTGGAATTCAAAAGTATTACTCAGGATTTCTAAGAGGTATAAGCTAAAGGTTATAATGATTTATGCATGAACATTGAGCCATGACGATGAAGAGGTTGAAGAAATGTACACCGAAATTGAGAGTCTTCTAGATGAACAGAAAACTCACTACACTATCATTATGGGGGACTTCAGTGCTAAGGTTGGAAAGAGACAAAACAGCACAGAAAGGGGGAACTATAGCAAATTTTGGAATTGGTGAAAGAAATGAAAGAGGTGAAAGACTTGTGGAATATGAAGAATCTCGAGGAATGTCAGTAATGAACACTTTTTTCAAGAAAAGGGCGAACAGCAAGTGGACATGGAAGCGCCCAAATGGATTAACAACTAATAGATTTATTATAGACTTTATCCTCACTAACAAGACGCCTCCATAGCCAGGTGGGCAGGAGCAGCAGTGCGTAGCACACACACTTGTTGATTAGACCAGGGTTCAAACCTGTGACCACCAAATACGGAGGATGCGGAAAGGTCAGGGAATAACCACCGCATATCCCCGGAGCAATATGGCCTTAGTTGCTAATGCTCCAAATAACAAACAACCTCACTAACAGAAGATATATCGTGAATGATGTTACTGTCCTGAACAAGGTAAATGCTGGAAGTGATCACAGAATGGTAAGATGCACACTTGATATAGATGTAAAAAAAAAAGGAAAAAACTGACTCGAGTAAATAATACAACAGTCTTTGAGATAACAGAAGAAGAGAAAAAGCAGTATGTACTGGAACTTAAGAACAAGTTTGCAGACTGCTTAGGACCAAGATATTGATGAGGAATATTACAGCTTTCTGAAAGTGATAAAGCCCAAGAAACCTATAGGTAAAAAGAAATCCAAAGAAGAAAAAATTAGTCAAGAAACACTTGTCATGATGAACTGAAGACGACAAATGAAGAGCAAGAAAAACAATGACAAGGAGAAAATCGAGTATACTGAATTATGCAAAGCCATTAGACAGAGACTCAGAGAGGACATAAGAATATTTAACAAAAGAAAAGTAGAACAAGCATTAAAGGGAAACAAAGGATTTAAATCAGCAGCCATGAGCAGTAATACAGAAAGACAAATGATACTGAAACTGAAGAATAGTGATGGTGTACTTATAAATAGCAGAGAAGGCATAATTCAAATAGAAGAAGACTGCTATAAAGAGTTATACAAGGGGCGAGGGAATGATGCCAGCAGTGGGGAAGATGGATCGCAAATTAGTAACACATACAACATACCTGATATCCTTCCTGATGAGGTAGAACATGCATTGAAGAAAATGAAGAATAACAAAGCTTCGGGGAAAGATGAAGTTACTGTAGAATTGTTAAAATTGGGAGGAAGAGACATGACACAAAAACTGGCAAGACTCTTCACAAAATGCATTAGAAAAGGTGTGACGCCTAAGGGGTGGAATAATGCAATCATAGTTTTGCTGCATAAGAAAGGAGATAAATCAGAAATTGGAAATTACAGACCAATTAGCTTGTTATCCCACATCTACATATTGTTTACAAGGGTCATTGCTAACAGATTAGAAAGAATACTTGATGAGAATCAACCGAAAGAGCAAGTTGGCTTTAGGACAGGATTCTCAACTATGGATCACCTTCATGTAATGTCATAGCTAATGGAGAAAGTAAATGAATATAAAACACCATTATGCCTGGCATTTGTGGATTATGAAAAGGCATAATTATGATAAGGCAATGTTTTGGGCACTGGAAAAACAAGGCATAGATACCCCATATATTATGATTTTGAAGAAAATATATGAGAATGCTATCTCCTTTATTAGACTAGACAAAGATAGTAGTAAATTGAGAAAGGAGTTCGAGGAGACAATATCTCCGAAGTTGTTTACTGTTGCCCTTGAGGAAGCTTTCAGAAGATTAGACTGGTCGCAGAAAGGAGTCAATGTGAATGGAGAGTACCTTAACCATTTACGATTTGCAGATGACATTGGCCATGATTGCAAAGAATTAGAAGAAAATCTTAATCAGTTATGCAGATTAGTAAGGATTTTGGACTAAAGATGAATATGACTAAAACAAAAGTAATGATGAACAAGTATGCCACAGAAAGGGATATAATGATTGAAGGAGCAGTAATTGAAAAGGTGGAGTTATATACTTATCTGGGACAAGTCATTAGCTGTAATAATGATAAATGGCTGGACGTCAAGGGAAGAATAAATTTTGGATGGATAGCATTCAGGAAACTTAGTCACATAATGAGGAACAATATCCCAATTTGTCTGAAATGTGAAATAATAAACCAATGTATACTCCCCACCATGACTTATGGAAGTGAAACTTGGGCACTCACCAAAAGAATGGAAGAGAAATTGAGAACTACACAGCGAAGAATGGAACAAATTATATTGGAATCAGACTGTTAGATAAGAAGAGAAACACATGGATTAGGCAGCAAACTCAAGTAAAGGTCTAAAATGGTCTTGGGCAGGACACGTAGCTTGAAGAAAGAGTATACAAAACTCACATCCAGCATCCAATTCTTATTGTTTCCTTCCCATTCACTTTTGAGAATCACACCTTATAACTTATGCAAAACTTGTCCTTATCAATCCTGAATCATTCAAATTCTGTTCATACAAGGCTTTCAACAAATTGCTTTCTTCCACATCTGATCATCTTTTGATCAACATCAAAAATAATGAATGCAGGGTTCTGGTTTAGATGGTATACTAATATAAAGTTCCAATTCTTTCAAGCATGGATCAGTTCAAGTAACTGGATGTCTTTATACTATTGAATTCAACCACGATTGCATTACTTCTGCACTCTTGAATGTTTTTCACTGAATTTTGGTGTGTTAAACATTTCATTGAAGAGCTTTCTTGGTTTACACACTGGTGTAGGTGTACATATGGATATTGGCTGCAGACTATTATCACTGATCAACCTATTGGGAATGTCTTTATCATCATACGAACCCACCTGTAATGATTTCAATACTCTATCCATAGATTTCAAGATACTTACATTTGACTGTTTTAACTGTGGCATTTTCTCAATCCATCTTCCTTAACCAACCATATCTGACAGATGACTTTCCCTTTCACAAAGAGAGGATGCCATGGAACTTTGATCAAAAGCAGTCTGTGAGGAAGAATTACTACAATTAATATTCTTACTCTTTGAATATGTTTTTTTTTTTTATTACAACCCCAAAAGTATCAAAACCTATAGTACTTTGTACCTTACATAGGTTGAAAGAGATGTGGGGGGGGGGGAAGGAGATGCTGGAAACTCTGCTCTGGAAAGACTAATCATAGGTGTCTCCACTTCAAGCCTCCAATAAGTCAAGTCATGGTATTGCTCTGGTTCACGAGAGTTATCTACCATCTAGTTAGTATTAGGTGGTACTGGTTAGTAGTATGTTCCACCATTTTCTTGTTATGGCTGGTTAAAACACTATTACCCCAAAATTGCTGTTTCCAAATTCTGCCTAGTGTGAAACAATCCCTAGAATCGTATTTGATCAACTGATAATTGCCATATATGTGTATATCTGAATTCAGATTGGTTTTCACCATACCCAAATTTGAAGCATATCGCTGTTCATCACACTTAAGACCTCATGAAAGGAAAGTTTATTTAAGCCCAGTGACCGTGTCGTTTTATCTTTTAGTTCATATCCGAAACTGGAAATGATCTAGAAACAACCAGTGCCCACTCAGAATGCCTCCTCTCCTTCCCATCTAATAAACATCCAAATTCCTCTTTTACATAATGCTCCAACTTCAGGCTGAAGGTTTCATCAGTTCCTTGGGTCAATTCTACACCTTTTCTAATGCATTGGAATTGCCCTACAGTCTGGCTGGTGGAAGCACTATTTTCCACCAATAAAGGCTCTACCAAATTTAACTGACTATTTAAATCACTGTGACATTCCCGAAATTGTGTAGAGAAGAGGTTGTGTTAGTCCAACTTTGGATCAAGCATAGTTTTATTATGCCCAATCCAAAGTTGTGATCAGGCATAATAAAAATGTGCTGACGGTGACCCATACTTTTTTCTTCTGTCATTACTAGTGATAAATCATGGATATGTGACTATGAACCTGGAAACAAAGGCTCAGTCCTCTCAGGGTAAGACTCCCTCTTCTCCAAGGCCCAAACAATCTTGATCAAATGTTACAATTATGTTTATCATATTTTAGAGCTTGCAGGGTATTTGTTTGTTATGAATTTTTCCTTGCATAGTAAAACAATAAACCAGGAATGTTACAAAATGCTTTCAGTTATTGTTGGAATCACAATATATACTGTCATGTAGATTACTTAAAAACCATGTGAACATTTTCCAAATATTAGTTCAATTTCTAAACATCTTGATCATACCTGATATAAGGAAGGGTGATATTATTACACCTTTTTTTTTTTTTTTCCTTCTTCTTAGAACATGTTTGCCTGTCTAGTTGTGTGCTAGACTGGACAAGCTAACTGAAAAATATCAAAAATAAGTTCTGACCCAGAACTTACTTTTAATTTTTATCCTTTTAAGATGGACAAACATTACAGAAACAAGTACCTATGTTTCTGTTATGTTTATGTTTCTTCTTGTTATGAAGATAGGATTATGGTTTTTCAAGTTAATATAATAGTTATTTGTTCTTTATAATTGTTATTGATGAAGACTAGTGAAAATGATTAGACATTGTAGACTTTAATTGCAGTTTTGCAGAACATTCCAAGTCTTCTTTGACTGCATTGGTAACATTTTTTTGCTAAGTAGAAAAGCATAGGTTTCAACTCTAAACTTTTAACTAAAGAAATAATTTTTACAATTATAAAAATGCAGTTGATAAAACTGTTTTTCAACAACTTTCATACAGTGAAACAGAAATTGAGGTTTTTTTTTTTTTTTTTTGCTTTTTTAATTATATGATCTTATGTGGAATTTTTTCAGAACAGTATTCATCAGATTAGCTTCCATTGGAATCTTGGTAATTTCTTTCTATAAGGAGATAGTATGTGGTCCAAGATTATTATGTGGATATGGATCTGGACATTGCAAGACACTGATGGTAAGTGTGTAAATACCATAAAATTCTATTCATGTATAATATTTGTTTAGTACATAAGAGAAATAACTGAAAATAGTTATACTGTATTTATTGAATCATGATATGAAAAAGAGAAATGAAAGGAAATTTTCTTGCTGTGCCTTCTCTGAATTACCATTTTTTTTTTTTTTCTCCCCATTATGAATTACTGCTTTGGATACCTTCATAGTTTTTTTTTTTTAAATATATTTATAGATTGTTTGTGAATCCTGGAAAAGAGGCCCAAAAATTATTACTGGCTAAACAGAGAGTGGGAGGGTAGGAATAGTGTATAGTGTTACTCATCTTGTGGCCACAGGGACTTCCCCCAACTCTGTAATGATATTTTGTGATGCAAACGGGCTCTGTAAAGGCCAGAAAAGTGTAGATTATAGTGTAGGCTGCATATTGTAGTGTTGGGCTGTTGTTCATCTGGCTTCTTTGCCATTGGGCCCTTGGAAGATCAATGTCCCACAGTTGTGTCCTTTGCCATGTGGAGATGAGCCAGGCTGTAGGGTTGTGTAAGTCTCTGGCAGGGAAAACCTTGACAATGCCTCCTAGGCTTGCTAGGGAGAGCCCAAAAAGGGGGGGGGGGTTATTTATTGGAAATGAGCATGGGATGAGAGTTTGAGTCTTAGAGAAAAAGTGGGAAAGGTAAAGCAGTGGATTGAGGGGCACCCCCTGCAGAGACAACCGACCCTGTACAGAGTGGAGAACTGTTTAGAATGGTATATAGTGTTTAGGGTGATAGGGTGGTCCATCGGGCAAAAAAAGTGTGTGGGGGGGGCAGAACCCTTGGATGAGAGAATGGGAGAAAAGTCATAAAGCTGGAGGGGACCCTGTAAGGTTTTGATCTCCATCTTGGTATTTTTGTCAGAACTCTGACGTCCCACACTGGCCAGGCCAGCTAAAGTCATTGTGAGCATCTCGCGCCACACTGCCTGAAAAAAGGAAGAGGCTTCCCAGGTGGGTTGCCCACTCTGCAGTCAAGTTGGGGGGGGGTACCTGTGAGTCATAAGAGGCAAGTCATACTCTCCAACCAGTAACACAACTATCATGGCTACATGTACTAGCACACTTTCACTCACCATTTGCCATCACTCATTCTCTCTCTTACACACAGACCAGACAACAACCAGGATAGAAAGACTACAGCACCATACTTTTTATTTATTATTTTTTTTAACAGTGCCTATACCACTTGCTTGGCTACTGCAATAGCTTACACACATTACCAACTCATTCGCTCTAAAGTACATGACTTTTCCTAGGTGCACTATAGCCCCAGAAGCTTATGTGCCAATAAACCTCTATAACACATACACATGACTTTTCATGTATTTTGGGATACTTACATTTACATTTAAGTGAGCCAAAACTATTTCAAGGGCTTAGTATCAGACAACGTTAACTACAAAATTGCATTTTTGTTTTGAGACAACTTTAGTTTAACTTTATACAAATAACAATGCATATCATGTCATAGAAATGTATTACTCTAGCAGTTTACAAGTTAGCTTGGGCTATAAGCACATTTCCGGTAAACTAAGAAAATGCCAAATGACTTTTTCTTGGTTAATAACAAAGACCAGCCCGACTAGGATCAATCAGTTAACTTCAAAATGATTTTGTAGTTAATGTTGTCTGACACTAAACCCTCGATTTGCCCCCATGCTTTCTCACATGTGCAAAATAGGTCTCATCTGTGCATAGTATCTTAACAAAAATTATCAGTGTATTATTAAACGACTATAAACAGAGACCTCAAACTCTGGGTCTATTTAAATGCAAAGAAAATAAATAAGAAATTTAATTGTAAAGAGCAACCTTTGGCCTCATGGCAGGGAAATCACACTCCGATGCTATGAGTTACTATCCCCACGACAAGGAGGTGGGTCACCTCTATCCAAGCTCGCATTAATAAATCCACCTGATGGTCACAGGTGGATTTATTAATGAAACCTCAACACAGGTTTCACAATTAACTACAGTCCTATAGAATCCCATTAGACCATACCTAATCCACTTGATGGTCACTGTGAAATCCCAGACAGATTTCACAGGTTTTACTCATCAGATGAAGTCCTATGTAGTTCAAACACTGAATCTGATAGACAATCACACAGGTCCATTACTCCACAGTCCTTATAGATGGCCTGACCACAGGGCCAGGAATCCCCAAGGCCCACAGCACTCAACTAAGGCAGATCTTAGCCCATCAAATGATGCATTCCTCTCACTGTGTTAGTCTCAACTGAAGTAATGATTTGTCCTGTAGTTGGGACAGATAGGCAAACACACACACACAGACAGAGAGAGAGAGAGAGATAGTTTTTTCCCATTTTTCCTATTGTCTGTTCCTAATGAGTTCATCTTTAAAGATAGCCATCAGTAATTCTTTTACACTTACAACATCATGAAATGCACTTTTGAAATACACTTATAGCATGAAATGCAAATCAGTACTAAGTCATATGAAATACACATATAGCATGAAATAAAAATCATTAATGACCTGGTCATTAATGATTTTCATGTGCCACATGAATCGAGATTTAAAGTCATGTCAGTGACAGCAGGCATAGGAGATATGACAGGAGGAGGAGGTTTGGGCAACATTACAATTTGTGTAAGTGAATGCCCATCATTATTTAAATAGTATTAGTTATTTCAATCTGTTATGGTGGTGTTAGTATTAGTAGTGGCAAATGATGTAAGGATGCAAGCTTATACAGCATCAATCAAAGAAAAAAAAAAGTACCACATAATTTTCCTTCCCCTCTAATGATTTGTCTTATTCTTTCTTAAATTTATCCCCCCCCCCAATTGTTGGCACCTGTACATGGTGAGGGGACCTCTCCAGTAATGCTGCTGCGCTTCCAGATTAGTATCACTGGGATGCATTTCCCATACCTTGGTTCCAGGATTACATCATTTGAAACCAGAGTGTCCAGCTGTGCACAGTGACCTGAGGACTCTGAAAGGGGGGATCCTGTTGGGTGAGGACACAGCTCTAATACACCACTTTGGTCCCTGATTCAACAAGACTGAAAGTCCCAGACCAGCCCGACTAGGATCAGTCAGCGGGTGGTTGTTACTGCTAGGGCCAACTGCATTCCAATAAGTCTCCCTCTTCTTTGGTCCTGGAATGAGATCAAGATTATCATTGAAAATGTGAATATGATGCACTAAGTGAACTTGGCATCTCATGTATGCAGTACCATCTAGTTCATAAATGGATGTCCCCTTGTAGGGCTCCATGGTCGATGAGGTATTTAGGGCATCAGAAATTTGTATTTTACTGTCATGAGTAATTTAAATCCCTCTTTTTCTTCTGGTGCCCCAACAAGGCCTCTACCTAACCAGTTAGTAGATTCCAACAATATCAATTCCAATTGACGCAGAACTGCAGATAGACCACGAACGGTGACATTACTTTTCACTGGAGGGCAAGCAATCAGGAAAATGTTGCCCTTCTTCATCCAGAAAGAATTAGAAGGGTTGGCAGAATTTCCAAAATCCATCAAAAGGATACATTCTAGAGCCATTTTAGTTGAGGCTGTAAGTCCAAAATATACACATCAACTTCTAAAAGCCACATCGATAGGGGAATAGCTATCATCATAACCCCTCATAAAACTCGAAATTATTCACACAGTGCCCTGTCAGAGTGGGATCTTCATGTCTCTGAAGAAGAGATCTACTATGAATTAAAATATCAAGGTGTAGCAACTGTTAAGAATATCAATGCGAAAGGATGGGAATTTCACTCCCATATGAGTTCTCATCCTAACATTCAACACACCATAGCCTCCAATTTCTATCAAGGCAAATGACTTAAACTGGCCAGTGAGGATTTACATTAAAAATCAACTGAGGTGTTTCATATGCCAAAAGTATGACACTTCTCAAACAGCCTTTCGTGGCTCCCCTGTCTGTGCTCAATGTGATGCCAAAGACCAATAGAGCAGGGAATGTTCAGCTTCTAAGGCAATTTGTACAAATTTCTAAGGAGAGCACCCTGCTTACTCTCAGGCATTGCCAGCAGTTGAAGAAGGAAAGAAAAATTCAAAAACTAAATATCTACCAGAAAGCCAGTAAACACATCCAGCTAATAAATCATGACAAGCTTTTGTATACCTTCCAAGCTCACTAATTAGGGTGATAACTACCCTAATTAGTGGGCTCAGAAGGTTTCTGCAAAGTACACTATCAGGACACAGACTGAGATGACCATACCATCATTGTAGTCGTCCACTCCCCCTTACTTGCCGTTTATTGTGTTCATTAAAACCAATTCAAAAGAACTATTTAGTTTCCACACCAATATCAATACCTGCTGCTGCAGTAGCTCCTCCAAAAGAGAACAGCAAGGAAAATTAATCAAAACTTCCGGCATTGCAACCTCAAGAATAAATGGATGTATAACAGGAGGAGGAGCCAGAAGACCCATTCTTGGAACTTTTTGCAGAGCAAGAAATGGACTCAGGATATTGTAATGGCTGAATTCCTGTAGCAAAATACTGACGACATCAAGGTACTCCTGCAAAAATCATGAACCAGTTTGTTTTTGCTTGCAGGAGACATTTAAAGACAAACGAAGACCCTTCCTTTCACAATGCTACTATCATATGTAAGGACAGAACTGGGGATGAACCTGCCATGGAGGAGTTGCTATCCTTGTGAGCAACCAGACCCCATTTAAACCAGTGCTGCTTTCCACCAACATAAAGCAGTAGCAGTTTTCCTTATGGTAGGGTTTTTATTAACAGTCTGTTTGATTTATTTGCCACCTGGGGCTGACATCTCCCAGACAGACCTTGATGATTTCATTGTGCAGCTGCCTTCCCCTGTTCTACTTCTCAGGGATTTCAAAGTACCTTAAACTGCATTGGGTAGTGCTGACATTAATGAAAGGGGAAGCGTCATATAGCATATGCTCACTGAAAATAATCTCTCCCTTCTAAATGTGGGGATTAACACCTTCTTCCACATGCCTACCTATACAATTTCTGCCATTGATCTTTCTACATGTGCCCCTTCTCCTCTTCCCTTTATTTTGGGAAGTGGAGGAGAGGACCTGTATGAAAGTGATCACTTCCCTGCGATAACCACCCTAATTAGTGGGAGACTGTGTCTTCCTTTTAGGTCACCACACTGGAATTATTAATCAGGCTGACTGGAAAGCCTTTCAACGTCTGGGAGAGTCTGACATCACTACCAATTAATGATGCAGTGACATGCATCACAGAAAATATTGTTCATGCAGCTGCAACTATATACTGAAAACATTTACCCTGTTTCCACCTTTTCCCAAACCATGGTAGAATGCACAGTAGCAAAAAAGGCTCAAAACAAAGCTTGGAGGATATTCTGACAATATCCTACCATGGGCCAATCCTCAAAATGTGCACGAGCCAAAGCACATAACATTCATCATCACAGTCAAAAGGAATCATGGATCCATTTCACATCATCTATTACCCAGTCTGCCAGCGCTAAGGTATTTTGGGATAAAATCTGGAAATTGAAGGGAAAATATATATCTCACCGTTCATCATTTCTAGAGTATAATGGATACTAGAATTCCTACCAATTATCAACCTATTGTAGAGCCAACTGCAATAGCTAATGCTCTTGGGGGGGGAACATTTTCTAAAACCTCTGCAATATCATCTTATTCCCCCCATAGTTTCTGATCCTGAAACAAAAGTGAAAATCAAGCAATTTATTTCACATCAAAAACCTGTTCACTATGCAGGAGCCTAAAAAAAAGCTCTAACCCTCTCCAAAGCAAGTGCTGTTGGACCAGACTGCATCCATTACGAATTGATTAAGCACATTCCTCAAAAATCTATGTATCACCAGTTGCTCTTTTTGTATAGCAGAATATTTATTCAAATGCCATTTCTGGATGCCTGACAAAAGGCAACTATTTTTGCATTTTGCTAAGCCAGGAAACGATCACAGATTTCCTACCAACAATCAACCTTTTGCTCTGACTAGCTCCTGGAGAAAAAATCCTTGAGAGAGTGGTTCAATGCTCGACTTTATGGTATTTAGTATCAAATGACCTTCTCTCCAACAAGCAGTGCAGGTTCCAAAAAAAACAAGTCCACCGTGGACCATTTAATTTGACTGGAAACATCCATCCAGGATGTTTTCCTAAAACGAGAACATCTGATGTCTGTGTTCTTTGAAATGGAAAAAGCATACAACAAAACTTGAGATTTGGCATTTTAAAAGACCTATATAGCCTCGGTTTTAGAAGCCTCCTCCCCATTTTTATCAAAAACTTTTTATCCAATTGGTCTTTTCCAAGTTTGTGTAGGATCCACCCTCTCTTGTCCCTTTTACCAAGAGGACGAAGTATACTACAAAGATCAGTTTTAAGTGTTAGAACAACTTCCTCCAACTATAAATTGTGCCCTCTATGTTGATGACCTTAGCATATTTTCTCAGTCATGCAACATGAGGGTTATTGAAAGACAACGGCAACAAGCCATCGATTGCCTTAACTCCTGGGCGCTGACTAATGGATTCAGGTTCTTGCCACAAAAGACCATTTGCTTACATTTTTGTCATAATTGTAATCTTTGTCCTTGTCCTGAAATGAGGCTACAACAAAATGCTATTCCAGTAGTGTGTTAGACACAAAATTCTTGGGACTTGTATTTGATGAAAAGTTGACCTTTCTAGAACATATCAAGCAAATCTGTGAATGAAAGTCATTTGAATATTTTCTGTGCTCTTTTCACCACACCTTGAGGTGCAGACTGATGTACCTTATTATGCATATACCATGCACTTGTGCAATCTAAACTAGTTAATGGGTCCCAGGTATGCGCATCAGCCAGAAATAGTGTACTTCTATTGCTGGACCCCATCCATCATCAGGCTATCCATATTACTACCGGACCATTTCAAAAATCTCCTGTCCAGAGCCTATATGTGAAAGCAAATGAACCACCATTATTTCTTCAATTGAAACAGTTTTCTTTAAGTATGATTTAAAACTGAAATCCCTACCAGACCATTCAA
The DNA here is from genome assembly GCF_048544385.1 of Mastigoproctus giganteus. Classification (NCBI taxonomy): domain Eukaryota; kingdom Metazoa; phylum Arthropoda; class Arachnida; order Uropygi; family Thelyphonidae; genus Mastigoproctus; species Mastigoproctus giganteus. Next base: position 93,451,630 of record NC_143581.1, read on the forward strand.
TGGGGACATGCATTTTTTAGCCACGATGAGACGATTTGTACAGTGTCCATCAGACTGCCAGTCACCTTTTGGTATTCGTTTCCAAGTGCTACTCCAAGATTTGCATATCGTGTTAGACAATGTTGCCCAGACACCAAGGTAGAAGTGTTTGCACCAAGGCAAACACGTCCACCTTGGCATGCTCACATTCCAGCATGCAACTTTTTCCTTAAGAACTGGGTAAAGTCTGGGTACTCCATCATCTGTCTACCTGCAGCACTATTCAGCACACCAAGCTGAAAATACCAGCTTTTTGGCAGTTTTCCCAGATGGCTCGAAGTTGAAATTATGTATAGGATTTGCTGCTGTCTTTCTAGACACTACTATATTCCAGCAGATTCTCCCTGAAATGCAGCATATACACTGCAGGTCTATAGAGTTAGCCTTGGATCAAGGCTAACTCTATTACCAACAGTTTTTTATATATTCTGATTCTTTGAGTGTATTACAAGCTTTACTATTGTTGAGATACAGTTTTCATCCAGTCCTGTCTTGGGTTCACCAGAAGATACATTCTCTCTATGAACATAATTGTGATATATGTCTTTTCTGGATCCCCAGCCACATTAGGATTAGAGGAAATGATTTGGCTGATACTGCAACCAAATCAACAGTTCCTACTAATCATCGTGGCCTGTCAGTCCCCTATACTGAATACAGGCAAATAATACACAACAAAATTCACTCCCAGTGGCAGAATTTATGGAATGGACTGACAATAAATAAATTACATCACATAAAGACTGTAATCAACTGTGGCAGTCTAGTCTGTACAGGAATTGTAAAGTGGAAGTTGTTCTTGCTCAGCTCCTCATAGGATACAGTCATTTGACACATTCCTTTTTGCTGAGGGCAGATGACCCTCCAATGTCTGAGTTGTGACACCATTTTATCTCTTAGACATATTTTAATTGACTGTATTTTAACAGATTTTAACAATATACGTTTTAACACTTTTAACCGTCTTGACAGCCTTATACACTCAGTCAGATTTTATCTGACAATGTGTCAGCTGTTTTTAAATTTTTGCAACATATTTATTTATATACATGTATATAAAACACTAAATATATACACCGATGAGCCACCAGGGCAGGTCATGGAGTCTTGTCAATGATATATAGAAATTTTGATGGCAGGGACAGGGAGGTGATTATCCTGTTATACAAGGCAATGGTCAGGCCACACCTAGAGTATTGTGTACAAGTCTGGAGGCCTCATTTTAGGAAGGATGTAAGCATTGCTAGAACAAGTACAAAGAAGGGCAACAAGATTGGTGAGGGGAACAAAAGGGTGCTCTTACCAAGAAAGACTTAAGTTCTGCAAATTGCAGTGCCTGGAGAGTAAGCACCTGCAAGGCAATCTGATTGAGGTGTATAAGGCCTTGAATGGTTTGTGCAAGCTGAATGCTGATGGGATTCTTCCTCTTGCTCAGACTAAGAACCTGAGGGGACACAGTTTCAAATTGAGAAAAGATAGTTGTAGAATAGATGTGCGGAAATTTGCCTTTAACCAGCGGGTAGTTGATTGGTGGAACAGGCTTCCATCTTTTGTTGTGGAAACTAATAGCCTAAATAAATTTAAGGCTGAGCTGGACAGGAATTTGGAACAAATGGAGGGGTGAAATGGGAGGTTTTTTTTTTTTTTTTTGGCTGATGCTGCATAAGCTTTCTTTCTTGCATTGTATGCCTCTACTAATGCTAATATGACGTTGGTCCTCCATGTGCAGCCAAAACAGCTCATACCCAGTGAGGCATGGATGCTACAAGATTTCTAAATGTGTCTTGTGGTATCTTGTACCAACACATAACCAGCAGATCCTTTAACTCCTGTAAGGTCCATGGTTGAGGCACCAGATTGGAGTTGCTGTGCCAGCACAAACCACAGATGCTCGATAGGATTGATGTCTGGGGGAATTTGGAGGTCAGGGCAATACCTGGAAATCTTCCTCATGTTCCGCAAACCAGTCTCAAACAATCTGGGCGGTATGGCATGATGCATTATCCTGCTGAAAGATGGCAGCACCAGAGGGAAAGACCATTGCCATGAAAGGATGTACCTGGTCAGCAATGATGTTTAAGTAGGTGGTAGACATTAGAGTGCCTGGCACATGGATGACTAGACCCAGTATCCCAGGTTATCCCAGCAGAACATCGCCCAAAGCATGACACCGCCGCCACCAGCTTGTTTCCATTCCACGGTGCATCCAGGTGCCATCACTTCCCCAGGTAAACGACACACATACCCGGCCATCCACTCAGTGCAACAGGAAACGTGATTCATTGGACCAGACGACCTTCTTCCAATCACTCAAGGTCCAGTTTCGATGCTCGCATGCCCATTGTGGTGAGCATGGGCACTCAGAGTGGCCTGCGGCTACACAGCCCCATTTTCAGCAGGGTTCGATGTACTGTGTGCTGTGACACATTACCCCTGTCACCAGCATTCCGATTACTGGCGAGTTGCACCACAGTTGCCCTTCTGTTGCCACGTACTATCCAGGAGAGCCTTCACTCACCTTGAACATCAATGAGCCATGGTCGTCCAACACCTCACCGACAGTTCGTGGGTTTCCCCTCCTCGGACCACTTTCGGTAGGTACTAACAATGGCTGACCATAAGCACCCCACCATTCGTCTGGCCATTACAGTTTGGCCTATACGAAACCAATCTTAAATGAGAGAAAGCAATTTCGAAGCTCGATGCCTACCTTGACGGAGGAGCAAGACCCCAAACTGACTGTGGAGCAAATCAAATGCTACAGCATTCTCCCACCTTTGCAGAGGCACGGCAACAACCACAACCGTAACCAAAAGGAAAACACTCCTTCCTACACCACATCTAGTTCTCTTGAAACCTGCAACCCCCGACGTCCCTCAGACCAGTGAGAAAATTAAGAGACTGTGATTGCCAAACTAACCAGTGAATTTAAGACGACAAAAATAAAATCTATCAGAAAGACCAGGAACACTGGTGTAATTATTGAAACCAAGACCGAAGCAGATATAATAAAGATCCTAAAAAAACACCACAATCCCAACTCTAGTCCTTCTGGCTGAACCCCCAAAGAGGAAAGGCCCATCAATAACCATATTTGACATCGCTAAAGATATTGACTGAGCAACCATCAGGGAGGAGCTATACCAGAGAAATCTCCAACAAGCACTCCCAGAAGAAGACCCTGCCAACCATGTCGTTCCAAAATTCCAAACAAAATCGCATACGGGAAGCTCAACAAACTGGGTTGTGGAACTGTCCCCCCGAGCCTGACAAACAATACAACATCAAAATAGAGTCTTTATAAACTGGGGCAGCCACCACTACAAGGAACATGTGGCTGTTCCCAAGTGTTTCAGATGCTGCCGCTTCGGCCATACTACTCACACCTGTGCACAGACCTTGCAAACCTGCGGCCACTGTGCAGGCATGGGTCACAACTACAACTCCTGCCCCAGCAAGACAGATGCTCCAACCTGTGCTAATTGTAAGGCCCAAAAACTACCTGCCGACCATTTGATCAGAGACAATAAATGCCCGGTGTATGTTAGAGCTAAGAGTGCACAACAAACAAGAATAAATTATGGGGACTCTACCTAAAAATTATAACTCAACTATAGTGAAATTTGCGCAACACATCGCTCAAAGGGCCATCGCAGTTGCAGCCCAGATGAGAAAAAAAGGCAGAAGAGGAAAACCTGGACATTCTCTTCCTCCAAGAGCCATACTCACATAGTCAAATGGTGAGAGGATACCCACTCAACTACAAAGTTGTACAGCACGACGGAGATATCCCTTGGGCAGCCCTAATTGCAGTCCTGACCTCATGGTGACTAAGATCTCACAACTGTGCAACAAATGGGCCGCCTGTGCCCATATTATCTCCCCACTGGGGAACTTACTGTCGACCAGGTGAAGACATCCTCCCGGCGGTAAACTACCTGCAGAATGTCCTACATGAAATTCCTAATGCTAAAATCATCATCTGTGCTGATATCAGTTGTAGGTCACCCGCATGGCACTCGCTCCATCGCCAACCACCTATCCTCCCGGGTAGTCAGAGAAGATTGGACCACCTCAGACTACACAGTTATCACCTTCTAGTTACATCATGCTCTCACCCATCAACCTATACCTAGACTCACCCTGTACAGATTTTCAGTGAAAACAGCCAACTGGGACCTTTTCAGAGAGAAGCTGACTGAGGCTGCCCGGACCTATGACCATGCAGGTTTCACACCAGACCAACATCAAAGAGCCATAACAACAATTATTACAGAAGCTGCAACCGCTGCAATCAGACGAAAGAGACCATCCCCTGGGTCCGTTCCATGGTGGTGCCTGGAACTCCAAAGACTCAGATGCGAAGTCAATGCATGCTGCTCCTGGCCAGCAGCTGAAGTGGAAGCCCTAAAACAGCATTATCGTGAGGTCAGGAACGAATATACTGCTCTAATAAGAAACAGTCTTGGGAGAACCTAGTCTCCACTGTAGGAAATACTGACCCTTGGGGAGTTGTATACAAAATAACAACCAATAAACTACCCAGAGGGGAGGTGATACCAGCCATCAAAACACCCATGGGCACCTACTCCAAGATGTGGCATGAATCAGAAAATGAAATTCTGGATGTTACCTTTCTTCCTCAAATGGTTCCTAACTCCGCAGAAGAGTTCCAGCTCTGCGAGGAGAACAACAAATACAAACCCGCTCTCCAGGAGCCCCCTTTCACTCATACAGAACTCCTTCTGGCAGTGAACAAATTGCAAAACAGGAAGTTCGCCAGGTAGTTCTCCAGGAGCGAACTACCTTGAATCTGAGATTGTTAAAAAGGCAGTAGAATATATCCCAGACCTTATCTTAAATTTATTTAATCACTGCCTCTCTACAGGCCACTTTCCTCGTAACTGGAGATTGGCAAAAGTCAGACTCATACTGAAAAACCCAACTAAGCCACAAGACCTCCCTGAGTCATATAGACTGATTGCACTACTCTCAGTAATCAGCAAGCTCTTTGAGAACCTTCTTTATAATAAAATTGAAAGTCGCTACCTTGCCACGGGCCTCTCCTCTCCGAACCAGTTTGGCTCCCGGCGGGGGTGGTGCTCTGCGGTTGATGCTCTTGATCGCATAACAGATGCAGCCCAAAACTGCAACAAAAAATATTTTCTGGTCATTTCCATTGACTTTGCCAGGACGTTTGACCCACTTTGGTGGCCAGGCGTCTTTAGCAGACTCAGGGAGGCAAATATCCCGGGCAATCTATATGACTGCATACCAACCTATCTCTCTGGCAAGATGGTCACTGTAATTACTCCCTACTGCCAAGTCACCTGACCTGTTCATCGGGGGTGCCCACTACTTTGGAACCATGTCCTGGGCCTGGACCTTGATGGAGTAGATACCCAAGCATACGCGGATGATCTTGTCCTCATGCTACAAGTGGACAGCGAGCCCAGATGGAAGCTACTGCAAACCAGGCCATAGGCAAACTACAGAAATGGGTCAGTCTCAATCACCTGAGAATTTCCTCAACCAAAACTTCCTCGATACTCCTGAAAGGTTCTCTCGACATATGCAGGCAGCCGCAAATCAAGATACAGGATACCACAATAAAACTAGCGACAGAACTGAAGTATCTCGGACTTGCCCATGACAAGAACTTCTTTCACCTCACATCTTGTACATCTGCAGAAAAAAATTAAGAGGTACTCAGCATTTATTGCCAGAGTTACTCAGAAGAATTGGGGCCTAAAGAAGAGGACACCCTCCCTCTTTTATAAAGCCATATTTATCCCAGCCCTCTCATATGTTGCGGGTGTCTGGTTTAAAAAAGCTACCACGGCAGTCAGTAGGAGAAAATTAGAGACTATAAAGCGTTCCATCCTACTAACCATCTCAAGGGCATGCTGTACTGTGAGCTCGCACGCACTCAAGGTTCTAGTGGGCTGTCTCCCCCTAGACTTGGAAATCATCTGTTGCGGCCTACTCTACCAACTTTCAAAAGAAAGAACAGTAACTTGTATTGGTTTCACCACCAACCCAATCAATAACATTGTAACAGAGAAGAAACGCCTTACAACCTTCCTTGGACAAATCTGCAAAAATCATCAGCAAAAATTAGACATTAACCCTAGAATACTAGCAATAAATGAATAGACATTAATTCTACTGCTCATAAAAATCAAGAGGAAAAAAAACTATTTGAGAAAATAGATAATTTTATTTACAAATGTGGAAAATGCATACATATCTGAAGCTGGTTTACATCATCATCACACTGAAGGGGTAGCATATAGCCCAATACTATCCAACATATTACTGTGACTATTGTACTTGCAGTGTTCACAGTAAATGGCATTCATCATACAAAGTCTTTCTGGGTAGAAGGTTCACATTGTGTTAGGGGAAGGGAAAAAAGGATGTGCAGCTTTGTAAATATCATGCCACACTTCTGTATTTTTTCTGAGATATTACTTTTAAAAAACCTTTTTATTTAACAATAAGTTACAAAATTTAAATTTAATGCATTAAAATTACCAACAAACAGGATTACCACCGATACATAAAATCAATGACTCACCACTAACTGCAATTTGTGACTAAGCAATAACTGTTCCTTGATTGTGGTTCTCCATAATGTTACTAGTTCTTTTATATTTCAGTGTTCATTATTTATCATCTCCTTATTTTGAGAGCATATCTTCTTTCAAAAAGTTATGTATTTGAAAAGAATGGGAAAGGGAATTTACTTAATTTGCATTTTTATAGTATAAGCACTAACCCCTACTAATCTTTACTTGGTAACGGCAAGCACTGCTCATGTCTCTTCCTTATTGTAGGATACAGTTGTCAATTGAGCTCTGTCTAGTTCAGAATTACAGACCAATATCATTGACAAGCTGTTTGGGCAAAATCTTTGAAAGGATGGCATATAAGAGGCTCACTTGGATTCTAGACTCCCAAAACTTTCTTTCTGATCACAAAGGTCTAGTGATGCTGAACCTAGATATTCAGAAAGCATTTGACACCACTTGACATCATGGTATTATTAAAGATATGCATCAGTTAGGGCTGAGAGGATACCTCCCTCAAATAATTCAGAACTTTTTAAAGTTATGCACCTTTCAAGTCCAGTATCAGAACATGCTGTCAACATCTCACATTCAAGAAGAGGGTATCTCTCAGGGTTCCTTACTGAGTGCCACCCTATTTGCGATTTGAGTCAAAAACATACCGGAAAATCTTCCAAAAACAATTCAAATATACATGTGTGCAGGCGCCTTCTCCATATCCTGCCAATCACAAAGTATGAATACTGTTGAAAGACAGTTACAAATTGCTCTAGCCAGAATAGAAGCCTGGACCTTACGCAACGGATACCATCTTGCTGAACAGAAATCTACCACCATTCACTTTTGCAAACTGCAGTCACTTCATCTTGATCCTGAGCTAAAGACAAATAACGTGCCAATTCCTCTTGTTCACACTGTCCATTTTCTTGGCCTGATACTAGATAGGAAACTGAACTTTCAAGCACATGCGACCTATCTTTGGAACATCTGCTTGAAGAAATTGAATATCCTCTGGTGTGTGTGTGTCATCCATGTTGTGGGGCACTGATCGACATAGCCTGAAGAACAAATGTAGAACTCTCATCAGGTTCCTCTTGGACTATGGCTCTCCAGTGTATGATTCTATGAGAAAAAAAGTAGGGATTAAACACCATCCAGCACTGTGCTCTGAGAGTTTCTCTAGGAGTTTTCAGAACCTCCCCAGTTCAGAGCCTTTACATTGAACCTCCCTTACATCTCCGCAGGAAAACATTACTTCTGCTGTATGCTGCAAAAATCCACAGTCTTCCCTCTCATCCTATTTGGAGATGCCTGTACAATACCGATTGGGAATCATTTTACAAAGTAAACCAACCTGTTCCATTCAGATGTAAAGAACTGGCTCAATCATGGAATTTATAAATCGGACAATTTATGATGACTATTTTCAGGACATGAAAACAACAAAAGACAAGAAAACAACTCCTTCTCCTTGACACTCCAAAATGTAGTAGCTATGCAACAGTTTACTCAAAAACATTAAACAGTACCAATACAGACACAGATAACTGGTTCTCCAAAATATAATTATTCCTCTATTAGGAAATTGTCAGTAATCTTCTCAACATAGGATGTCAATTTAAGCGATTAATACCCTTAATTCAGTCCCTATCCACTTCCGTTTCAGTAACTTAAAAAGCACAGAAACAGGAAGAATTTAACTCAGTCAGAATAAAAAACCTTCCCAATACAGATTTTGATAATACAGCCAATTGCTCGAGATATATGCTGAAGATGATATGGATGCAGAATGTAACCCATCTCGTTCTGAAAAAAAAAAAAAAAAAAAAAAAAAAAGATATAAAAGTAATCAGTATAAGCGATACAACTTCCACATCACACTATCACATTTGCTCTTGTCTCCACATACCTTCCACCAAATCATACATACACTGAAGCAGAGTTAAATGACCTTCACTCTGTCTACTTCATGATTTCAATGCGCATCACCCACTTTAGAGATCACATAAAATGGATGAGAAAAAAGTGCTTAAAACAATAATTGGCATGCACAACCAGGGCCATCTTTTGGTGTTCATAGGCCCTATCTACCCTTAGTTTCAAGGCCTCACTACATTAAATCATTCTCACTAAAATTAAAATCTCATTTTGTGTTTTTAAAGAAAATCAAAAGTGCTTCTTATAAATTTGGTTTTGAAGTTATTTCCTCGACACTTATTGCAGCACCAACTTGCTCACAGTGTGAACTTCGAAGACATTGTTAATGATTTTGCTAACATAAAAAATCAAAGAAAGAATTTACCTTAAAAATCTACGATTAAAAATTAGTTTTTAGAATTTTACTGTTGTAATGAAATCATTGAATTTTATTTCAATTATATTTTTTGGGATCCCTATTTTTTCAATGGCCCCAATGCAAAATGTGCCCATTCTCATTTCTGTTTAACCTTAAACCATAATAGCAAACTGAGAAGCACAAGAAAAAACCCATTGGTTCTTTCCCTGTTATTGAGATTCTTTTGCTTGAGGCACTTTTGAGAGACCATTCAAAAAGACATTTTTTAGTTTACATAACTATTGTTTCCTTTTCTTAGGCAATTCATTTTTTAACAAATAATGAAGAACTCAAATCACAAGGGAATTTTCTATAAGAAAGGAACTAACTGCAGAGATCTAGTTTCATTAACTAACAAATTAGTGGCTAGCATCTCATGCTCAAAGGAATATGGGCACTCAAACTGCATAAGTTCTTACAGCAAAGAATAAATGTTCCTCCATAAGACAGAGAGAGAGAGAGAGAGAGAGAGAGAGAGAGAGAGAGAGAGAGAGAGAGAGAGAGAGAGAGAGAGAGAGAGAGAGAGAGAGAGAGTGTGTGTGTGTGTGTGTGTGTGTGTGTGTGTGTGTGTGTGTGTGTGTGTGTGTGTGTGTGTGTGTGTGTGTGTCAGGACTACAAGGAAATCACCAAGAAAGAAAAGAATGATAATATCCAGTACAATGAAGTGGTTTTATATTTTCAGCCTTTGATAATGTTACAAGCGTAAAATGTCAAAGCTTACCATCGATCTTCAACATAAAATAAATCATAAAATTTGACAAGCAATTCGTGAAACTACAGATGTTTTATCATATCAATTTTTTTTTTTTATTTTCACTTCACTTTAACCCATGGTTAAAATTCACCCATAATTAAACTCTATCTGTTTTTTATAGCATATGAACACTGCTGTTGCCCTAGCAACACTCAGATATTTTGGCACAAGAAAATGTTAATTTAACAGTAAACTTTCATTGCAGTGAGAGTATATTTCTTTTTTACAATAAATGTACATTTTTTGGAGATAAAAACTTTACCAAAGCAGGATTAAACATAATTCTCTTATAATTTAAGTATACTATAAGAATGCTATTATTATTTTGTGTATTAGCATTAGCAGTAGTGGCAGCAAATGATGCAAAAAAGCCATCTTAATACAGCATCAGCCAAAAAAAAAACCCGACACTTCTGGTTTCACGTGTTCATTGCTGGGAGTCATAGTGAAACAAGTACATTTTTTGGAGATAAAAACTTTACCAAAGCAGGATTAAACATAATTCTCTTATAATTTAAGTATACTATAAGAATGCTATTATTATTTTGTGTATTAGATGGTGTAATACATGGGCTGAGTTAGAGTAACTAAGAGTAGGAACAGGTGCATGTTTACTTGCATGCACACCAATGCTAGAAGTATAGTTAATAAATTTGATGAATTTCAAGTGCTGGTCAAGACATTAAAGGTGGATATTGTTGGGATATCACAGACGCGGTGTCACACAGATATAAGCAGTGCAGAATTGGAATTTGGGAAGTAAAATGTGCACAGAAAGGATAGATGGGGCAGGAAGGAAGGAGGGGTTATGCTGTTAGTTAAGAAACACATAAAATCTAAAGAAGTGCATCCAGTTGACATTGGTGGACAATGCAATGTTGAGTCAGTGTGATGTGACATAAGCACTGGGAAAAGGAAAATGAGAGTTGGTGTGTGTTATAGGCCTAATGAATCTGATGAGTACAATGAGCAGTTGTGCAGAGAAATAAAGTGGGGCAGTAAATCAGAATGTCTTATATTGGGGTATTTTAACTTTCCAGGTATTGACCATAACTTGTGGGTTGGTCACTTGCACATTAGCAAAATGTTTGTGGATTTATTGCATGACTGTTTTCTACAGCAACGTGTTTGAGAGGCAACCAGAGGGAGTAATACTCTTGAACTGATTGTCAGCAGTGATTATTCATGCATTAAGAATTTTTAGAAAAGGAATCACTGGGTGACAGTGATAACTGTGTGCTGATGTGGAATTTACTTAAAGATGTAACTACCATCAAGGGTAAAGGGAAGGGCTTTTGTTTTCATAAAGGTGATTACAGTGGTCTCAGACAATTTTTTTTAAATTCTATACAGTGGGATCAACTATATGATGTTACCAACAGTGAATACTAAACGGGAAGCCTTCAGGGACTTAATCTTGGAGGCTACTAGGCTTTTCATACCAACTAAGAAATGCCGTTTAAGTTTAGACCTAAATGGATGTCAGATGAATTAATGAGGCTTGTGTCAGATGAATTAATGAGGCTTGTGTCAGATGAATTAATGAGGCTTGTGTCAGAGAAGAAAAATGCATGAGATGCGTATAAATTATCAGGCAACATAGAAGTCTATGGCAAATATAAGCCCTTCTCTAATCAAGTCACAAAGGAGGTTAGGCGGGCAAATGCAGATTACGAGAAATCTTTGGCAAAGAATGCAAAGAAAAACAGCAAAGAGTTCTTTACTTATGTGAACTCTAGAAGGAAAGGGATGAATCAGATTCCTCCTCTTAACATAGATGGTTTGACTATAGATGATCATGTTCAGGTATCTGATAAACTGAATGAGTATTTTGCATCTACATTCGCACACGAGGAGTTATTCAAGGATGGGAATGCCAGAAGCTTATCAAATTCTATCAGAGAGCTAAGTGATTCTGTAATAACTGAGAGCAAAGTGGAGGAGAAATTGTTGAAGTTAAATATAAGGAAGGCAACTTAGATGGATGAGATCTATCTAGTTATATTAAAGGAGGCAGGAAGTAAGCAAACCTCTATCCAAAATTATGAGTGCTTCCTTATACTCAGGGGAGGTCCCCATGGACAGGAGGTGTGCAAAGTATCCCCAATTCACAAAGGTGATTCAAAATGTGACACAAGTAACTATAGACTTGTTAGTTTAACTTTCTGGGAAAAATAATGGAGTCACTGGTTAAAGAAGCATTGCAGGATCATCTAGACATGACTGCAGTAGTAGTTCAGACTCAGCATGGTTTGTTAAAGGGAGGTCTTGTCTGACCAATTTGATTGGATACTATGATGTGGTCACAAAGGAACTGGATGCAAAAAATAATTTTGATATCATATACTTGATTTCAGAAATGACTTTAATACCATTGCACATGGACGGCTATTGTACAAATTGGAACGGTATGGCATTAAGGGTAAGTTGCTACAATGGATAATGAGATGGTTGAGTGGGAGATGGCAGAGTGGTAATCAATGGACACTGCTCTTTGTGGACTAATGTTATTAGTGGAGTTCCCCAGGGTTCGGTGCTCAGCCCATTGTTGCTTTGTGTATTCATCAACGATATTGATGAGGGTATATCAGGATTAATGTCCACGTTTGCAGATGATACAAAGGTTGGCAGAGTTGTTAATGACAGTAAAGACAGTATGCTACTGCAAATGGATATAGATAAGTTGGGCAAATGGGCTGAGAAGTGGCAACTGAAGTTTAACATTGACAAATGCAAAGTACTGCATATGGGTAAACCAAGAGAAAAGCACCAACTGTGTGCTGCTACACTCGGGAGGTGGAGAATGAAAAAGACCTTGGGCAATTGTGCAGTCAGATATGAAGTTCTATGAGCAGAGCAGATAGGCTGCCAGAGCAACTCATGGAGTCTTGTCAATGATATATAGGAATTTTGCTAGCAGGGATTGTACATGGCAGTGGTTAGACCACACCTTGACTACTGTGCACAGGTCTGGAGGCCTCATTTTAGAAAGGATGTAAGCATTGCTAGAACGAGTACAAATAAGGGCAACAAGATTTGTGAGGGCAACAAGGGGGTGCT